>NC_135277.1:3946742-4249772 GCF_051311805.1 Agelaius phoeniceus
GGAGAAGACTCTGGTCTGCAAACTGCAGTACAGAAGCTTTTCTCACCACCTGCTTTTGGGGACTGCACACCAGGAAGGAGCCCCTCCAACACAGTTTTCTGAAGGCAAACTGGTGCTTTCCATGCTGCTCTGTGCACCCCTGGCACCTTGCAGAGAGATAAAGGTAAGCTGGTGAGGCACCTTCTGCCTCTTTCTCTTATTCTAGCAGTTATTTCTCCTTCAGATGACTTAGTTCTCACTACGAGGAACTAAATTCATGAGAGAAGGGGAAGTTCAGCTCTTAAGATTGTTGGTGTGGAGTTAGATTTTTGTTTCACTGACAGGTTTTTTTCTCTCTCCAAGTCTTAGGGTTCCAGAGAAAAATATGAACAAACCCCTCTGACACTAGTTTTCACCATGACAGTAATTTGAGTGGAAACAGCTTTGCCAGCAAATAAATAAATAAATATTATATGAAAAGCTTTGGATGGAGCTGCCATGTTCATTCTTGTTTCTAAAGCCCCCACAGGCCATGTCACATATGTGGGTCATGGGGTCTATTGATTATGTGTCAGACCCTTAGGTGTCAGTAATCAATAACACTAACCTGCAGAAAATGCAGCAGAGGTTTGCTAAACCAACTCTTCACATTGTTCTTTTTCTTGTATTTAAGTTTTCTGTGCCTCACTAACAATAACAGAATTCATAGCAGCAAAGGCAGGGCAGACAAAAACCTCATTTGGCTGCCAACTCATTTGCTGTCCGTTTTCATCTGGTTCTGCATGGTTCTTGGTGAGAAGGCAGGATGAGGAGGGGCAAGACAGGAAAGGGTATTTCCAATTGAATGGCTTCTGAGAAGTAGAAATGAAAGTGATTGAGTCGGGAGGACCTAAACATTTTGACCCCGACAGCTTATTAATATTTAACAAGGTGCCAGATTTTTCTTTGACACTGGAAATTGTTGCGACTGTCTGTCTCCAGCAGCCTGAGCCTGCTTTCCTAGTCCACCATATCTAATGTACCTGCTTCCAGCCATGAATAGTCCTTATTCACAAATGCTTGCCTTTATTTGCTATTTCTGAGAATAAAGAGGGTAGCTTGGCAGATTAAGTTGTGAATTTTTTTTTTCATTCAAACTTCATATCTCTGTATGTTCTCAATGGGTCACTGAGCAGACTGCGGTTTTCTCGTGTTGATTGTGGTTTTTAGAATCATTCCTCAAATAACTTTTAACAAAACATTTATTTGCCTTTTTCGTTTGCAGATTGCTTGTGAGCTGTTCACTGTGACAGTTACATCTTTTAAATGTAAGCAGCTCTGATGAGATAAATACAACAATTTGGAATTCAGATTCTTACTTTTATTTGTATTAATGCAATTTTCCAGGATGGTTTATGACATGGGGATCCTGTTGGGAGTGGGAGAAAAGTCTCTGCCATAAAGATAATGCAGCATCGAACGAGCAATGCTCAATAGAGCAGATGAGGAGTAGAAGAAAAAAATATGTTTATGTATTATTTAGGTGGTCTGCATCCCCACTCTTTTGGTGCCTGCCTCTGTCTCTCTGCATTGTCTAGGTGGATTAGCTGCCTAATGTGGATGTGCAGACCTGAATGATTTTGCCAAGGTCACAGAATGGTGACCAAGGTCCATGACAGGGCTGGATATTGAATTGGTCTTTTTTTTTTCCTTTTAAAAAAACCCACTCACACACACACAGACATTAAAATATTTTAAAACACCCATAAGTATTTATTGTTCTCTACTCCTAACTAAATAAAAAAAAAAAAATCTCCTTTGCTATAGAGTTAGCTTAGTGTCAAATTGAGAGAGAAGATCCCCAGACCAGAGAGATGCTTGGTTTGGCTTTAGGAATTTCTAGTTAAGACTATGAGTTCCCAATGCTATTTTAGTGAATTCCCCACAATGTGGGTGTAAATTTTGACATCTCAGTAAGTATTTGGGGTTTTCTTTTGGAGGTGTTTGTCTGTCTACTTTAGTAGTGTTTTGATTGCACCCCAAGATTGATGTCAAGGAACTTCTGTCTTTTTGGCTTGTTTGAAGAGTAGCCCAGAATATATTTTAAAATTTTATTTTATTTTTTATTGCTCCAGCTGCTCTGTTAAGTCTGATTCTGATAATTCATCTGTTCCCCTTAATAGAACTAGGCAAACATTTGGTGATGTGAGTTTACAATGTGTATTTATGCCTTGCCATTGGGGAATCAGCTTCCATTTTTGCAGTTAGAAAGTTTTAAAATGAAACCTGAAAATATTTTCCCTCTCTTTGCAATCTTTAAATTGCAAAGCACCCTGTTGCTGCCTTGAGCTTTCTGCATTGGGCATAATCAGTAATTTCCATGATAATCCACTTACAACTGTGCTCAATTACCCACTTGGTCTGTGAGTTGCCAAGTATTTGCCTACTTGCAGAGGATAAAACCCATTTGGAAAAAAAATGGGTAAAAAGTGAATGCCAGGATGGGGTAAACCTGGAGGGAAAGGCTACCAGGGGAGGGGGAATGCTTGGGGTCGAGAGCAGAGGCACTGGAGGAGAGAGAAGAAACGCGGCAAATGCTGAAAAGGCAGAGGATCATGAGAGGAAAAAAAAAGAAAAAGAAGAGAGAATATGAAAACAGTGTGGCTTGGTGGATGAGGTTTGGTCTAGCAGATGGAGGAGGAGATTTATGGCCAGCTTAGAACGTGAACTTCTGGGTGACCATGGACCATCTGTGTCACCTCCTTGGCCTCAGCCTCACCCTCTGGAAAAGGGGTCCTGTGGCACTTACCCTCCTCTGAGGTGTGTGGGTGAGAGGGGCTGGACAGAGCTACAGCAGCACTGGGTATCCTGATTTATTGCTTTTCCTTTGCTAAGGCAGCATTTAGCCAATGGCACTCTGCTCTTTCACGTGCAGGAGAGCCAGAAGCCTAAAGAAAGAAAACCACACAGCTCCTCAGCTCTGTTTCAGGAAAGGAGGGAGGCTTTTAATTATTTAAGCATCTCCTTTTCATGCTGCTTCTGGTTTTTGAATCGTTATCATTATAGTTGTTAAGGTTATAGGCTCTACATAAATCATTTAAATAATAAATAAGTCATATCATTAAGTAATACACTGGTATTATTTATGGCTATAGGGAGAGGGTAAGAATACACTGGGTAAAATTGTATTTAAAATGAAAAGGAGCCTATGTAAGGCTCATTTCAAACACTGCCTTTTGGAATTATGGCATTAGCCTTTGGAAATTGTCTTGGGAGGTGGACTTGGATGTTCCATCCCTGGAAGTGTTGAAATGAGCAACCTGGTGTAGTGAGTGGCATCCCTACCCATGGCAGAGGGTTGGAACTAGGTTATCTTTAAGGTCCCTTCCAATCCAAACCATTCTGTGATTCCATTATTTGCTCTGAAAAAATTAGCACCAAATTGTCTCAGATCCTCTCTCCCTCAGTAAAACCAGAACCAGTTATTTGAAACTGGAATATATATACATATATTTATAATATGTAAACAAAGTTAGGAAGGTGTCACTTGAAAATCTTATTTATGAAGTGAGAAATCAATTTAATTTTTAATATATTGCAGTTAGAGAGTGTTCTAGTTTACTTTTGCTCTGAATTTTTGTTCATCTGTTTTTTTCTCCTTGGCTGAATTTTCCACACAATTTGAGTATTTGAAAGAAAAAAAAATTGTCCCAGCTAATCTTCCTTGTGGCTCATCATTGCCAAGTGGCTGTGAACACATCAGTTCTGTAATTTGGTAAAAATAAGCAAGACAGTTGTGGAAGAATTATCAGTGGGTGATGAGAAGGATAATTTTAATAATAATTATGTTTCTGTGCAGGGTGATAAGACTTTCCTTCCCCTGAGGAATATAGTTTGTCACTGGCATGTCCTATCTGAAGGGTCTATAAACACAATTTCCTGGTCTCTGCTTTTGAATTACCTTGGTGGACCTGGATGCAATGGGGTGGAAAAATGGAAGTTTCCTTTGCCCTGGGGCAGGATCCACCCAACTCTTTGCCAGTGAGAAATGCCATCGAGTCTGCATGGCCAGCATTGGGAACTTGCTGCTGTCCTTGGTGCACGTCCCCAGCTGGGACAATCCCAGCACTGGCAGGCAGAGGTTCAGGGCACAAAAGCAGTAAGTGCATTTAGCCAGCACTTTCTGATCCCTCACCCAGCCCCACCAATCACTGATGCAGCTTCCTCCTGCTTGCTCTAAATTGGCTTTAATTTTCCTTTAAATAATCCTTAAGTGTGACTTTTTCAGTACAAGACTGGGAACTATGACTAATTATAAAATCATTACATGATTAAACTCAATTAACTTCAAATAACCCTTGAAATTTGCTTAATGTCAGCCCTTGGCCCTTCTTGAACCAATAAATATTGCTCACCTTTTGTAATGGGGATGAACAGAGGTGGCTGCAGAGCAGGATTGTTTGGAGTCAGGGAACAGCCTTACAGGACTGGGTTAAACTGGTCCCACAGACTGGAACCCTGCCACTCTGAGAAGGGGGATAGAGTTTTCTGCTCCTAACAGGGATATTTTTTCTCCCCAATATTTTCCCTCTCAAGTAATAAAGCTTTGAAAATTCCATTCAACCCTTCCATTCAATGGTCCCAATCTGCTTTGCAAATGTTAATAAGGGTTAAACCTCACAAAACCACCACGGCATGGGAAAGTGCTGTCATCCTCATTTAGACAAGGGATACCAAGGCACAGATGAGGGAAGTGAATCAAAGATCAGCAACAGGAACAAAATCCTAAGAGTTCTGGTGTCCTATTTTATATTTTAGCTAAAGCTGTTTATTGCACGGTGCTGCAAGTTTCATGCAGCTGTATGAGAAGGACTTTTTTCTCAATTAGCTGCCCCATCTGGTCGATGGGGATTTTTGCTGTGGGTTTGTTTGTTTGTTTGTTTTTCACCTTACAAAGCCATCTCTGGATCCAGTGTGTGTTACAGCTAGATCCTGGCAAGAAAGCTGGCAGGAGTGTGCAGAAGAGTCCCAGCAGCTGTATTTCTGTGCTGAGTTCCTGCAAGGATAGGAGGGGATAATGTCATTATTGCTGCTGTTCCTGGCACTCTGCTCTGACTGGCAAGGGGGACTGGGCTGTTGTGTTGTTCTCACGGAAGGTAGGCAGGGGATGATGGATGGAATTTTTCTAAAAGGTAATTAGATGGGCATGGTAACTAGACAGTCATAAAGATGCCTGATCATCTACTCACAAATGTCCCTTGTATGGTGTGCTGGCCATGAAATGTTCTCCAAATTTTATAGGTTTCAAGCCCTTCACCTTGAAAAATCTCTGCATTCTTTCTGAGTCCTGCCTGAAAAATGGATTAAGAGGGTCTTGGGGAAAAGATTTCATTCTCCTCCTCCCTGTTTGTTTTTTTTTTCCCTCCTGGGACAGCAGATATTTCTGCAGTTGCTGTTGAAATAACAGTTTTTGTGAGCAGGCTTTTAAGGAAGCAGGAGAACAGGTGATTAATGCACCTATGTACATTAATAAGCAGCTTATTTGGTCTTCAGAATTTTGGACACTTGATTTTTTTGGCATTTATGACGAACGCGAGTGGATCACTGGTGTGGACTGTTAACAGAATATCCTTTTTCTTTTGATTGCTGGAACTCATGTAGCTCTTGATGGACTCTTGAATGCTATCATATGATGTCTGAACCCATTTATTAAACAATAGCAGTAGTGAGAGGGACAGGATGTAAACACTCATCCCTAAACATGAGCGTTTATGTTCCCACTTGCTGTTTGAGGCTGGTTTCATGGCTGGGAGTGCCCTCAGGTCATCACTGAGCAGCTTGCTCGACTGTGACTCCTGAATGATGAATGTCTCCTCTTAAATTACAGATCACTGCCCCGTAACAAAAATCAGCACAATTATTGGCCTCTGCAGGGGCACCAAAGGGTGACTGGGCAGTGGTGGAGGGCTTCACCTGCTACAGCACTGCTCTCTCCCTGGCAGTAAATGGGGATTTGTCAACAGTCTGGTTTGTGTGTTGGGGAAATTTGGCTCAGCTCTTGATGTTCTGTCTTACTACAGACAGAGTTTTCCTGACTGTGGTACTGCCCAGCAAATTAGTTAGGGTCAAAAGCTGAATACTTGGATTTTTGACCTTTGAATGAACCTTACAAAAAATTGAGGCAAGGAAATCAGTTCTGCAGTGCTTTGTCCAGGCCTTGAGGATGGATTTGAACATCAAAGGATGGGTCATTCAGAAAGACAGAGAGGTAGTTGTGTTCCTGAAATCAGAAGAGTGTAAAAATTCCCCTCATCAATTTTGGGGGAAAACCTCCCCCATTGGTCTAGCTCATGTTTGCTGTTTTTCTTGTGTTGTTCCTTTTGCCATGAAAAGTCCTGATAAAAACAATTTAACAGAAACAAATTGGGGTCCAAGACGGCTGGGAAGTGAGGGGACCATTGTGTTTCATTACTTCCATTAAAACAATTTCTAGACAGGAATTCATTTGGGAACACCTGTCTCCCTGTTTAGATAAACAAAGACCTGGTTGTCACAGCTGATTGTTTGTGGTTTACCTGCTGGGAGCTAAGGGAAGCTCTGTTTCCCCTCAAAGATGAGCTGGGGCAGCACAAGCAGCAATTGTGGGTGTGCAGAGCAAGTTTGGGCTGTTGTGGAACCACTGCAGAGTTGAGGCAAAGGTTTGGGTGTAATTTCCTGCCAGCAGCCTCTGGAGCCCCCTTTGCTGGTCATACGAGAGCCCATTGCAGTGCTAATACCTCCCTGCTGCCCCTGACAGATTGATTTTGACCCTTAACTTCCCCTTCCACCTGCTAATTACTTGGTCATGTTCCCTCCCAAAGCCCTTTCCACCTGGCAGTTGCCTGATTTTGTCATTCTTCAGTTCTGCTGTTGCCCTCTCCACCTCTTGGCTATTTAATCTTAAAACTCTCCACTCCTCACTACCTTTCTCCCATTACTGGTCATCCAAGGGTCATCATTAATATCCAAAAATATTTGTTTATTTTGCTACCAATTGCCCCCCCTTTTTTTTTTTTTTTTAATTTTGCTGACACCCAGTATTTTGATCTCTAATGCCTCCTGGTTGATAGGGAAGGGGGTGTGAAAATCAGGGTTTTCCCTTTTAATTTGTGCTTTGTCACTGCTGGTTTGACCTTTAATCAGGTGTCTGGCTGTTGTTTGCTTGCTGATGGTTGTTACAGAATGGTCCCTTGTAAATATATACAGAAAGGGCAGGAGAGTAACTGGAGATTGTAACCACTCTTTTATTTCCTGGGAGCCTATTAAAGATGGTTTCAAGTTTATCCATCCGTCTCTTTGTCAAGCTGCCTCCTGTGTCCATCCACTTGTGCATTTATTTAGGAGTATATTAGGTACTGTATCATCCTCCAGGATGGTAACAGTGTGTTTGAGAATAAAGCCAGAGATACAAAGTGCACTGAACCCATTATAAAAAAATAAAAGGGCTTTCCTTGATGGCATTTAGCTCAATAAACACAGTTTGTCAGAGATGTCTTTATCTCCTTACATGTAAGCGATTAAATGTTGGTAAAAATAGCTTCAGAAATAAAACATGAAGAGAGCTTCTGGCAAAGCCCTGTCCAGTTTAATTCATACATTAAATATTTGCTAGTAGGGTCAAAAGCTGAATGCTTAGATATTTTGCCCTTTGAATGAACCTAGCTAAAATAAAGACAAGGAAATCGGTTCCGCAGAAGCCATCTCCAGAATACCAGGATCAATTTAAACATCAAAGGATGGAGAGATCATACAGACAGTCAGCCATATAATTCTGCACAATTAATACTCAGAGAGGTGTTTCCTGAATTTGGAATGTTGTGCAAGGAAGATAATATGAAAATTTCAAATTTTTAATTATGTGAAAGACAGTCATTGATCCTTCGCTCTTGAACACCAGAGCAGTTTATTTTGCGTTAATGAGTGTAGAAAACATCCTCCAGCCCGAATCTCTGCATCAACGCAATCTTTTTCCCAGTCAAATTAGCATTTCTATTTCTAAAGGTAATTTTTAGACAACACAATAAATAAATGATTTTCTGGGAATCTCCCGGCGGATGAAGTGGTGCTCGCGCAGCATTTCCAATGCAAATTGGCCCAAGATTACATAATGGTCTGCTCTGCTGATTTGGGACAGCGATGAGCAGGGAGGGGAGAGGGGAGTTCAGTGTCAGTCTTTGGGCTCCTCAAACCCGCAAACTCTTTGTGCCTTGGCAGGGATGCCTTGCTCCTGCCTTGCTCCTGCCTTGCTCCGTGTGGGATTAACTACAGAGCACAGAGGCTGGCATGGAGGGCACGCCTCTCCTGGCTTTAGGTTTGGCAGCAGGATCTGTGTCTCAGACCTCTAGGTTCAAACTGCACCATCAATATGTGCTGTAGGGTTACATTCTGGAAGGGTTGCTCCAAACTGTAGCTTATTTATTTTGGGGTTGAGCTCTTTGAGTTGAGCTCACTTGGTTGGAGCGTGGTGCTGATAATGCCAAGGTTGTCGGTTTGGTGCCCATAGGGGCTGTTCACTGACTAAATGATCTCCTTGATCCTTGTGGGTCCTTTCCAACTCAGAATATTCTGTAATTCTTTGGTTCTGTGGTCCTGAGAAGAAGGGAGAGAGCAACAGCCAATTACTCTGGGCAATTAGAGCTGAACTTTGCCCGAAGTTTGATCTATGTCTCCACATAGCCTGCGAGTCACACTTGTGATTTATGTGTCAATAGGGGCTTTAATCTTGTTTATTAATTTCTGTAAATGCCCTATTTTAACAAGATATTGACCATGTTTTCTGTATTGATTTTTATAGTACAGAATCATCATTTTAGTGTTGGGATCTTTTGATGGTAAGTAAAATAACTTGAACTTTCTTTATGCATCTAAATAAGTGTCCTCATTTTAGTTACATGATTTCAAGAGCTGCTGTGCTATTAAAGATTACACCATGACTTACTAAGTTGCCTCACTTAAGTATCGGTCTTGAAAATCTTAGCCACAATTACTCTGTGTGTCCAAAATCTTTCTGTTTTTTTAAGTAGAGTACTGAATTGCCTCGTGTGGATTTTACCGTACCATTGAGTATGGATGGTAAATGATATTAGGAATGGATTGAAATAAATAAAATAAGGCCCAAGGTGTTGGTCTTTATCCACTGAAGTAAAGGGAAATTTTATCATTTACTTCCACTGGGTCTATCAGAGAAATCCAGTGAGGTGATGAAGTATTTGCTTAGTTTGGCTCATGTGGCAGGCAATGGGGTGAGTTCAGCAGCAGAGCTGTGCTGTACATAATTAACATCACAGAGCTGGAGGTTCTGCATGTGAAAACCCAGGCTATTGTCAGTTGTGGTTTCCTTGCCAACCATATCTCAGCTCTCCCACTTCTGTAGTTGTCTCTATGATGCTTTGTGCAGTATTATTACCCCTTACCTAATGCTGGAGCTGGATGGAGCTGCAAAATCTAGCTATTATTCTTTCAATTTGAAATACATTAATATGAAAATAAAAATAAAATTTAAGATGTTTTCACTTCCCAAGTAATTCTATTCCGGAAATATTAAAATAAGCAGACTTGACATTGGGAATGTTTCAAAAATACATATTTTTTTTGGCAAGTGCTTGTAGCTAATGAATTTGCATTCATAAATGTAAGCATTTATAGCAGGATCATGATTAAAGCATGAAAATTGACTTGTGTGCCAGACTGTAGGTCATAGAGCTTGAATTTCGTGTTTTGAAAATTTCATACTTGGAGTGAGCTGCTTGCCAGCAAATTACAGGCCAAGACTTACTTCCAAGAATTACTTTCTGGTGCAGCTCAAATAATAAATATATGTTTGTGTCTGTGGAAGGCAAGGAAGCTGATTTCACTACTGGTGTCTTTCACTGCACATTATTTGGGCAAAAGGCCACAGAAAAAGCTTTCTTGAATTTCTTCTCAGTTCTCTTTGACTTGTCCATGGAAGATACTGATCTGGCTGGATCTGCAGCTGTGGACAGGGATCATTGGTTCTCAACAAATTTTTGCATGTTCTTGGCAGTGTTTTCTGTCTTGGAATTACCTGTTCAAAGGGCCAGTAAGAGCTGCAAGGAGCATGAGAGTGAAGGTGCTGCTCCTCTGTGCTTAGGGTGCCAGCAAGGACTCAGTCCTGCTCTGTCCTTGTGGAGACAATTTGTTGCACTGTTTCTGTCATTTTCATATATTATATTGACTAGGAGGTAAATCTTGTTTCTTCTTTCTCAAGGTTGCTTTGCACATGGAAAACCTCTCTAATTCAATTTATACCATTCACAGAATCGCTGAGGTTGGAAAAGACCTCCAAGACCAACCTGTGACTGATCCTCACTTTGTCACCCAGAGCAGAGCACTGAGTGCCACATCCAGGCCTTCCTCGGACACCTCCAGGGATGGGGACTCCAGCACTGCCCTGGGCAGTCTGTTCCAAGCCTTAGAAACCCTTTCCATGAAGAAATTCTTCCTGAAGTTTTCCTGCACGATCCCCTTGGGATTGAGTGGAGTATGGCAGTTTTTCTCCCTCATGGTGACCTGGTACCCTGCCACCAGTGTGGTACCTTAAAGCTCGAGGAAAAGAGCCCAGGGTCTGGCGCCACTCCTGTGAAATCAGAGATCCTCTGTGCTCCTCTGATTTCTTCACAATCCCTGGATGAGACAGGGATTTTGGCAAGGTTGGTTCCTGGATGGTGCAGTGTTGTCATTAGGTGCAGAGGACAGGGTGGTGCTGTCCTCTGTGGACAGGGGCAAGGAGGGAGAGCTTGGAGTACCTTAGGCTGGTCCTGCTGCCAAGAGCAATGTATTGTCAAACTGTGGCCTAATTTTACTTACCTAGGGTGTGTTTAAAGAGGGATTGGCACCAGGAACAGGCCATTAAGCAATTGAAACTCTAATAGAAAAACATAACCTTATCACAGATTTTTTTAAAAAAACCCTCGGAAAATAGCTCAAATATAAGGTTAATTGGAGCCAGAAATGTCAAACTAATGTAGCAATTTACCCTAGGAGACTGCCCTGGCCTTTGAGTATAGCAGTAGTACAGACTACTGAGTAGGATAGTGAAGAAATATAATAGGATTTTATGTAGTCCCCTGTCATATTAAACGTTCTTTGCAATTAATTTCTTGTTGCAATGTTATTTTCACTGACCTATTTTTTTTTTGACCTCCTACAATCTTTAAGCTACCAAAGTAGGGCATACGGGAATTCACATTTCCTTAAAAAAAAAAACAATAAAAAAAATGTTAACTTAAACCACTATCAGTATACACAGTGCAGTGTAGACTAATATTAACTCAGTGCAGTATAAAAATGCCATTGGCTTATTCTAGGAGAGCCTTTAGTACTGAGCTGTACTGATCCATTCAGGAAAATGTTGCTTTTGAACAGCTTGTTGAGAAACAGGTGGGAGTTTTCTTGGACTGAGAGTCTGAGGATGTCTGCCCAGTGAATGGAACATGATAGGTGGTCCCTCTTTTCCTCCTTCTGCTTCCTGGCTCTGTTCCTTCTACTGTAAACTCGACGTCAGACCAAGATAGCTGGGTATTGTGATCTGCTCTGATTAATCCAAAACTGCTGGATGAAAAATTAACAATGGTGAAGTTCAAAAGCTGTGGAATGGCCAGGGAGCCTGGCAGATTCCAGCTGCTCTGATTCCAACTGAATCCCTTTCCACCTGGGCTGGATACATAATCCATTTGTATTTTTTAATCAAACATTGCTGAAGTGATTTGCTATCTATATTTTTGTATAAACTTCCCCAGTTTACAATACAGAAATGGCTGTATTTCTCTGGAGTTCTTATGTTTCCTGACAGCATCTCTTTGTCTGAAGGTATGAGTGGGTAGGATAGTCAAATCTCAAAATAGATCATTCCAGGAGAGCCTGAAATCTCCATCACAAAGACAGATAGGTGTCTGCTAGAAACAATCAGGTAGTTTGGAAGTAAAGGGAGTGACAGGATCTCCAGAAGTACCTTTCACTCCTCTTTTTCTCTTGTCCTAAAAGATGGAAAGTGCTACCCCAGGAGAGGGTACCTGGTGTCCAGGTTTGCTGTCAAGGTGACCAGCTCAAAGGAGAGAGAACAATACAGGCAAGAAAACTTTCTGATCTTGAATAAGAACTCATAAGCCCAAGTGTTTCCCAAGCAAATGTCCTTAATATTTCCCCTCTGGTAGTAAGGATTTTTTATTTTTAAAGTGGAGTTGGAACCAAATATCATTGAATCAAAGAAGGCAGAATTAATCAAAGCACATCAAAGATGTTCCTCATCAGTTGCCTGAAGCAACAGAATCTACAGCATATCATCTTTCTTACGCTAAGCTGGAGAAATTCAGAGAAGAGAATTCTGTCTGTTTGTTCTCAGATGAACACAGAAATAGTATTTTCAAGGTTTCTTTAATTTTTTAATGATTTGGTCCCTTCAGCCATCATAATTTCTGAATCCCAGACTTGGATTTCCCAGGAATGTTTTTCATATGAAAATCAATCAAACGAGCTTTTAAAACGAAATATGTTGTGAGTTGTCTCTCCCAACAAAATTACAGGAAATGTTTCCCTTTCTCACAGTGTCTCTTTCTGTTCTTTCTCTAGGTCATGGCAATGGTACCCCTTGGGCCCTCGTTGCCTCACTACAGATGCATTTTCCTCGTGGTTTCATGGTACCTAGAAGGAGCAAGCAGCTCAGCTGGATAAACACACATCATTTCCTGTTCAAGTAAGAAATCTTACCCTTAGTTCAATCTTTTCTGGTGTTCCCTAATGCAGAACTTAATGTCTGCCTGTATTTACTATCTATTTACAGAAGATCCAATTGTTACCTAAAAGGTCTTGGATACTGAGTACAATGAAGTGATTCTTAGGCATAGAAAGCCTTAATTTTAGATCTTAATCACAATTACCCAAACAGTTGATAAAACACACAATAGCAAAAACTCTTGGTGCATCCTGAGGACTTTGGGTGCAGCACTCAAAGACACCCAGGCCTTTCATGTGGATTGCACTGCCAGAAATAAAATTCAGCAATGTGAGAGCATGATCAACCTGCAGAGCCACCGAGGTCAGAGCTGTGATTTTATGGTTTTCTAGGTCATGCTTTGTGCACCTCCTTACTAACAAGTCCCAGAGCATTTTGCAGAATGTGAGCCCGTGGGCTGAGTCCTGTTCCCTGGCTGGGACATGCTGGCATTTCAGTGCCAGCCACACTTTGCTCTGGTTGTTACAGGAGGAAGTGAAGAACAGAAGTTCCCCATCTGAAACTGCAGGGGGAAATTTAGTGTGCTAGAATGTAATTATCCAAACTGGAGCATGGCCAGGATCCTGGAGTTAATAATACCCTCTGCTCTTGCAAAAAGTGTCATAGGAGCTTTAAGGACTGTTAGTGGTCAGCAGGCTTCACATAACATCTCTAGGACTGATATTAAACAATCAGAAGTGTGGGTATTCCAGTCTGTTGTGTAACACAAATATTTCTGGATGGCCTGTGGCTGCAGCCTTCAGGTTGAGGTGGGAATTAAGTTAAACAGCCAGGGAGGAGACATTAGTCTTAATGAAAATGATCCCATTAAAGGCAAATGACATGCAATTGGTTAAGAACAGCTGAGATGTTCCCTGAAGTGCCCATAAGGTAGTTTTGGGTACACCAAATCACCAACCATCTTCAGTGACCATGAGCACCATGGAGTTTGGGGGAATGGAATAAAAGGAGGTTTCCAGCATCCTTTGTATAATAGGGTCATCTGCTGTGGAAATCTATACTATGAATTTACCCTGATTTCTGTAATAGTGGGAGCTATGTGCAAATGAGTTGGGAAGAGTTACACTGTGTTAATTAGCCTGGCACTGACGAACTGTACAAAGCCTGGGAACTTCCACAGCAGGAAAGGGAGCACATCACAGAGAATCCCTTTCGTCACAACTGACTTGTGCCATGGGACTTCAATTAAAAGCCAGACCAGGCCACTTTTAATCGCTTTAATGAGAAATCAGTTTTTTTTAAAAAATAATCTTTTTAAAATTGTCTGTCTACTTCTAACAGTGCAGCCCGTCGTGATGGGAGATGAGGTGCTAATTATCTGTCTTGGCTTTTTCTGAGCACAAGGTTTGTTATTCTGTACTGCACCTGGCACCACAGGCTCTGGTTCTTGGGATTAGTGGGCATTACTGCCAGCTGTAATAAAGAGTAGAAGGCCAGTGATCCTGTATGTTGTTAAAATGAAGAAAGACTTGCACAGTTCTCCCCCTCAGTACATCCCAGTACATTGGTACTTACACCATAACAGTATTGTCTCAGGGAATATAAGTCTGCGACAGGATATTGCTACTTTAACCACCTGAACTGCCTTTTAGTTCCAGTTTCAACTCAGTGTCAAAAATATTACCCCTGTTTAAGATTAATTTGTGACAAAATGTCATATTAATACAGCTATATTTCCCAGGGGATAAATATGGCCTTTTGAAGAGCAGCCATGGCTGAGTGCTATATAGGACTACAGAGAATTATCAACAGGCTTTTGCTTTAGCAAATGTCATGCTACCAGAAGAATGGTGCAGTTTGTGGGTAAGTATAGTCTATGAACCATTTTATTGTAGGAGGGAGGTTATGATATTTTCTTCCTATTAATCCATATCTCATCCCTAATTATATTAGCACCACTCAGTGACACCTGATTAAGGATCCGAGGAGCAAACTGTCAGTTACCTATTACTCCATCAGCATTGTATCATGTCTGCTTTTGGCATCTTAGCTGTTTTGATGTTTGCCTCGAGGTTTGTGCATCATTGGTAGAATTACTCCAGATTTACACCAATGGCTGTGCAATCATTGTTGATCTCTATGTGATGCTGAGGAGTTTTCTTGTAAGGAGCTAAATCCAGCACCAGTTGTAAGCACTGTAATTGCAGTGAAACCAATAACATCTGCACCTGCATGTGCTAAGGCTGACTTTGGAACAGTTTATCAGGTATTTTCTTTGTAGTGAAGTAGAATAAACTTAGCATTTCATTGCACCTTCGGTACCTGTAGTACGCCTTGCATATGTCTGAGCTATTGAAACCAAACTTCTTAACAGCCCTCAGATGTAAAGAAAAGGAAGATGAAAAAAAGTCCTAAAACTAATCTCTTGCCTCACAGCATTCCACCAAGATGACTCAGAAAATGACAAGGGAACCAGACTGCAAATTAGGCTCTAGTGCTTGTTGGAGACATTTGCCACCGGTTAAAATGAGTTATTGAAACAGTAAAAGCTGAGGACTTCAGAGCAACTTTGATTGACAACAATAATTACAGTTATTCTTGTTCCTCTAAGAAATACAGTGCAGGCTAGGCATAATAAATGTATGAAAATGATATTCAAAATCTGAGCAGAAGTAGATGCAGGTCCAAACAGTTTAAATGTCTTCTGTACAAATTTCTGTGCATTTTTTTGTGTTAAAAGTAGCAGCAGTTACCAGGCAGGTGTGTAAGTTTGCTTTGCATGAATAGTGAGCTGATCATTGAATATTTCCTAGAGAAGCCTGTGTGAGTAAAGGCTGTCTTGCACCCAAATCAGGCTGGGGGTTCAGGAGAGCAAATGCAGTTCATGGGGCACTCCCACCTGATCCTTGCAGCCTGTCTCTGGAGGAGATGCCTAATGATTGTTTGAACCACATCCAGATGCTGCCAGGCTTTTCCAGACAGTGCCTTAGGACAGGGCTGGGCACTAAAGGGCTGGGAGTACTCAAATTTTAGATGCCCTTTCTTGTGTGTCTGTGCTGTCTAATGCCACGATGGGCTAACACATGACAATATAAAATAATGATTTTTTGTAGCCAGTAACCAGTTTTTTTAATCTCCCTAATTTAATATCTGCCTTGCATCTCCTTCTCCTGCTGCTGCAGTTGTGATTGTTACCAAAAGACCTTGTACCACCTCTCTCACACAGTGAAGCCTGGCTTGTAGCTGTGCTCTGCTAGCAGGTGCTTCCAATTTCTGCAGTAGATGTTTCTGCTGTGAGAAAATGACTTTCCCTCTCCCCTGTCCTGGTCAGGGAGCTGGATTCATTTTATAACACCAGGCATAGTGTGGGAGAAGGCAGTGCTGTAACTGACCCTTCTTACAAGGCCACAACAGTGCCAGGGAAGTGACTGGACACCAGGGGTTGGTTTATTGACCCTGCTAGATCACATTGCTGGGAGTTCACCAGCAGGGTTAACATTCACAGGGAAAGGGAAAATAAGAAGTTGGTCAATCCACAAGTGCCAATAAAGAGTTAAATAATGGAGGAAAAGGAAAAAAAATTCTTAATGCTGGAGAATTATTCTGCTGGCTTACTTATCAGGTTCATGCTGAGCCCAGTCATAATTGGAATGTACCCTTTGTAAAGTTTATTGGGTCCTGGGGCAGCTTGTTACTGAACCGGTCAATTAATCTATTTTTTTTTTTTAATGAGTTAGGGGATTTCCTTTTGTGGAAAATCACCAGGAAACCTGACCAAATGCCCACAGCTTTGGGAAAGCGTGCCCTTAACATATAGAAAACCCTTCCTCCACAATTAGGAGAGGAAATAGACACCTCCCCTTATGGGCAGCATATTTGACCAATCCAGGAACAAAATAGATGGGATTTCACCATTGACTCGCAGGTTGTCGAGGGAGGATCACCATGAAACAAGATTACTTGAATGCAGCTTGGTGTTGAAGGAAATAAAACTGTTGAGTCTCCCTGCTGAGAGACAAATGATTTCCATTTAAAAACCTGTTTGTTCCATGCTGTAACTCCCAATGTAGCAATAATTAATGATATCAGAAGGTTACGAAAGACATTCTGTTGTGCTTGCTCTGTTCTAGGCATGAAATTGGATTAACATGAAGATAAACTTAGACTTTAAATCTGTTGAGGAAATCAGTAATTATGTCAAAATTCACAAATAATAATCTTTTTAAGTGTGGCAAGATACTATTCATCTATCAGCAAAACATCCTCCTTTGTCAGAATTTTGTTGAAAGGTTAATTTCTTAAAATACTTGGATTTCCAAGTATTAGAATGTTGTGGAGATGCAGCTTGTTGAATAAACACAAACAATCTTACCTCTGGAATTGTGGTTATTTCTGTTTCAGTGGCATCCAGCCAGTGCCCTCTCATGAGGAAGAATCAATTTGCAAAGTATTAAGTCCTTGGGCTCTGCTGAGAAGAGGTGACCACCCATGAAAACCACTGACATGAAAAGAATGCAAGGTATGGCAGTGCATACTTATTAAAAGTGTATCTTTGCTGCAAATGAGCACATGGAAACACTGTTGGATTTAGGGATAAGCAATAGGTAGAATTACAAAGGCTCTGAAATTAATTTAGATAGAAATTCATTGTGTGGTTGGAAAGAGAAGGGATTTCAAATATTTCATGAGTCCAGTGCTGGCCCTGATGCTGCCATAGCTATTTTTAGACAGCTCCTGCAAAACCACGGAGGTGTCAGAGCTGTGTCAATGTGTGCAGTGATTCAATCTGCAGAGGAACCTGCTCAGGTGTAGCTTTGTGATACTCCTGGGGTGGAAGCTGGCCCTGATACACCCACTGAAGCTGGAGCCACACCTTCCCATTGCTATTTAGATCTACCCTGAGGGAGCACGTGAGCTTTGAGTGCCCATTTAATTTAGTAGCTTTGTAGTACAATTGTAGTAGAAATAGACAAAATAACCTTCAGTGCTTGGTTCCCTTCTCAGTGGGAATGTAGGTAGAGAACACTTGTATAAATCTATTAGGAAGGGTCATCAATACCAACTACCATGAAACATGTATCCAAAACCACTTGAGACTTAGAAATCCTATTGCAAGAAAATTTCAGTGGTTTCATTCTTTCTTCATTCTTTTAAAAATGCAGGAGAAAAATAAAAGGTTTCAAATCAGGAAGATGTTTGGGAGGCTGAGGAGGCTGTAGGCCTGTGTTGCTGGGGCAGCACAGAGGTGGTATAGTTCAAAAGGCTGGCAAGTCTCTCAGTAAAATGTTGCTTTGCTTTAGTGCACAGTGCTGGCAAAAAGAGAGGCTGTTTGTAGCATCGAGTGTGGAGCATGTGAGAGGTGAGTTTGGCAGCTGCTGAATGTTAGAAAAATGTAAGCTGAAGGCTAACAAGTAACTTCAGTATTTTGGTGAACAGGGTTTTGAACAGAGAACTGGATTTTTTTCCCCTTAGATAGGAAAAAAAAGGATAAGGAAATAATTTTACAAATAATAATATTTTAAATGTGTTTGCATAAAGCAAAACAATCCCCCCCACCTTTTATATAGACCCAGCCACATCTAGCCTCTTCATAAAAGTCTGTGTTGAAAAAGAGTAGACAACCTCTTCTTATAGCCATGCAGTAGTTTCTCAACACTTAAAAATCTCACATTCTGCTTACCTGCACATTAACCTAACTCCTTTTTCTAGTGGGGATCATTTGGTTCTTCTAATCTATAAAACTCTTTCCATTTTTTGACGATATGTATCAAATCTCTCTCTTCTGTTTTCTAGGGGAGCTGTCATCTTGGTAAACATGAAGAAACAGGATATGAATGCAGAGAGTGGCTGTGGCTGTGTTTGAGCTCTGGTGCAGGGACAGGCAGCTCCTGTTCAGCAGGTCTGGTCTCTGCATCTGCCTGAACGTGGCTTTTTCCATTTCCTGGCTGGAGGAGTCAAACCAACACACCCTGAGCTGTGGCCTTACTGGTCAGTTGGGTCAAACATAAGGGACCAGTTATTATTTTTCATGCTATCATATATTACTTCTCTTTACCAATTTCTTTTCCATTTTTTCCCATTCCTCTTTATCATAGGCTGCTTGCATGGGCTCAGCCATAAAATCATCTCTCTGTGAAAGAAACATCCTTCTATTTATTGTGTCTATTTCTTATGACGACTTTTACTTTGAATTTATTTTATTTAACAATACTCGACTTCTTTCCTTTCAGTACATTATAACTACTCCTTCCTGTGTCATTTGGAACTGGCCAAAGTTGGCAGATCTCAAATTTCTTTTTGCTCTTTGAAATGTGCAGTTTCTTTCTCCTTCAGTGATAATGGGCATTGTGTTTCCTTAGAAATATTTTTGGGGGCCTATTATTCCTCATCCACTTCAGTTGGCAAACTGAAGGCTTGGAAACAAATTAGCTTGGATGGCAGCCCAAGCTGTCAAAATGAGCCTTCCATTCATTACTGAATCATCCACCTCCTGCATTTAGATCTTCAGCCCCACTTTTCCAGTAAGCTTCTCAGTAGAGTTCTTGGAATTCTTTTTTCTGTCACTTTTGAACTAAACTCCTTCAGTCTACTTCATTTACGACCACACAGCAAAGCTACTTCCCCATTATGTGAAAGCAGTGAACTAATAACGCCAGTATAGAGGGCAGAGCTGGTCATCGGTTTTGGTACAAGACATTAAAATTATATTTTTCTCACATATTATTCCTCTGTGAATTACCTGAGGCCGAGGCCTTGATCATTTTGTCAGGCAAGAAATTCCAGGTAGAAAAAGTGATTCCTACACGGGTGTCATTAAAATTGTATTATTAGCCTTGCTCTGAAATGATCTGGTAATGAGGTAGGAAGGTCTTGTATCACTTCTGGCCTTCAAATACTCTCCCCCACTTCTTTCTGGGCTTTGGGGTTTCTTTGTGTGTTTTTTTTTTCTGCTTGGTTTTTCTTCTCCCCTGTCTTTGTGAATAAACATTTTCTTAGAGGAATAAATCTCTCAGAAATATTTTATAGCACCTTTTCCCTCTTCTCAGTTGGTGTTAATAATGGACTTTGTTAAGGGAATTTTCAGAACAAAACGTTTTGGTTTTGTGCATGAATTTCCCCCCCCCCCTACCATTGTAGTAAAATCTTTTTGTGTTTCTATTTCAAGCAGTATTTTTTAAAATAGAAAACCTATTCTGATTGTTAGTGAAAGGTAGTTAAAACAAGTTAACAAGTTTGAAGGTTCCAGTGCAACCTGGAAATTAGCTGAACTGTGTGTGGAATTTGTGGAGGAGAGTAGAATCCAGGCAGAGGCATATCCTTGGCACTCCTGTGGGGTAGACAAGGAGAGCTGATCTAGAGACCAGGAGGCTTCAGATTTCTATTGGGAATTTCTTTAAAAATCCATGAAATTAACCTTGATTTTACAGTACAGTTCTATCTGACTGAAATCCAACAGAATGAAGGGAAAGGAGGCAAATTTCTTGGTCAAAGCCCACATTCTCAGAATGTACACTGTTAATATTAGAGATGCTGGAGAAATTTCCACTGGCAATGCAGCTGTTGGGATGAGGTGTCCAGGAAGGAACAAGTGTCAAACCCTGTAAAATTTAAGAAGATAAAGTTAGGAAAAATACATATATATTTATAGCAGAAAGGGAACTTTAGCTCTTCATTACTGAGTTTGAGGCTGGACCAGAAAAGGTTTAGACTTTTCTCATGGGAAGTGTCACAACTTTATTTCTTATTTCTTGCTAAAATCATGTGTGTCCCTCCAGCCTGAATATAGACCAGCACAACTTGTGGCTTGGACAACAAAAGCCTTGGACCACAAGGACTTCAGATACCTGGAAAAACATGGAGAGAGGATGGGGACAGCTGCTAGGCTGTGTAAGTCTGGAAGGTACCTATTCCCTTATCACTACTGCCTTGTTTTGGTCTCAAGCAGTGTTTTGCTGTTCTGCTCTTTATTCAGTCACTTCCTAATCTTCCTGAGCCCAAATTGGGCCAATAGCCCCAGCAACTCTATTTTTGCTGTGCTTGTCAGCAGGGAAGTGAAGAATAAGCTGGAAAACTGCTTTTTAGATTCAAGTTCAGTTGTTGGACACAGAAGTTGCATAATAATGGAATGGGATGAACTGAAGGCTGCAAAAAGTGTAACAAACTTTTCATAATTTTTTTTTCAAATAACAGAATTCCTGATTTATAGACAAGACATATCAGAGGAGACAGGACACCCACAGGCCTATCTCTCACTGTAAGTAGCAGCAGAGTTATCCATCGATGTGGCCTGAAACAGGTCAAGGCAGTAAGAGGCTGAGGTTCTGTGATTCTGCCACCAGGTGAGAACAAACACATTGAGCAGCAAATTGACAGGGAGAAGCCAAGCCCAGCAGGGCACACAGGGGTTTTCTGTGATGTACCCTGCAAAGTGAGGTCATTTTCTAAGCCATTTTCTACTTCCCCACATGAAGATGGATACTCACACAACAGTGAGTTAGCAAAGCAGATTTGATTGCAGTTGCACTTTTGTGATGCAACTTCATTTCTGTTACAAAAATTTTAAAAATACCAGAAAAAAATCTATATTATTGCTCTTCTAAGCAGGTAAGTCTATTTCCCTCTTTTGTCATGCAGGAATCCTGCCTCCCAAATTAAACATGCATTTAGCATAAGTAGACTGTGGTGATTATTGCAATTCAGGGACTAACGATTTCCTTTTTCTCAAGCTTTCCTGCTATGCAGTTGGTTGTGTTTCCACACTTCTGGTGGTGAATTAACTCCCTGTGGATAACATAGCTTCACTTGCAGCAGATGTCAAGACTCTTAATCAGAATTTAAGTAGCTTCAATTACATTTACTTAATTCACTTTGGAAGTGGAGTAAGTTAAATTGAATTAGACCTGCTTTAATTCTGAATGAATATGTCCACACAGATATTCAATGCATTTCAGCTAATCTGTTCTAAAAATTAATTCAGGTTCTGTTTGCAAGCACTCTCCAAAGTACAGATACAGAGCCTGTGGGTGCTGGAGATAAGGAGTGGGGAGGGACAGACAGTGCTGGGTATGAAAGGCATGGCTGGGGACATTTGGGTGCAATAAGTGCAATTCCATAGCAAACAAGAAATGTATTTAGTACATTTGTGGATCTTTTTGTGCCTGGTTAGAATGAAATGTGCACAGAGAGCAGCTGCCCCGATGCCTGGGTTTGCTCTTTGGGATGCAACTGCAATCAAGGTGGTTGAAATTGTAATTTATAGACAGATGTTATGGTAAATGGAACCAAAAATGTATCTGTTCCTTTATCTGTTGGCAACAGTGGCCAACTGCAGAGCTTCTGAGGAGGACAGAACTCTGCATTAATCCCTGGTGCATTCCCCCAGCAGAAGTTAGCAGGTCTTCAGGATTTCCTGAGTCAGAAATGGAGTTTTAGAGCAATTATTTATTGCTCATAATGGGTTTTCCCCATGAATTGCTGAGCACTTTAGCACTTTACTAAAACAGAAATGTTTGTTATTGCCTGCATGGTCTCTGTCGTTTGTATTAATTACCCATCATTTGTAGAATGCAGTTCTGGGATTAATCCTGCAGGTATGTGGCCAGCAAAATAAAGAATGGCCTTCTGAAGCTTGCAGAGTTATTATCCACCATGTCCTGAACAAGCACAGAGTCCTGATCATCCTCTCTCAAAGAGGATGTGAGAGAAAAAGAGAAATACAGAGGGGGCAACAAGGATGTGTAAAGTTCTAAAATGGATTTCCTGGAAGAGATTAAATGGAATAGGGCAGTTAGGTTTGGAAGAAAGACAGGTAATACAGGTGTGTGTAAAGTCATAAATGACATGGAAAAATGAACCGGAAATTACTATCCCTGTTGTAATGTAAGACTAAAGGGGCAATGAAGGGAATTTTAAGGTAGCTACTTTAGACCAGAACAAACAGAACTGCATTTTCACACAGGGCATAATTCAGTTGTAGAACTTACTGCTGACAGATATAGATTCAAGAAGCAATTAGACAAATTCATGGAAAATAGGTCCAGCAGGGGCTATTAAACAGGCTGATGCAGATGTAACCTCTGGCTCAGGAAATCCCCATCTGGCAGATTGCCAGAAGCTGGAAGGTGGAAGAAGCATCACTCTAGGCCTGATGTGTTTCTCTGGTCTTTCTCTGAGTAACCACTTTGGGTTGCTGCTTAGTGTGACTTTCAGGCCTCCATGGAAGATTGTGCATTCTTAGGATTGCATTTATCCCTTCTTGGGCATTGCTGGTATTCCATGTATCACACTGTTTAATTCCCTCTCTTTACAGGGCTGTGTCATAATTTGGATGTTTGATTTTTGGCAATAGTTGAACTGTGCAGTCTGAAGCATAAAGTGTCAGCCTGCTGTCGTGACAGTACAGTAATGCATGAGGCACCATAACTAACCCTGTGACAAAACACACAGGTTCCACATCCCCATCCCTGCCCACATGGCTGAATGGGAAAGATTAGCAGTTCAGTGCTTACAGGAAGCAATTGATGGTCAGAAAAACAGAGGGAGTGAACTCCAGAGTGCCTACCTCCATCCTTTTTAACCACTTTAAGATTAACAGTCACTGGTGGGGCTGTTCAGCCTGGCTAGCACCATTGTAAAGAAAGGTGCTAAATTTCTAGGCTGGACTTTCCTCTTATAATTTCCAGTTGTAGAAATCTCTGGGTTGCATTAGTTCACCTGTAGAGGCTGAGTTAAGGCAGAGAGATTGGTTTCCTGGAATCATGGCCCTGAAATGGGGAACAGCAGGGAAGTGGCCCCTGTCAGAGCTGTGTGATAGGAGCAAGAAATACCAGGTACAGTCCTGGAAATACAGAGCCAGCTCCTGCCTCAGCACTAATTTCTGGCACAACATTGAGCCAATCCTCTGTTCTTCCAAAAAGCTGGTTCCCAAGGGTGAATATACCTCTGTATATTCAGCTGCAAAGACCACAGCTTCATCTCTTTGTCTGCCTTTTCATTCCTCTTGGGTTTGGGCTTCACAGAGCTCCACAAACCCCCCAACTATAGATCAATGTATCTGATACTCTTATTAATGCTGTATTCAGGTTCCAATTCTATGCTGAATGATACCCCACTGCTTCTGGGGGAAAATCTTTGTCTTTTTCCTTCTGTGACTAAGAAATGGCTCATGGTGCATTGAGCTCATAGATTCTCTTTGATTGTGAGTGTAACCTTTCAGCGTGAGGCTGCTGGTGCAAGTGAAATCAAAAAGCCTTTGTGAAAGTGTCTTAACAAGCCAGTGGTGTGATGGTCTAAGCTCTCACCTGGCTCCCAGTCAGCCTGAGCTTGACCAGGTTCTTAAGACTGCTAAAAGGTGATATCAGGCATATTGGGCTTCCTGATTACTTGCCACAAAACAATTAAAGCATTGGTTTTGCACTCCCAGAGTGTTTGTCTCTAACACTGCCTAAATGAATCACATGCTGTTTTTCTTAGCCCAAATGGGATAGATTTGGAGTTACACTGTGATAACTCCTCAATATAATAAATAGAAAAATATAAAGGCAACCCCTTTTCTCATCACAACCTCCTAAAGGGGAAAAGCACAAGTGCTCAAGTGTCTTTGCAGAATGAAAACAGTGGATGCCCAGGGCCTGCTCTAAGTGAGGAAGAATAAGAAAATCTACATTCAGGATAAACAAAAGTCAGATACCTGCCATGTAGATGAACCTGTTCCTCAGGGAGGAACTCACCACTTTACACCTGTAATGCCTGTGTGCCTTTGCCCTGAATGCTTTTAGCATTTGCATTTTTGTCATCAAAAAGCTGTTGCTCTGAAATGTGTGACTATGTCTACATAGCACTAAAGGAGAATGAAAAGCTCTTCTGTGACTGTAAAAGTGCCTAAATCAATCAATAAATATTGGTTTAAATGAGTGTTAGGTGCTACACAAGCAGTATTGATGTGAACTGGGGAGGAAAAGAGAAGCCTTGAGAGATGCAGGTCTGTTCCCCTAGGATGTGTCCAAGTGTACTTATTTTCCTCTACTTTTAGCTTCTGTAGTGAAAATAAGCACCTAAATTAATTTGAACAGCTGAGCTTCTATTAATTTAATTGGAAGAGATGCTGCTACTTGTATGAGGCTGCTGCTAGAACTGCCTTAATAAGTTATAATTTTTTTAGCTTATCTTCCAGTTTGTCAGGTATAAAGCAAAGGTAGTGAGGGTCAGTGACTTTCCAGAGATCTCATGGTGGAATTGTTGTAGGACTGTTGTAAGGACCCAGGCCCATCAGTTCTGAGGTCTGAGCACCATGGGCTGTTTGTTTTAAGGCTGGCTGCTCATTTGAAATGCAGTATTTACCAATAACTAGGAAATATTATTGGGGCATCTTGCAGGGCACATAAAAGAAATCTGTGTCCTGCCCAGTTTAAATGAATTCAGCTGCTGTGTTAGGGAGGATTTTTTTATCCACAGGTGAACCCTGTGAGATTCCAAAGGCAGATACTGAGGAAAGGGAAGGAAGGCTGTCAGATACAGGCTGTTCTGCAGGGTAGGAGAGAAAAGGATCAGATACCTGCAGTGCATGTAAAGGAACAAAGGTGTGTGTTAGGTTAATTATTAGGGCTGAAAATACATTTTCTGTGCTGCCTTGGAAAAAGTGGCAGGGGAAGGAGATGTAGGAAAGAAAAGCTTGGCACTCATGGGCACTGTGGCACAGTGGAGAGGAGTCTGGGTGCCAGGGGGAGATGGAGAAGGCCACCAGTAAAGAGCTTCCAGTTCTGAGGCTCTGTTCTCAACTGTTCAGCTGCTTTGCACATTGCAGAAATAACAATTATTGTTTATCAGGAGCCTATCCATCAGCTGATGCCTCAGCTGCCTCTCGAGATCAGACTCTAAACCAAATTGGGCTGCTGCTCTCAATAAAGAGATTTTTAATCTGTTTCAGAGCAACTGAGTGACACTGAAGTCATTCTAAGGTTAACTGGGAAGGAGTTCTGGGAAGCTGAGGTTGTAGGAGAATTATTTGTACAAACAGTGTCTTTTTTCAAATAAAACCAGTCTGAGGGTTATGCCTGTGCTTATTAAGGCAGAACAGTATGAAGAGAGTTTGAAGATTGGAAGCAGATCTTGGTGCCTGCCCATTAAACGCCTGAGACATGAGAACCAACTTTTTAAACTCTACTTTTATGATCGTCAAGTCTGTGACAGGTCAGTGTTTAGTCTATTATCTTATCAGCTAGTGGCTACATATTCATTGGAGAGAGATGAGCTGTCCATTATATGTATTTTGTACTTTTATGATGAAAGATAATTTGTGTAAAAGCATCCAAAGCGTAGGCATTTTGGGATGCTTTTAACATATCAAAAGAATCTGATCTGTATCTGTCTTTTTCCTCTAGCCAAATTACTCACCAGGAATACTGATTCTTTTATTTCCTTTTCATTCATTTTCCATGCAGACTGTGTTAAAAAAAAAATCTATTTTCTTTATTTTCTTTTTATTTTTTATATAAGGGCTGCAGAGTAGGCAGTGGAGGGTAAGACACAAAAAACCCCCACAGAAATAAGGGCTTTTTGTATTGTCTTTTAAAATTTGTTCCAAATATTTATTGCATCAAATGTTGGTATAGATGGAATGTTCTTCTGCTCCTTCTATACATTTTCCCCAAATGTTCCTTCATATTTCCCAGAGTAGGAAAATTTAAAGTAGCAAAACAATCTGGAAGGGATTGGCTTCTTTATAAACTTCTGGTTTGTTATCAGGCTGTTTTGATTGAATTGATCTTAGCATGTGTCTCCAGTTATCCAATAGAGAAGATGCTTCTCTGTCTGCCAGATTGGAAGCTTGGAGCAGTGTTAAGTAGCCAAGTGAGTTAGGTCTTGGGGTTGAAAATCTCCTTTTTCTGGAGATTTTTTGGTGAAGCCAGAGTAGTTTGGAAGGATGTTCAGTCTTTTGAATCATGTGGGGTTGTGGAGCTATGCCACAATAAAATCTTTGACCAGGAAAAAGTATTGTTTGACTGGGAAGCTGTCTTCCACTGTTCCTTCTTTTCCATATGTGGAAATACACGGTTGCCATGGAGTTGTAGCAGGCTGGTCTACTCATTTTGCAAGTCTCTCAAAGTTTTAACCCTTTTCAATTTGCCAATCTGCCCCTTTTTTCTTCTTGGACAGGAACTCTTGGGTTTAAGCCTTTTGACAGCTCTCTTGCTTTCTTTTTTTTTTTTTTATTTTGGGTTTCTTAAAGTAAAATTACATAGATGTATTTCCAAGGGAACCATGGATACCATGGGCTGTGAAGACCATTGAGATTAAAATCACAATATAAAGGATCTAAAAAGGTTCAGAGCACATCAGCCTGGTAATGATGATGTCAATAGTTATTGTGTTTATTTTCAGATGTTTTAAAGAGCACACACAATATGTCTAATATGTCTAATATGTTGTCTTGAGGAATATATCAGGAATATATCATAGGAATGGCTGATGGCTTCACAAAGCAAGGGAATTTGTAGCTGTGAGCTTGAAGTGTTTGTTTATGCTCTGGGTCTTTGTGTTTTAAGAAAATGCTTCATTGTCTTATAGCACCTTTTGCTCCCGAGGGCTTGCTCCTGATCAGTCAGGATGAGGAGTAACTGCTTGATTTAAGCCAGAGATTCATGGCAGTTTAAATCCATGGTGAGGTCAGTCTCTGGCTCAAGCAGGTGAGGTTTTCCAACAAGGTTTAGCTGCAGTCTGCAGCTGCTGGCCAGGGGAAAGAAGCATCTCAGTGGAAAAAGGAGAATAACAAACCTCCTCCACTCTGGGTCCTTCCTCTCTCCTTCCCCTCTGATTTGGGGTGACAATCAGAGTTCTTCCCTCAGTCTCATCTTCCTACCATGTCACTTCTCTTGATTTCTGGTTTCCCCTGCTCCCATTTCTGCATGTTTTGACATTTGCCTTTGCAGCTCAGTTTCCTGGTTCCTCTTCTCCTTTCTCAAGTTTGTCTCCTCCCAGAGCCATGGAGTTGTGCTGCTCAGATCTGCTCCCTGATTGAGCTCACCCTTGCTCTTCCTCAATGTGCCTGCAGACAGGGCTCAGTCCATAGCTCCTCCTGAGCTTCTCTTAACCCCCTGTAGCTCTTTTCTTGTTGATTCCAATCTCTTGCTCACTGGCCTTATGGGTGAGGTTATGGCCTTTGTGTGAGGTTTGGGACTGGCTTCTCCAATTTTTACCTTCTCTCAAAGGGCCATCCATCAGAACAATTAACCAGCTCTCCTTCCCATTGCAGTAAGGAGGAAAGGTGTTCCTATCACTCCATAAGTGCTTGCTTTACATGCAAAAGTGCATGTCTGCATTTTGCCTTCTGTAAATAGTGCTGCATTTTTAATGAGCTTGTCCCTAAGTAACAGATTGTGCCGCCAAATGCTTTAAATTTCTGTCTTTTCAGATTCTAAAATAAGTTTTTGCTGACTTTTTGTTGGTAATGGCTGAAGGGGATGGTTTTCAAAATATGCATGGCTGGCACCAGCTGAAGATTGCTTTTTATTTTCCTCATGCTGAGTGTGCTGGCTCTTTTCTCTCATTTATCCCAGGGAAGCTTGTTTAAATGTCCCTTGCATACTGTAATTGAATCCACTGTAGGAACTCAAGCTTGTAGCATCTTTCTCTGGGCCTCTGGAACTTCCTGGGGGTGAAAAATCTGCGTTTAATGATGAACTCTGCAGTCTGAAGCCTTGTGTGAGAGACTACCCAAGGAGTAAGACAGGAAATGTGTCACTGTGCTCTGTTTTAATTCAGGAGGTAAATGAGGGCAGCGTGGGTCATGGCCATAGGTGTCAGCTCCAGGCTGAAAGGCTCAGCTGAGCTCCTTGGCTCAGCAGTTGGAACAACAGCCCATGTGCAGCCTCTGCCTAGAGCTTGTTCTGAACTGAGAATTCAGAGTGAAGAGAAACATGTTCTTACTCTGGAGTTTCTGAAAGAGGTTTGGCAATGTGAAATCCCAGGGCTGCAATGGTGCCTTTGGAATTGAACTCAGAATTAGTGAGTTAAAGCTATTCAACTGTTTGATTGTGGGGCCAACTTCCCAGTGCTCAACACACTTTAATAATGCCAGTTATCCTTCATGGATGTCAACAAAGTCTTATCAGCTTTTGCTTTTTAAGAATCCAAACCCACCATGCTTACAGATATTTCATTTTAAGCACTGTAATATGGGAAAACGGCTTAAGGTTTTGCTTTGAAACAGGGAGTTTGAATAGTTTTAGGTGAAATATAAGAAATAGATTTTAGAGAGATGGTGCACAGTTGCTAATGATTGTATAACCCTGCTAGGCCCAAAAGGTGTGAGATCTGAGAATAACAGCTTGTCACCTGAGGCCAGTGTGAGCATAAGGCTGGGATGTAACTAAAGTAAACACAATAGTGTGGCATAAATTTTATTTTTCATGGTGGTAGTGGTTATTTTGATGTCACAAAGTGAGAAAGAACTAAACTTACTCATAGACATAAGAGATATGGGTCTGACCTGGTAGAGAACTGTAGCCTGATAAGGTTTCTGGCATATACAAGAAACTCTGGCATGAGATTGGAAGAAAGTGATGAACAAATTGTCTCCTGGGAGAACTGAGGAGGGCCAGGATGAAAGGGAAAAGAGGGGGAAGTGGATAGAGTCAAAAGAAAAGAAGTTGTGCAAGGTGCTGAATGTGAAAACAATAAGCTTTGATGTGATGAACATTGGCTGGGAAGCAGAAGGATCTGAGGATGGCAGAGAAGGTAGGTGACTCTGGATAAATGGACTGGAGGGGATGAGGGCAGAAGCCTGGAGGGGAGAAAGCTTCAGTGAGGCAGGCGTGAGATGACTGAGCCTTGGCTGAAAGGCTTCAGCATTGTAAATTGGGCAGGAGGATTTAATGGCAGCTTTGACGTCTGGGAGAAGAGGGAGGAAGAGCTGAAAATGCCCCCAAGAATTTGGATCTGTGAGAAGGACATCGCCACTGGCAATGTGGAAAGGAAGGAGAAAATGCATTAAGCCCCCAAGGCTGAGAGTTCAGAGGCTGAAATTCTGAGCACACATGAAGAGTTTGGGGGCAGCAGGCGCTGACTGCCCCATGAAGCCCCTCTGGAGCTGGTGCAGAGTGTGGGTGGTGAGCAGCTTTTCCTGCAGTGGGACAGGGGGGTCACACTGGTGTCAGGTCACTGTGCCAGCCACAGAGCTCACTGGGGAGCTGGGAAGGAGGTGTTTTAAGGCTAAAGTGGATTTCCCACTCCCAGAGCAAAAGGGGATGTCAGGGAAATAATGTGGCTCCCTGTGACAGCGATTTACTCTGCACCTGGAGTGTTGTTCTCATGCTCTGTCCTCATCTCCTCTGGCCTGGCCGACTCTCCCTGCTCCATGTGGAAGCAGGCTCTGCCTTCCAGGCAGGACCTGCCTGTGGGGAAGTTGTGCCAAGGCTCTGCCTTTCCTCCAGTGTGTGTGATGCTGCAGTCCCTTGAGTGCCTCCTTCTCCTTCTCTTCACCCTGTCTGGTCCAGGTTTTAAAGCTCCAAACCTGATTTGGTACTTTGAGGGAGATCCCCATGCCCATCATGTGGGTGCTGGGAGTGTGCACATAGAAGGACATTCACTGCCAGGCCTTGGGGACTGTGCTCTTCTTCTGGCACCATCCAGAGTTTCTGTCTTCTGGGTACATCACAAACTGCAATTTTTCTTCTTTTTTTTTCCTGTTTTGTTAAGCATTTTATGGCTTTTCTTAGGCCACATGCAGAGCACAGAATAAAACATCAGCTGTGAAAAGGAGACCAAGGTTGACCTTAGGACCCTGAACTTTTTGTGCCTTTCTCCTGTGGATTTCCCAGGCTGTGACTGTAACAAAGCTACAGATCCCTTTCCCTGCTCTTTTTCCACATCTGGTGTGTTTTCTCTGGTTCACATAGACCAGAGGCTGCCCCTCTCCTTCTTCCAATGCACACCTGGCCCTGCCCAACCTGCACCTCTGCAGGGCACTACTTTTCAGTGCAGCTGTTGTCAGTCTGGGTCTTTTAAGCTCCAAACTTTGAGGACCACAGTGTGTCAATGCCTTTGAAAAACTTGGCTAAATGGCTTTATAAATGCAAGAAAATGAAATGGTAAATGTCAATATGTCTGTGGTGAAAATGTGAGTGTTCAGGGATGCTGAAGGATGGCATTTCACAGGGAGCTTCTCCCACTCCTTTTTTCTTTTCTAAGAATGCCCAGTTTTTTCAACAAGCCACTTTCAAGCATGCAGACAGTGCAAGATCCTGAGTTAAATTTATCCTTTCCACAACTCCACCGACTTCAATAGAGTTGCACCAACACTTGTCCCATCTTTTGTAGCTGATTAATTTATGTTCATTTTACTTCTCCAGTGCCAGTGAAAGAATTTAATAGACTCTTATTGTTCCCTGCAGATTCCCCCCCTCTGTGCAGAGAGGCATCAAGCTCTTCTGTGGGTTGGCATTGTTGTTCTTTCTCTTTTTGATTTCCTTCATGGAACAGAAAGAGATTACACCAGGGGAGCTAACTGTGTACTTGGCTCTCCAGGGAATTCAATACACGCCTGCAATTAACCTGCATTGAACTGGCCATTGGATGTTGCTATTCCCCCACAATAAACACAGATGGGAGGCAGTTTTGACTGAGTATTTGTATACTGCAGGTTGGCACAGCTCAAGTCAAAATAAATACAATTTCCAGACGGTTCCGATCCCTGCCTCTCCTTTCTGCTTTTTTTTTTAAATTTTATTTTGTTTTTGACAGAGGAAAGGAAAAATCTGAATAGTATAAAAAAGCCCTTCTTGTTTGTCCCCCAAAATAAATATTTCACCTAAAAGCCGAATTTATTTCAAATCTCAGCCCCATCAGTCTGTCAGGAAAACAGTAAAAGGGGAGAACAATTTTAATCAGGGTTTAGCAGCAAAAATAATTCAGTGGGAGGGAAAGTACAGTTTGGATTGCACTTAATATCACAAGCTCTCATCTTGCTGGTGCTTGGAACATTGTACAGCTTTGCTTGTCTCATGGGCAGCTTGAGTTCTGAAGATTAAAATAAGATTCTGAAGGTTTGTGGGCGAAAATACATCTTTATGTGTTTCTCAGGCTAGAAAGTGAAGAGAATATGTTCCAACTGAAACAGTTTTTTCTTTACTCGTTTGAGCAGGGAAGGCTGTGGGTTGGAATGAGCACCTCATTAGCTATTAATTATTTTCCTCATTCACAAAAACAAGAGGCTTCCTCCATTGCCAAAAAATGGCTTGTCTGTAGGAAAACTTGAGTTCTGGGAAGATTAAAAAAAAAAAAAAAAAGTAAGCAAAACAAAGCACAATTGTTTAGTTTAAAGAAATTGAGCTAAGCATATAAAAAATCTGCCACCAGGGTCAGACTTGATGCCATGTGTATTTTTTTTTTTCATTAAAGGAGTGCAGATTTTGAGCCCAAGCTATTATTTCAGGTGACTTGAGGCCCTCCGGGGGCAGCAGTGAAATGGAAAAGAGCACGGCAGCCTGCTCTTGGAACTGATGCTCACTGAATCTGAAAGGTCATGTCATGTTTTCTGGCAATTGACTCAATGGGTTTGGATTCTACAACATAAGGTCGGGCCGTTTTCACTCAGCACATGTTTACTGGGGAATGTGCCTTCCAGTTGTTTTCACATTGACCTTATTACCCTGCCACACTGATGAGCCTGGCACAAAACCTACTTCTTGTATTGCTGTGTGCAGCACATTCCCTCTCCCTTTCCTGCCCTCCAACGTTGTTACTTTGGGCTGCAGATGGAGGATTTGGTGTTTGCATTTCCCCTCACTTCCCGTGCCTCTGTTACAGCACAGATGTGCAGCAGCCCCTTGACTGCACACTTTGGAGGAACAAGAGGGTGCAGTGGGATTGCCTGGTGTTTGGCTGCCAGGTTTTGCAGTAGGAAGGCTGGGGAGGAGAGGAGACTCAGGCTCTGGGCTGTACACTGGAGCAGGAGGGTTCCCAATCCCTTCCCAGTGCTCCTGCAGGAGATGTTGGCCACGAGCTGGACAGGCGCTGGCAGGGCAGGACCCACAGCCCAGGGCTGGGATGGGCTCCACACTGAGCAATGTTTGAAGGGATGGAGGCAGCACTTCCCTCCCTCATGGTAAATCTGCTCCTTGATGCAAATAAACTGGCCAAGCTTTGCAGGGATAAATAAAATACTGCTGCTATTTCTGCGAGCGCATTGGCAGCTCTCTCTCATCGCAGCCACACAAGTTCTTGTGCTGAGAAGACAATATGTGTCTCTGCCACCTTTTCAGGCTTAAAAAAGTGTTTTGGGCTTCTGTCAAGTTTAGGAGTTATAAATTAAAGACAAGAAGTTTATTATTACTTGGAACGCTCCCATGTTTTAAACAGTTTGAGACAAAAAGGAGCTGAGACATTTGAAAAACGTTGGTAGAAGGAAGGAAATAAGCCCATGAGTGCTTTCTTCTGTGAATGCATTGCTTAACCTTGTCCTGCCACCTGGTTGTCAACCCTGTGGCTGCGCCAAGAAGGAAAAAATGTTGTGGTGCTTTGTCATTGTTTGGACATTGCTCTTTCAGTAAGGTCAGAGCACACTTGCAGCAAGTCCACAAGTCAGAGAGCGAGGCACACTGTGATGTTACATGGGAGTGTCAGGACCTGGAGAGATGAGAGGTTTGGCTCTGGCTTGGACTTTGTTGTCTGGGCATGGCACTGACAGGTTATTTTTGGAGACAACCTCACAGCCTGCAGCTCAGGAATGCTGTGTAAGATGTAGGGATCAGTTTCTACCCTGGGCATCTTTCTGTCAATAAAATGAGAGCCTGCCTTGAGAGAGGCTTCAGGAGTGGCTGCTACAGCTACCAGGATAAGGGCAGTGGCAGTGGTCTCTGCCGTTGACCAGGTGGATTTTAAACCAGAAAATGTCCCAGGCGTTATTTGCCATCAGGATAGCTTTTGTCTGAGTGTTGCACTCTAGGAGGGAAGCTGCTGGAGAACAGTGAAGGAGAATTCCTGGATGCTGTGGGTTGACTGGATTCCTAATGCAGCTATGTCCTGCACATGCTTTGTGCTGGTGTTTCAGTGTCTTCTCAGGGTGCAAAGCTCCATGTGGACATACTCAGTGAAGCACTGGAACAGGAACCTTGAGCTGTGTCAGGCTCCTGCTGTGTCTCAGGCCCATGCACAGGCTAAGGGATTGCTGAGGAGGAGGAGGGTTAAGGCATTAGCTTAGCTCAGAAGGTGCTGATCATGCTGAGGAGACACACCAGCCTCTTTGGGACTGGCTTCCTTCCCACCAAGGCAGTGGGCAGTGTAGAGAAGCCTGTAATGGCAGATTGTTCCCAAAGTGTCACCCAGCATGTGGCTGCTCATCCAGAACCTTTTTAGAACCTTAATTTTTGCAGGACATGCAGGCTCACCTGGTTCAGCAAATCTACCTTGGGTAAACCACTGCCTGACTTCAACCCTCAAATGAAACTTTCTTGAACAAAATCCTGGTTTTCGTCTTTACGAAGTGAACCCTGTGTAGTGAAGAGAGTGGACTGTGTGAGCAGAACAGCTCTAGAAAATACTTCTGAAACTGTATATTCTAAAGTCTGGAAATTAGTATTCATCTCAGCAAGAGGACCAAGGCAAGGCTTGACAAATACACGCCCATTTAAAAAAGGAATAAAGAGTCAGTATAAATTCCCCTTATTTTACAGTCATATTCATGATACTATTTGCTTTGACTCCTAGAGTTCAAATCTGTTTTCCCAACAATTTTGTAGTGCTGCATAACATATTCACTCTGAGTGGAACCATTTTAGTGGATCAGCCTGCTGATTTTGCAAGGGCCTGAAGGTAAAACTCCTTGGAAGAGTGTTCAGGACTGAAGTAGTTTGTCTTGGTAGGAAAAAAATCCAGTATAAATGGTGCAATAGCCTTTCTTAACTAAGATTGCAAATGCCCTGTGGCTGGCTGTTCTGTTCTCACTTTAGGTGATGGCTGTGGATTAAGAGCCTGAGGCTTTGGCTAACATCTATAGGCAAGGCAGTGCATCCCCAGGGTCTAATTCAAGGAAAGTTGTGCAGGTGTGATAATTAGCAGTTTCCTGTTAAAGCTCCACAAATAAGCTCTAATCCTCAAGGCACTAGTCTCCAAAACCCCTTGCAGGTTTGTTTTCAGACCAAGTAATATTCATCTGTAACCGTTTTTTTTTTTTTTTTTTTTAATTGCCCAAGCTGCCCATTTAACTACCCTGGGCCCACTGGCTCAGATTTTGCCGAAAATCAGATGTGAACAGGGATTAATGGTTGCAGTTGCTCACACTGCCAAGCCACCATGCCGAGTGCAACCTGCCCTTAAATGAGGCTGAGGTGTACAATAGTTGAGTCAGAGCTGAATGGAGCACCTTGGTTTCCTCTGTTATCCCTCCTCGCCCTCCAAGGCCAATAAACATGTCATAAAGGGAGGAAAAAGTGTGAAAAGTTAGGAAGCAAAACACAGCCCTTAATGGTCTCTACATGTGCTGCAGCACCTCCATGTGAAAGTTGAGGTACCAGATTTTTTTAGCACTTGGAGGAAAGCCTGGCTCCCCCTCCCAAGCACAACAGAACAGAGACTCCCAACACAAGTGTTCCTGGGCAGAATAACATTGGGAACGTGTGTGCACAAGTGTGTGCGTGCGTGCACATCTGCAGCCAGGGAAAAGAGAGAGAGGAGTGTGTTAATTGCAGTGTGAGCACATGTCAGGCAGCAAAGGGAAAGTTTCTCAGATCCCATGATCAGCAGGGCATCTGAGGACTTTAATGTTTTTCACAGTACAATAAAACTACCAGTGCCAGCTGGAGTCTCCAGCCAAGCTGTGTGCCTTGGAGCTTAGATGTTTCACATCACTGAAGGCTACATAATACTTTCAGCTGGCATTGCATTCCGTTTGATATGTCTGGGGATGGAGATAGTTAGTTAAATAATCACATTGGCTGATGTGGGAGCTCAAACAATGGGCCCTTCCCCCTCTCTCCAAACACGTTTTGGGAATATTAATTTGGGAAGAGGGGCACCAAAGCTTTTTATCTCTGTTTTCTTGATCTGTTTCTTTCTTTGTTTAGCCTCTAAGTGTTGACAGGTTGTGATGATGTTACTTCTCTTGGTGTGAATTTTTGTGAGACAAAAAGAAGGATCTGGTCAGGTTTTTCAAACAGATGAGAGATAAGTCAGAGAGAAATGAGAACTTCGAGGCTTGTTTGTGCTGAAGTGGAGAATTTAGCCTCGGTACTGGATAGTGTGGGTTCAGGGGGTTGACTAGGAAACCATTTAAAATAAATTCAGTATGTGCTATCTCTTCAAGTTGCAAGTAAAAAAAAAAACTCCAGAAGTTGTAAACATGCAAAGCACATGGCAAAATAATAATAATTTTACTATTTAAATGTAAATAAAATATACTTTTTCCAGCCAGGACCAAGTCCTTGGTCTTTTAAAGTCCCTTTAAACCATGAAAACAGCACTGGGGTGCTGAGGTATTCATGGAAATATCTGCCTGGTGATGTGACTCCGGCAGGTTTTGGCCATGCCATTGTTTAGGTGATCATAAGCCAAGCAGAGATGGCGAGAGAGATGCTGCAGGGACAAATAGTTCTCTAGTATTTTATTATCTAGAGCCTTTGTTGAAGTATATTCCAGATATGTTTTCTAGTGTTTCAAATATGCAAGATTATAATTCTAGAGACAGATTTATGGGTCTGTTGCTTTTGGTGTAGGGAACTGAACTGGAGATGATGGATAATTTTGCTTTCGGAAGTACTGAGCTACTCTGTCATCTCCATCAGGATTGTCTAGCTGTGTCTTTTCTTTCTTCTAGAGTTTTTGTGTGGGGATTTTGCAGAACCTTGACAACCTAGACAGATGACATAAAAGAAGCCATCTAGCCATTCTTGGACTTGCTTTCTATTTATTTCTTTCATGTCTCCAGACTTCAGTGTTGCTACAACATAAGTTGTAAGTGTGCACTTTTCCCTGACACAGAGAATTTTCTTGCAAACTTTTGACAAGGTGATAAAACCTGTTTTCTTGGCCTCACTTTGTTGTACAGTACTGTGTGAGTGCATGTAACCCATGAAAATCCATTGCAATCTCTGGACTGATGTTATGCAAACAGTTCTACACCTTCCTGTTTCTTTTCAGTGCAGGAAATTACTCTTACAAACAAATACAGATCATAGCTATAAACGTGTGAAATACAGTCTGCTGACATTGCCTGCAAGTGATTAGGTTAGAAAGCCAGCTCCTCTTTGGTTCCTATCTAATCAGTGGAGAAACCTGAACTTGCTTTTAATGTCAGGTTTTGAATCACTCCTTGGAGAAGCCTGTGTCCTTCCACTGTTAGGTAATGATCTCCAGGTGAGACACCTCCAGTCATGCCAAATTTAGGTGGTGTGCATTCAGTTGTACCTATCCTGTCTGAAGAGACTGAAACATTCATCTGATCACAAGGAGGGTCCTATGAAGAAAATGAGGGGTTTCAATGAGGTGTTGAAGTTGTTAATCTCTCACTGCTCACTGCCTGCATGGCTGAGTGTGCCCTGTCACACACTGAAATCACCTGTGCACATGCAGTCACAAGCTCTCTTGAGCTGTAAGGCATGGCATGATATTTAAGAACAGCATTAAGAATTATGCATGAAAGACAGGACACTCCTTATTTCCTGGCAGCCCTTCAAGTCTTGACCTTGTTCCAGGAGGAATGCAACCTGTGAGAACATCAGCTCCTGCCAGCAGTGGCAGCTCGGAGAGAGCAGCACATGCTCCATATGCTGGAGGAGTTGTGAAAATCCACAGAGCAGCATGTGCTTGTGCTTGAAAAGCAGCTGTCCCTACACCTCCACTGTGATGGCAGTGCCACTCTTCACTTGATATTCTCCAGCTCCTCAGTGCAGGCGTGGTGAGACCTTGGGGTGTTGGAGCTTCCTCCCCACAGGTTTTCAGCAGAGTGTGTGCCATCAACAGCCTTCTGGATCAAGGTAAATATTCAAGTGATCAACTCTCATTCTTCTTACCCCTGGAGGTTACTGATACCAAAGGACTGCAGTGGGAAAGGAGCTGATGAGGTGGTGCTGGGTCACACAGATCTGAACAAAGGACTGGGATTGTCTCAGTTCACCCTCGATATCTGATGGGATTGGGAATATCTTCCCCTTCAGACTCCAGCAGCTTGTCACATGAGGCTATATAATGTCCAGCTAGGTCACTCTGGAACCCCATCAGATGCCCTTTATATTTTTGCACTGACTGATTTAAAGGGTCAATCAATGAAATCAATGGCAATGAATATGGGACAGCAAAAAATAAATGTTTTATCACTCAGCACAGGAACTTGCTGTCATAGGAGGTTACAGAAGCAAATGCTGTGGATGGATATCAAGACTTGAACTGTTTAGTGAGATTGCTGATCTTTGGAAAAAGTTACACAAAAATATCTCTAACACATCTGTTCTGCTATTGCTTTTTTTTCTTTTTTTTTTTTTTTCTGGTACTGTGTAGCATAATGTACATTAAGAATAATTTATTTTGTTCTGAAACTTCAGGCATAGGTTGCCCTGAAAGGCAGGTCAATGGCCTTCATGCCCTCCGGAGTGTGAACTGGGGTGAGTGTGATGTGCTTGTCCAAAACCTACTGGCTCTTTATTGCAAGAACGTTTTTCCCCCTCCATAATCTACCCTAAGCATCCCCTCTCTGTCTCTGCATTACTGAGAAATTCTGTGAGCAAAAGGCACCTTTGGATCATCAGTGCACAGTGTTTCTCTGCAGCTACTAGATGTGAACAATAAGCCATTTTCCCTGAGTTCTATAATGAAAATGCCCTCTTGCATTCCTAAGTTTGAGTCAGTATCTCTCTGCATCTCCTTTAGGTTTTTCAGTTTGTGAAGCCATTTTGATGGACTGGAAGTTATCCTGCCCTGACCTAGGTGCTGTTTTGCTCCAGGCTCAGTGTGTCCCTTGTTGTTAATCTTATCATAGGAAGCCTTGAATAACCTGGCTGGAGTCTCTCAGTGATGAGCAGTAGGAGGTTATGCATAATTTTGGTCATGAACTCTTGTACATGGAACTACCCTGTGACTGCTGGCTTTGACTCCGTGTATGTAAAGAATTACAAGATTCACAGTTTCTGCCTTCTGGATCTACGGGGAAAATCTTAAATTCAGCAGAGAATTCTACCTTTTAAATTTTTTTTTCCCTACTACTGAATCATCTTCCAGCTTGTAAACAAGGTCTTTTATCAGAAACAGGCAACACTTCCTTGAACTTCAGAATTTCTTCTCCCTAAAATTCATGTGTTGCTACATAAACATTCTTCCCCAATGCACTTCTGTCCTGAGGCATTTCTTGTTACTAACTACCCTTCAAAGAACTCCTAATTTCAGAGAAGAATTAACTCATCTCCCAGGCAATTTTTGTTTTTCTTAAGTCTCCTTCTCATGCTTGAATACTACTAATCTGCTCAAAGTTGCTGAAATCCCCTTTGAAGTCCTTAATGATATCAGTGTGTGACCTCTTCTTACATTACAAGCACTGAGGTTGCTATAAGAGACAAAAGTGAGAAGAAGAGAAATCTTCATTTGATCCCTGTCCTTGATAAGCACAGGCTCTGGCATTCTGGGCTGTCAGAGACAGAGGTACCATTTAGCAATGGTAAACAGCAAAAGAACAGCAAAAGCTGTTTGGAATCAGGTGGTATGGTACATGCTGAGGAAAATGCTCTGGCAGGCTGCAGATCTAGAGCCACTGATGGAGGTGGGTGAATTCAGAATTTCTGGGTTGGATCTCTCTTCCCAGTCATGGCCCAGCCTCCCTCTGAAGTTGTGTAAATTCTTTGTGTTCAGAGTGCCTTTGGTGGAGTTCCACAGGTTTGTTTTCTGTTACTTGAAGAACAATCTCCTTTTGCTTGTTCAAACGTAGCTTTCACAGGCTTTATCTCATGGCCTCTCATCTTTACATTGGGAGAGATACTGAACAATCAATTTCTCTCCAAGCCCTTCAGACCACTCATGATTTTATAGACTCCTAAAATAAATTGCTTGGCATCTCTTTTTGAAGCTGGAGTCCTGAAGAGTCTGTGTGATCCTTCCTGATAGAAGTTTTCCCTATTGTCTCCCTGAGTCTTTTCCAATTCCCTTTCTGATGTGAGTTGTCCTCATTGGAGAAAAGTGGGATTAGAATCTGGATTTTCTTGTTGTGGTTTTGACTCTAAGGATGTGTGATAGTCCCCTCTAACATCTTCATGTCTACATTTGTGTTCTGAGGGGTGCACTGTGTCAGTGGTGTCAGATAGCCCTTGTTAGGTTATCCTTCATCAGTTTTTAGGACGCAGAGCCAACCCAAAGGAAGATGAAGGTGAACGCTCCGATGACACCCTGATCACAAATCCTTGAAAATGAGCTGGGATGATGATGTTTCTTTAAACTGGGCTACACTAATGATCTTAGCAGCTCTAATCTCAGAGCCAGTTTTACAAGCAATCCTTTAGAATGGTTTCAGCAGGACCTGCTGACCAGGGACCATCTGCAGTGGCGATGTGCGACGCGCTGGGTAAACGCAGTTTGTTTTCTGAAGTCCTGTGTCAGCCATCTGCAGCCATTTATCTTGGTTCCATCCCCCTGCATGCAAAACACTGTAAAAATGAAAAAGCCTACAACTGGCACTGTGTAATTTTTGTGCTGCCAGCACATCCCAGAATGTGGACATAGTGCCCTAAGGTGTTTTTTTTTCCTATGGGAGGCTTCATTCCACAGCAACCAAAACACAACTGGATCCCAAAAAACATCCTAAGTATTAAAAGACTCTGGCCTGTCTGCTAATTGAATCTCCAGCTCCTATGCTACTTGTTAAAACCCTTGAGCTAATAAAGCACTCATCCAAACTCTGACCTTGGGCTGACAAATGCAAAAAATCATCCAAACACAATCGAAATCCGTTTAAAGATTGAATTCTGGAGAAATTAAAAAAATAAATAGCTGAAACTTGAAAATAAAGACATGGCCTAAGGTAATGTTCACTAAAACTTATTTGAAATCCTCAAAGTTTTCATGGCAAAGACAATTTTTAGCTTTGCTATTAGCACTGGAAGTTAAATCTCACTGTAACTTGGCTGAATGAGATGGATTGCATACTGGCACCTCTAGTGTAATTTGAACAAGCAACCCTGGCATTAAGGACCAATAAAACCTGGGGTTGTTTCTGTTAATAACCTTCACTGATTAAATGAGAGATAAGGAATGAAGGGCTTCAGAAATGGAAGTCATTGGATGGGCCATTCAGACTGTCTTTTCTCTGCTTCTGAATTGTCTTTGGCAGTAGGAAATGTTATTACAGTTTTCAGATTTACAGACAAAACATGAACCAACAATGACCAAACCTGCTGGCTGCAATTCTAATCAACCACTGGGCTTACAAAAGGAATCTCTGACTCTTTTCTTCTCATAGCTAAATTTTTTTTTCAGTCTCAATTGTGTTTGGGAACAATCCACAGATTGATGACTTAGGCTGCTCTGTGAGCCAACTAATCTTAACTCTTCTTCTGAATTCTTTTCAGTGCTAGTTGGGTAATACTTGCATTGAGTTATAGCAGCCTCTTGCAACCCCTTTTCACTGGTGTGAAGCTGTTTCAGGTTGCTCAAACCTTCTCCAGCCTCAGGGTAGGACAGGGAAAAGCTTTGGGTGTTTCACCTGTTCCAAGTGCTCTAAACATTGTGCTAAGATGATTGAGGCCTAAGCCCCAACAACACAGTGTTCTCCTGTCCTTTTCAGTCTGTCCTGCTCATGAATCTCCTCTTTCAGAGCCCACTCTCACCAGTCTGGCTCTGAGTTGCTTGGCTGTTCCCTCCCTTTTGGTTCATATTTGCCCCTTCTGAAATGAATTTGTCTCTTCTGAAGTGTCCCCACTCTTGCAGCACAGCCTTGTGTTTCCACTGCATCCCCTCACTGCCTTGCCTGGCCACCCTTGCTGGGACAGCTGCACCATATCTTCATTTCTGACCCCAAAAACCTGGGGAGGATGAGGCTGCTCCATGACAGTACTGGTACAAAGCTATTTCTGTAAAAATGACAACAGTGATAAAGTAATGTGTTCTGTGCAGAGACTTTGCCAAATGTAATGTTGTGACTGGCTATTTATCAGAGCTAGAGGCTATTTATCTGTGATGTTATCCACACAATTTTTTTTCCAGGAAAAAGACATTTCTATTAAAGCTTTCTTTTATTAAAAAAACCCAAATACCCACAGAGCTCTTCCACTTCCAACATGGGGAATTTTTACCCAGTCCTACTTTTTCTTTATCTGTTTCTGTAGACTTTATTTACCTGGTAGCATTTTTTGCTATGTGGGATTTTTTAGTCCTACTTAATTCAAATTATAATAAAGTTACTTTGGAGACTTGGAGTTGACTCCCATCCTTGCCAGAAATTTCGTGCTCTCAGTTCTTGACCTTGAAATGAGGGACAGAAACGATTCCTGTGTCCTTTTGGGAGATTAGAGGATGATTTTTCAAGGTTTTACAATCCCGTAGCTCATGAAATGTGTGTGGTGCCAAATTTAACAGAATTTCTGTTGTTGGTCCTTCTCTCTGCTGTGGTAACCTGAGAAATACCTCAATAAGGTGGGACAGGGTGTGCTTTCAGTAAAGGGTGGAAGTGAAGATGGCTCTTACCTTTCCTTGAGACCATTAATTATTGTTGATGAGCTTTTCAGAGTCTGGATTTTCACAATATTCTTTCAGAGCTGGGGACACAATTTGGTGACAGAAAAGGGCAATGGATTGCTCAGCCCCTGCTAGTGCAAGAAGTTTGGCATCCCAGTTTAGTTTGCAGCATTTATTTCAGTGCAAAGTGGTTTCATGGCAAGCAGTTTCTTGCTGTCAAAGGTACTTTCCATCCTTGTCATAAATTACAATGAGCTTTGACAAGTCCTTCAAATTTGGTTCCCCCTCTCCTCGCCCCAATGTGTTGCAAAAATGGCTTGATGGATATTTTGAAAGTTGACAGGCCAGAGGATGTTTCTGAATTAAAATACATTCTGGCATCACAGAAACCAAGAGGGAGAAAAGGGAATAATATGAAATGTTATTCAAGGATGTTTTTGTTCTACAGCAACAAACTGAGCTTTTGAATATTATCTTTGATGAGAGGAGAAATCTGGGTTTAAAAACACAATTCTGATAACATTAGTGAAGCTCTGTTAAAAATACAGCCTGCTGTGGTTTTTAAAATGTTTTAAATGACACTTTGATTCTGTACATATTTCGTGTATTTAAAGCAGTGGGATTCTTATTAATTGATTTTTTAACTCTTCTTTCTCTGTTGCATTACAGTATTTTTCAGTACTGTGTGCTTACTAACTCTGAGTATTCAGAAACAGTGAGATTAGACTGTGATTTTAGTTTCTAATCACTGTTCTTCTTGTGTGTTTTTTTTTTAAATTTCATTTTTCAAATGTATAATTTATTTGGTTCATTGTTATACATCAGGAAGATGCCTTGATTATCTTCTTTTCATCAAACCAGAGCACATGTTCTTCATATGAATCTCTGCTTTGATGTCATTAAAATTGCATTTTCCCCTTAGAAAAGGTTTTCTTAAAGTTATAATTTCTTTTGACATGAATTTAATGCATTAACATCACTTCTATTAATGTAGCTGGATGCAACATATAATAAAATCCAGTAAGGTCAATGCCTAGCAAAGAATTTTACGAGAAAAGGCATTTGAAATGTGATGTTTGAAAGTATGTATTTATTTCCTTATCAGTGGTTCTAACAACAGTTAGGCCCAGCTGACAAGCTGGAGTAGACTCCTCAATTTAAACCTTAATTCTAATATCTTGTGGTCCTCTTTCAGCTTCAGCTGTCTTCCTGCTGAAGGCACCAGCCTCCAGAAATGGGGCTTTTAGTGAGAAAATGTTGCAGGGCAAGGGGAATCCTTGCATTAACTGGGAATTTCACCCAAGTGGAATCTGAGCAGGAAGATCAGGGTGTGCCCCATGAGCCAGGGAAATAACGGGGACAGTGCTTTAGGGGACAGCAGAATGTGTTTGCTGGGAATTCACAGGCCAGGACATATCCCTGCAGTTCTGAGTGTGGAATTTTGGTCAAGGCACCAGCACTGTCCCCTGTGCTTTTTGAAGAGTGTCGTGCCCTCTTTGGTGTCCATCTGGATGAGCAGGAGAAATGCAGATTGGCCAAGTGTTTAGTTTGCCATTTGAAGGGTGTCATTTCCTCATCATGCTGCTGACACACACAGAGCCTTCTGGAGCTCGGTGTGGAGGGGCAGGGAGTTACCACTCAGCAGCATCAAAACTTCGTTTCCAGATTTTCTTTCTTAGGTTCCTAATTCCTGACTGAAAGGTTCCTAATTAGACATTCCTAATGTCTGGAAATGCAAATATGAAGCATTACTGAGGTGAAAGGAGAAACTTCTCCTCAAGTTGATGTACTGGGGTATCAGCAGATGGAGAACAGAACCCAGGCCCTGATTTGTGCCTGCTGAGAATCCATCCTGTGCTTTGCTTTGCCACTCATTGCTCTGTAAATCTAAGTGGGAGCTTTTCTTTGCTTTTAATTTCTTGATTTTAATTTCTTGATTTTATTTGTTGCCTTGGCACTGCAGCTTACATGACTGGACAGCTTTCATAAAGTCCCTTGCGAAGTCTCAGCCTGGTGAGGTGCTAATTAAATGAAAGTTGTGATTAAAGTGGGACAGGGAGGGAGAGTTCAGGGATACCTTGTTTATGCACTCATTTAGCTGATGACTTTAGGGAAACTAAACAGGAAAGCTTCAAACAATGAAACCAGAAAACTTCTGCTAACTCCTATTTAGTAATTCTCAAAGCTTTATTGATTCAGTTGGGATGCATCCTCAAATGCCAGGGATGGATCTAAGGTAAGATCTCTTGGGTCTTCAGGAGTGTGTAAAAACAATAGCAGCTCCAAGGTCTTGGGTACAGAGCCAGTCCTTCCTGCCTTCAGCACAGTGACTAATCTCACCAAAACTGTCCTCATCTTAACTCTTCTCTTTTGTAGCTGCTTTGTTTCATGCTGCTGTTACCACTCTGCACAATCAAAAGGGCCTTGTGACTGCCTGCTATTGAGAGCCAGCTGAAATTCTAAGGTCCAAGGAAGCTATTCAACAAATTTATCTATTCATATCTCTAATCTCCTAACAGTTCCTGGAAGCTTATTTCACATTGGCCTGTGCATCTTACTTTATATAATCATTTCAGGTCAGTCAGAATGCATCACTAAATGTCATGCTCTTAAAATTGTAATGGCAATCAAAAAAGGGTTATTTGTTCTGAGTCCTGAAAGGAAGAGGCTCAGCCATTTGTATTCACCTGGTGCTTTGTAAACAAAGCTTTACCCTTGGGCTGGTCAATGTAATGTCTTTAGATGAAAATGAAGATCACAACTTGTTAGGTGGTGAGAGAATCAAGTAAACACCCTGCACTCTGAAAGCTTTATGTAAAGGACTTATGTGTGTGGTTTTTTTCTTTTAATTACGGTGTTTTTTTAAGTTTGGGTGTAGAGCTTAATACATAAGCAGATGGAGTAAGAAGAGTAACTTTGTAAACTGCTGAAAGGTCAGGAACTTATCTTTCACTGAGGTGAAAAAAAGAAAAATGGTAAACTGATTACGTTGAGTCTTAGTTTTGAATTTGCTTTGAATTCTGGAGGAACTTTTTAGGTTGTTGGATTCATTTTTGCCATGGTACATATAAAAAAAATTCCAACAATTTGGTATTTGGTTCTATATCTCAGCAGTGTTGGGAGCACTGATAAGTTTGGCTGAACTACCTTTGCTACACGAAGGCTAGAAAGGGTGAGACAGCCCTTTTCTGTACTTAGATCTGAGGCTGCAACAAGGAGAGACAATCAGAAATCAGAGACAGGAACCAGAGCAGAAATGAAGGGTCAGGACAGAGCCTGAACAGTCACAGATCTCTCAGGTTCTCCTGGGGTGGAAGAAGCTTCAGAAAATCTGTTTTCTCCAGTCTGACTTGCTCCTCTGCCTGGGTTGTGCACTCCAGAGATGCTGGTGGCCCTGGCCTTGATGATGAGACAAAAGGGGTTTCATCACTTACTGTGGCCTCTTAGCTGGAGAGGGTGGTTTGACCATTTGTAAATAAATCTTCAGTGCTGCTGCTCTTCCCTTTATCTGTATCAACTGAGAACTGAGGAGTTTTATTCTGCTGTGTTAGAAAGATCAATGTAGGCAATAGGTTGAAATGGCACTGTCACAGCATGCCATGACAAAAGCCAAGAACAAAAGTGAGATGGAATCTGGGAGTTCACTTTGAATCTGCCACTGTTACCAGAGTTTGGGCCTTGCTTTTGTATGTCCCCTGCTCCCTCCAGGACCTGCAGCTTTCCATCATCTTGTCTTCTTAGTGATGGATATTGCATTTGCACAAAGGAAAAAACCCAGCACATCAGAGTGAGAGGAGGCCCAGTATAGTTTTTTTTCTCCCTCAACACTGTTTTCAGGACCTGAAATCTGGTAGATACAGGGGCCCAGAGCTGTTACATGAGGACAGGATCGATTCAGTCAATCAGAGGGAAAACCTACTGTCAGGCTCCCAGACCTTTAACCTGCTCCTCAGAATTATTAGAACTCCCAAATCTCTTTGCAGGCCTTTTCTATTAGACAGATATTCCCATGTTTTGATTTTTTTGCTCCAGAAGTAATTTTTTTTATAATTACCTTCATTGAACTGCACTTACCATCTGTGAAGTGAGAGGCACTTAAATGATTTATTAGCCTGGGTTCCTAAAATGTGCTGAACAGCCTGGGATTGATCTTGGCTAGTGACAACCACGGGATACATGACAATGGGTAGGTGGCCAGTGCTTGATGGAGCATCGTGCTGTGCTGTGGGTCTTGCTCTGTGGGACTGTGTTGGCTCCCTTCCAGTTGTACAGATCAATAAAAGGCAGGTGTGCCTTGGCTCAGAAATACAAAGAAATGTCTTGAAGTACAGTTCTCCTCCCAAAAAAAAAAAATCATGGGGCACTGTACCTCTTCTTTCTGAGATAACTCCCCCATAAAAGGTTCTAAAAAGCTTTTGGCAGCAAAGTAAATCTTTCTGGAGTAAAAAAATGGATTCAAATTCATTCTTGTCCGTGTTCTGACTAAAGTCCTGAAGGCTGATTTTGGTCCTTACTCTGTTTCTTCTCTTGCAAGTGGCGTCCATGGAACGTAAGAGGCTTTCACAGCTTTCCCTTAGCCTGTACAAGGTGGTTAATGCTCAGTGGGGTTTGGCAGAGCGTGCAGCACAAAGTGGATCTGGCTATGAACATCACTGGCAGGCAGTGAAAGGCTGCAGGTGTAAGCACTGCTCAGGAGGGGAATATGGTTCCTAGAGAAGCAGGACACAGGGAAGAGGAGTATCTGCCTTTCATGCAAGCAAAATCCTGCCTCTGGTAACAGGCAGGGGCTCCTGACTTACATCTCCAGCTGCAATCTCATCTGAGCAGAGGCTGTGAGACCCTGCTACTCACTGAGCTTCCTCTTGTAGCAGAGACTCACAACTTCTGCTGACCTCAGAACTCAGCAGGAGCTGAGATGAAGCAGCTCCAGCCCTTCACAGGGATGAGATGCCACCAAGCAGTTGATCTCACAGATGCAAGTGACTGCAGGTGAGCCAGAGCCTGCTCCGTGCAGATTGCCTGGAGGATCTTCACAGGAACATTGGCAAGGGAGAGGAGGCTGCAAAGCTGCTTTTAGTGGTGGGACCCTGCTGGGGGTTAAGCATCTGCCTTCCCCCTTCACTCAGCACAAGCTAACAGAGCAAAAAATCCAATTCAGACACAGTGTTAAACTCTCTTCCCCACCCAGTTTAACATATGCAGAGAAACGCAGGACTGAGCCCAGAAAGAGTAACAGGAGGGATGTGTTGGTTGAGTCCAAGCCATGGAATAGCTTGGAGCAGTGCTGTGGTTTCACAAGAGGGCTCCAGCTCTGGCTGAGTGTTGCAGTGGCAAACAGAAGCTGTCCTGTGGCTGGCAGCTGGCAGAGAGGGGACCTGTGGGGCTCTCTGAGGACAGGCTGCAGACAGCTCGGGGGCTGAGATGATGCAAGCTGGCAGGGATCAGCTACAAAGCCACCCCAGGGCGTTTCTGTGCCCCCAGCACTCCCCTGCTGCCATGGGCAGTACAGACCATGTGTGCTGTCCTGCCTGGCACTGCCACAGGGAGGGCACAGGGCTAAATCAGGCAGCAAATGAGCCAGGAGAGGAAAAGGAGGTGTGAGAAGGCTGCTTGGAGAGGGTGGGGTTGGTAGGGAGCTCTCCCTGTGCTTGGGCTCAGCCTTACATTTGCAGGGTGGTTAAAGGCCTGGAGGTGAGGGGGAGGAAAGCCTCACCATGGGAAGTTGTGCAGTGTGAAGGGTCTGATCTGAGCTCCTGAAATTTCTGGGATTTAGGTGCCATGCAGAGCTGCACAAACTGGCACAGCTGTTACTATGTTTGTACTCTGTACTTAGATGATATTAATCCAGGTTTTGGAATCTGAGCATGCATGTCTACCTAGATACAGGGCATTCCTCTGTCTTCTTCTGATTGCTCCTAGAAGCTCAGTGCACCACTTCTACTTTAATCAATGTACAGCTTCACCTGCCAGACAGTAGATGCTGATGAATTTGTTCCTCCACTTTTCCCATGGTTATCTTTCCTAAAGCCAAGTTTCTCTTGTTTTACACTACCTGCACTGTAGTTGTTTTTCCTCTATCCTGAAATGCCCTGAACTTGGAGTTAGTTCAAACTCAGCTCCGTGTTTATGAGGGTGAGGAGAGGTCAGACTTGGTTACCTTAAGGAAGCACAGAAAGAGTAAAGGGAAAAGGAAACCTCAGGTAATGCTCCTCTCTGCTGGCTGATCCATCCATATGCCCTAAAGAGCAGCATGTGGCCAGACAGAGTTGGTGAGAAGCAGAGACAGATGGCAACATGTGATCTGGAAGGAGCACAGGGTTTTACACCCAGTCAGAGATGCTAAACCAGAGCCTGAATGCTCGTGATTCTTATGGTGTAGTTGACATCATTCAAATATCAAGATTTAGGCTGGCCCCTACTCCAAGGATTAATTTGGTTTCCTCTTTATTGCAAATCTGGCCTTGTGCCATAAAATGCTTTTCCTTCTGACCTCCAAATGAATGAGCAGGTCCAGTCACAGTGGACAACAGCACAGAGGAGACAAGTGGTGGAAGGGACAGATTTTTGCAGGTAGCAGTTGAAAACTTTAGAGGATATTTTAGCCAAAACTCAGGTCTTGTCCCTTTCATTTCACAGATCCTCCCCTGGCCCCTCAGCCTGGGCTGCAGGAGCTGATGTATCAGTGGAGTTGTGTTTGCTGGAGAAATTGTTCCTGAGTGACACAATCCATCCCATTCCTGGGAGAGTGATGGACGCTCTGTTTGCCACAGCTGGGCCCTTCCTTCCCCTGAGCTGGGTCAGCAGCAAGCTCAGGTGAGAGGTGCAGGAGGCTTAGCAGACCCTTCCTGACCTGGGCAGGCTGGGGGTGAGGGGGAGGCAGCACAGCTGCCAGCTCTGTTCAGGCTTCCTTCGTGCTGCTGCTGTCCTCAGATGCAGAGGGCTTGGCAGTTCAAGGGAGGAGAAAAAACAAACCAAACAAAGAAGTGAGAAATGGCTGAAGAAAGAGAGCAAAATATTTTTGAAGCTCTGCAACATCAACTCACGAGCTCTGCCTCTGCAGGGCACAGCCCAGTGTGAGCTGTCTTTGGGAGGGTGGCTCACTTATCCTCAATAATTAAAGGAGGGATCCTTTCCTGCTTGCTGCACTAAAGATGAGGGAGGTTTTATCTGTGCTAACAGTGCCAGTGACATGTTCAGAATGCTGTAGCACATTTCTCTGCACATGCAGCAGAGGAGAGGGCTCGTGGCAATGGGCCAGAACCACTTGGATCATTTTACCAGGGGCACCCCAGAGACCAGGGAACCCCATCAAGGAGTTTGTGTTTCCAGTCTGTGGCACCCCACATTGTGACATTCTGTTGTACCCCCACCTCCCCCATTACTTCTGATGACACCAAAAATCATTGTTGTCTTCAGACATGAAAATCAGTTTAACTCAAGCCAGGGTCAAACTGCTGTCAGTGTACTTGGATATATGTTTCAATTTTGTTTTGTCACCCTGTGAGTTGGAAAACTGCAGATCTAGGTGAGGTGAAGCCAGAATGATAAACTTTATTTGAGACTGTGAAACAAAATTGGATTTCCACAGATACTGGTAGTGTGGGGCTGTATCCCTCTCCTCTTTAAAGTGCAATCCTGCTTCTCTATATTGGTTTTAAATAATTCCATTCTGCAAAACAGGAGGGCTTGAGAAATTTCAGAAATAATTCAGGCAAAAGCAGGCTTTCATGCTGCTGCTGTCCATGGGATTCTGCAGCATCCTGGTGTGATGTGTGGCTGTGTGTGTCCATGTGCTTTTTTGTACTTGCCTGCAAATGCACAGACACACACACACACACACCCACCCTCTCTTTCTGTATTAATTGGTTATGTTACCCAAATACCTCCTAGGGAACTCTCTCTTTCTGTGGCTCTGGTACAATTTGTTCTTGAAACTACTCTAGGAATTGTACAATCCCATGTTAAACACCCCCAGCCTGACACAGATACAGATTGAAAGCTGATACACATTAAGAAGTAAGGTTTAAGCAATTGTTTTTTCTGCTCTCAGAATATTTTCTCCTGATAATTCATTTCTCAGGAGTGATTTAGGCCCTTTCTTGGGCCAGGAGGAAGAACTGGATGACCTCATATGGGGTTCCTTAGAACCTCTGCATCTGTAATTTTAAACAGAGTAAAAACTGAGGAGTTCCAGCAGAGCTGTTCCAGGTCCTCACTCCTCAGTTCCACCCCTCAGGCATGGGCCAGTCTCAGCTCGTGGTGCTGCTCTGTGGCTGCTGTCACAGATCCATCACAGTTAACACAGGTTCTGCAGGGTCCCAGAGGAGCTAACCAGGGTCAGCATGGCCCAAATTGATGGGGCTGCTGCACAGAGGGCATGGAGGTGTAGTGAAGATCCTCAAAAGAGCAGTTCCTCTTGCCAGCATGGGGAGAGGTGTAAAGACAAGGCTGTGCAGAGGTGAGAGCTTGTAAACTCTCAGCTCCCCCTGTCAGTCACCATTTCAAGTGTTGTTTCCTCATCTCCTGGGGCAGGACATCTGCTGATGTTAACCTTTCAGTAATACACTGCCCACCACGGCATGTTAGCTTCTTACCTAGTGTATTATTTCTCTTCTATGGAATTAATGTGTTTCCCAAACTGCCAGTCTCTTCTCCAGCCCAGAACACCTGCATTTAGCCTTTGCTCTGCTGTTCTGATGGCTTGGGAAGTGTGTTGCATTCAGCATGACAACCCCTGCATGCTGAGCATGACCCAAATGCTGCTTAGAGGTGGCAGCATCTCCCAGGGGAGGTCCTGAGTGCACCCAGGCACAAACCCTGCTTTTGTGCCTTAATGCTGCTGCCAGAACACTGCTGATGCATCTAGTATGGAACAAATATTAGCCATTGGGCATTTCTCCCAGAATGTCTTCTCTTGTGCATGGAGAAAATCACCCCATATTTATCTGATTTGTGCATAAATGGAGTGGGTGGTGTGTGGGGAGAATATTTCAGGTTGTCTTCCATCCTCCAAATTTGTGAAATACACATTTAGCTGATGTCTCCACCTAATGAAGATATTCCAGATTTCCAGCTTATTAGATTTCTGTCATTTTGTGTCATTGTTTTCATTTCCACAGTACTTTGCACAAATGGCACCTACTCTGTTTGCTGTCCTTCTGTCTGACTTGCTCTGTTCCCTGCTGCATCCTCTACATGAGAATAGATGATTTCTGGGGCTTTGTCCTCAAAGAAGCACTGGCCAAAGCTCTTTGTGCCTCTGCACTTGTTTGCTTCCCTCTGCTCCCCAGTGTAAAAGCCTCCCTGGTTTGAACAGCCATTGGGCAACACAGCAGAGACATCTGTCCTTTTAGCATGAGCCTCCCCCATTGCAGAAGTGTCCCCTTTTCCTGACAAATCTGCTCTTTCAACCTTCTTCTCAGCCAGGTATTAAACCTTGGCTTTTTTTTGCCTCTCTTTCCAGTCCTGCACTGAGTTACTGGGAGTGTTTTCAGAGAACACTCATTGTCTCCAGTTTCCTTTTCCCAGAGCCTTAATTTTGCTTCCAGAACCTCTTTCCTGCCTTTCTGTGTATCATTTGTGCCAGCATGGACTGGGCTTTTCTGCAGTTCAGACTCCCAGGAGTTCTGCTGCCCCAGCCTTGGCAGTCGGTCCCCGTGTCCCTCCCTGGGGTCACAGTCCCAGCTGCCTCTGCTGATGGTGGCACTCAGCTGCAGGTCTGGCCTGTGCTTTTACAGAGGAGCCTTCTGTCTGTCTGTGGGGGAGGCTGTTCCAGGTGTTTGCTCTTGCTTGGCACTCCTGTGGTGGTGCTGGCTCTCATGTCTCAGACCTGGGTCCTGCTCAGGGTTAACTTAACTCAAGTCTGCAGAGCCCAGTGCCTGAGTCACTTTCTTGAGTGCTGGCACGACTGATTTGAAACCAGAATCAGCTTTTGGAGTGAGTGATTGCCTTTGGCAGGAGGCTTTGGCTTAGCAGCCCACCCTCTGTACATTCTGACACCTGGAGCAGCTCTTACCAGGCTGTTCTCCAAGCAGAAACCTGCAGCTGATGGGCACCTGGATCTCATGGACAGGCTCCACATTCCCTGCTCCTGAGAGGTGTCACAGCCTCACCTCACCAGCCCTGTGTGGCTGATGTCTGACATCTCCTGCTGCAGGAGGTGAGCTGGGCTGTGACCTGAGCACAGGGATGGGCCCAAGGCAGTCTGGCACTCTGGTAGTCACTGGTTTTCTGCAGGATTTGGTTTTCCAGGTATGTATTCTTCTGGGATTTCTGACAATGTCCCATTGGGACGTATGGACTGTTGATTTTTATAATGAGCTGACCTGTAGTCAGACACACCTAAAGCAGAAGATCCACTTAATCTAAACTGAAAGGTAGAATTTGTGGTCTTCTCTGGTTTGTAGTCACTTCAAGGTGTTCAGGATCCTCTGTTTTCTGTGACAAATCTATGTCAGTGTGCAACTGCTGCTTTTTACATTTTTCTTCCCTTTTTATCCTTATTCTCTTCCCTTCCTCCAAGCTGCAGACTATGCACAGAGTCCCTTGCAGAGTCCTACCAGCCTTGAAGGCTCATTTGAATTCAGCACACCCCATTGTCCTGCTGAGTGTTCTATCAATGTGCCAACTCTGCTGTATTAACCCAGGAGCAGGGGAAACTGCAAGTCAGTCAATCCTTGGGCTACAACAGCTTTATTTTATTTAATGAATTTTGAGTCATTTTATGGTAGAACTGGGCTGCAATTCCAGCTGAGCCCTTTGTAGCCTGCACATTCCTCTCTGCTGCACACCTCTGGGGTGTGCAGCCAAAAATGTAAATTAATGAAGACAAAGAGGAGAGATGTTCCTGACATGGCTATTCTTCTCTCTTGTTAGAGCACTGATGCTCAGGCAATACTGGGAGAAGCTGCAATATTATCACTTTACTCATCAGAATAACCTTAGTCTTTTTCTTGGGCAGACCAGTGGCAAGTAGCTATTGACCAGCTTAACATATTTTAGAATTTCTGTCTCTCAGGAAAATCACCATTTCCTTCAGTACTTTGGTATGCAAGATCGTAAATTATCTTGTAAGACTTTTCTTTCCTTCTAGACATATCTAAAACATCAAAGGTATCTTGCTGAAAAAATAAGAAACAATGAGTCAAAATCAGAGAGGTGCACAACTGGCATATGTCTGTGATGGTGGTCCAAGTTATTTCTTTTTTAACTTTGCCATGTTTCTCTGTCTCGTGTAATCATAAATAAGTTAAGTACTTTGCAATCTGTGGAATGTGTTTTTTCACATGACCACCATCTGGGCTGCTATTTCTCTGCCCTGTTGTACCTCTCTGTTTGGGTTACTGATAGTTGTCTGTCTGGTACTGTTTGATTTTAGCTTTCTCCCTTGGTTCCTCAACAAGTTACAAGTAGACACTTTCCCTAATTTTATCCTCGAGGTTTACACTTCTCTTAGCCCTAACAAATGTATCTGAATTCTACAGTTTATTCCTGTCAATACACTGTGTTTTACTGTTAACAAGTGTTTGTCTGCAGGAGGAGATATCAGTCAGGAATAACTCTGGATTATCACTCCATGGAAGCTCCTTTGCCCTTTGGAAATGGATGCAGGGTATTTGTACTGTTGTTCCAGAATCTGTGTCTTGTCAGGGAGCCTTCAGACATACTTAATTTTCCTCCCTCCTATTTGAACTCAGTGCCCTGTGTTGAACAAGCCTTAATTTCAGCCTTCATCAAACCTGCTTTCTCTTTCAGCTGAGATTTTTTCCAGGTGCAGTGGTACCTGAGGTATGGTGGAGATCCATCTGTCAGGCTGGTTGTGTGTTAAGGGCTTCCTGAAGTTGATGGAAACCACTCCAAGGACAATTGAGCCAATCCCTCAGAACACTGAACCAAGCAATTACCAGATGTATTCCAGGCTGACACTTCCTTAACCCTTCTTTTATTCTATTCCTTATCCCTGTATAATATCAGAGTATCTTTTTTTTTTTTTTTTTTTTTTTTTCTCTGAGCAGCGTGTTCCTTTTGTGCCTTTTATGATTCTGAGAGGAGAACAGGTAATTTTGAACACTGAGTCACTCTCTTATGCCTAAGTACAAGGTTCTTCCCCCCAGCTGAGGACAGGGAGTTCTGAAGCTTCCTGAGGCCTTGGTTCTTGGTTTGGTGTGTGTGAGTGTGATGTGCTGCTCCACTTGGCTTGCTCTGCTCATGGGTAATTTGATAAGTGATAATCATGGCCTGCAAGGAGTGCCAGCCCTGTCATTCATGCCACTCCAGCTCATGTCTTCATTTTGTCTGGAAAAGCCACTGTGCCAGCTGCTGATGGACTTTCTGGCCTTCTCTGCTTAAAATAGGCACTTGTCCCTTCAGCTCTTTTGTGTAGGTGAAAGGAGTTGCACAAGGTTTCAAAATTAAATGGTTTTGTTTATTTGATTTTATTATGTTTTTTCATTCCATGATCTGGGGAAGGAGATGTGTGCCACAGGTCTGTGGAGGGTAGAAGCCTGCCCATGGATTTAAGCAGACTGTCAGAACTCAAAGTGGTCTGAGGTGTCCTTACAGATGAGGGAAAGGACAGAAAAGGTAGCAGCTAAAAGCACAGAGGACTCAGAAACACCAAAGGAGCATCTGTAAGCCCTGACTTCATTCCAGCAGAGTGAATCTGCTTATCTCAGTTGCCCATCCAAATGAAAATACTTGCATTATATTTTGTTACAATAAAAGCTGAAGCTGGAAGATTCCATGGCCACAGTAACAGCCAGTTTGGCAACATCCTGACCACTGCTCTTCAGCTCTTTCCCCTTCTCCTTTTGGTACCTCTGTACTCCCACTCTTACACTAATTCCTACCATTCCCATTTACCCTTTGCCTTTCAGCTTCTGGCACGTCACTTATTCAAATTTTGCTAGTCCAGGTTGATCTTTGAGGTAGAGGATGTGAACCTTGTGAGACTGGAGAGATGAGGTTTTACTGCACATCACTGAAAGGCAGACATGGAGATTTTGTGCTGGACTTGTCCCCCAAGAGTACATGGGGCCCTTGAATCTTCAGGTACCTGAACTGACTGTGGTGAGAAGTTTTGAGAACATTTTGTGGTCATCTCAGAAAGACCTGCTTGAACTTGGCTTACATCAATTAATGCTGTATTGTCCTTATGTCCCTACTGAGAAGATCTGGGGGGTTTGCTGTTGCTGCAGTGTAGTTTTCCCCTGCTCCATGGAAGTCCAGTGTCCATGGTTACTGGGGACAGTAACTGATAAGAAGGAAGATTCAAAGCTATTTCTTTCTTTCTGTGATCAGAAATGCAGCTCCCAGCCCAAAGGGAGCTGTGCAGAAAAGGAAAACCTGCAGGAATGATTGTCAGGAGGTGTGTGACAATGTTCACTCCCAGCATTTGTCCCTGTGCAGTGATTCAGTGACCTTCCCTTGCCTTGGTTTGGGTGTGCTCAGTGCTGATCCACACTCAAACAGAAAGCCAGGCTCAGGAGGTGCCACGTGTCTGTCCCCTCCTGGCAGTGTGCTGGAGCTCCTGGGTTTCCAGATTGGATTGCAAAGATGCAGGAATAAGTAGCCTTTGGAGGATGCTGCTACTTTAAACAGCAGGTCTGTTTTGTTGCTTACAGACACCTGGGCTCTGCAGGAAATAGATTCAAACCTGTGCACTCGGCTCTGTTTTACCTTTCTGCACTAACATTCTTCAGGTTTTAAAAATTCATTAAAACTTTTGTGTGCCAGTTAGTAAGAGGAGCAGATTGCTCTCACAAGTGGGGAAGCAGAAGACATAGGAAGGGGTTGTATGGGGCTTTGAGCACCCTGCTCTGGTGGAAGGTGTCCCTGCCCATGGCAGGGGGGGACCAGATGAGCTGTAAGGTCTCCTCTAACCCAAACCTGTCTAGGTTTCTATAACTAGGCTCAACATTTTCAGGTTTTTGGGTACTTCTCTATCATCCTGCCGTGGTACGGAGTGCAGCAGAGCTGGAGCAGGCTCCGGGAGGTGTTTCCTGCCCTGATTTCAACCAAGAGAGCTCCGGGAGGATGCCAGGTTAGCCCGGCTGGGAAGCGCTCGCAGCCCCTGGGCTCGGCCCGGTCTGCTCGGCTGTAGGGAACACTAGAGGTCACTCTGTGACCAGGGATGGAGCCTGCCGGCGTTCGGGGGCCTTGGGAAGGTCAGCGGCTGCTAATCCATATAAATTGCTGAACTACGAGCAAAATTTGTAGCTCATTATGAAGCGCTTTGATGCGGCATCGCTTCTATCCTTCAGATGCCAATTTCCTACGGGGAACACCCCCCTCCCTTCAGTGCCGGGCTCATGTGAGCACCCAGGGCAGGCCTGGGGTTTTTTTGGGGACATTTCTGCCGAGCTGGGCTGGGCAGGGTCCCCCCTGCACCTTTCCGGGCTGTACCTGCCCTGCTCCTCTCCCGGCTGTCAGTGTCTGATCACTTGGAATGATCAGGAATTCATTTGGCTGATGCTGCCTGGCAAGCCTGGGGGTAGAGATGGATTTACCACGGTCACTAGACAGCTGTGTGCTAAACTCACTGGCTGTGGAACCTATAACGAAAGGATTTAATTTTATTCCCTAATAATCCCTTTTCTCTCAAACAGGTCAGACTATAGAGGCTGCTGCTACTGCTGCAGCTTTCAGCCTCCCTGGTGTTGTTATTGCTGGTCAGTCAGGCAAGACATTTCATCCTGGGGACAAGTTTTCCTTTTAGTATTATTTTATTGAACTTGTTTACTTGGGACACTCATATAAAATTTTCAGTTCCCCTGAAATACCTCTGAAGAAGTTATTCTGAGTGAAAGATTTCAGTGATTTCCTCTCCTCCTCCTGAAGGGAACTGATAATTCTGGGTCAGATAAACCTATTTGCAAGTTGGTTGCATAGTTAGCAATTAATTCTGGTTGAAAAGTAAGGAATTAAAACATAATTTAAAAAATAATATTAACATTTATGCCTCATTTTGGCCAGTAAATAAAGCAAGTTCTCTCCCTTCCCCCAGTCTCCGAAGGGATCAAAGGTGAAACACCTGATATTGGGTTGGACTCGATGGTCTTAAAGGTCTCTTCCAACTTGGTGATTCTGTGTGTGATATGAGACTGAACAAAATATTTTACTTGACCTAAAGCAGTTTTGGGAAGTTCATTTTTTCACTTTGGTCATAAAAGGGAAAGCTGGTTATTTGCAGAGCTTTATTTGTAAGCCTTCTCTTAGCTCCTGTGGAGGCCAGGTGTCTGCTGGCAGGGCAGGGAATATACCCCATGTATACCCCCTTGTTCTCCATGGAACATGCCATTTTAGTGGCTCAGTTTTGCTGGAGGTTTCTAATGTTCTTACCAAGGTTTCATGGCATGGGGAGGCTTTGCACTTGCTCCATTAGGGCAGGTACCTGGTTGTGGCTGGATTCCATGGCAGTGCAAACATTTCACAAATCTAGTCAGAAATAATTGGGGTAACAGGGGCTCCTTAGTCTTCGTTCACTCGAGGGTCACAGGACGTCAGATTTGACTTTGCCATTGAAGTCAGCTAATGTACTGGAAATGCCTTCATTTTCCCCCTCTGGAGGCATGGGTTCAAATCTGCCATAAATTACAAGTGACACAGGTTCAGTGGTCTTAATTAAATCCCACGAGGTTATTTTCGTGTGTCAACACTCCCCTTCTCCTCCCTTCTGCAGCCTTTGGAGCAGCTGAAGGGCAGGGAGGACTCCAGCACTGCAGGTGGAAGTTCTGGGTGTGGTGTTCAAGTGCTGGAGTTGGCTCTGGGCTGGGGTACAGCCAGACCCTGACTGTGCCTGGTATCAATCTCCATTGAACTTGTGATGGAGTGGATATTCCTTGTAGATTTAAAGGATTCCAGTCTGTGCAGGGTCGTTATTCCTTGTAGGGAGATAACTGGCTATAGAGGATTTCTGTTACCCACAGCATCTCTCCAGCCTGCAATTCATTGATTTCCAATCTACTTTGTAAAGGTGCAGAATAGGGGTGATCAATGCTACAGTGCTGATGTGAATAAAGTGTGTCCCCTAATCTGCATTGCCAACAGCCCACTTCTGATATCCTGAGCTGACCTGGTCATGACTGTCTCTTACCCACATAAATGTGCTGGCTGTTGCTAACCTGCCTTGAAAGCCTTTGGAATTGGAACAAATCAGATCCAGTGCAGCTTTTCCAGAGAGTGGCTAGGCCGATTCAAACCTCTTTTAAGCTAATGCTTTTGTAAAGGCACTATATGTTGCTAAAATTTCTCTTAGCTTGGATTTAAATTAAAAGCTTTAATTGGTCTCCTGATTCTCCTAGAAGCATGTTTAAAAAAACAAAAGAAAAAAGAAAAAGAAAGCTAGGAAAAAAAACCCAAGCCCCAAAACTTGCCATTTAGAGAAGAACTGTTTAGAGAGCAGGTTTTTATTTAATAAACAGTGATCAATTGAATTGATTAACCATGAACACATTACAGCAGAGTTTGTTGTTGCTGCTGCTGCTGATAATTGCAGTTCACGTGCATGAGAATATTAAATGGCTGTTTGCAGGATCATTTTCATGCTCTTCTCATTTAACAGAATGGAGAAAACAACAACTGTTGACAGTGATTTTGGTTAGGACTGGAGTGCTGCAGACTGTGCCCTGAGGATGCCTGTGCAATAACTCCATCAATTGTGGCCATTTACTCTGCACTTCCAGACATTTCTGCAAACCTTGCAGCTGTTTTTTTACTAATTCGCTTGGTAATTAGATCTTATCATGCTGGCTCCATGGCTTTACATAAACTGTAAGCATTTGGAGCTGCCATCTGAGACATTTTAGAGTTGTCTGTGTTGTTTTGTGCTGCTCTGCAAAGACCAAGGTGCTCTCAACCCAGTAGAGACAGGGAAGTAGTTTTAACAAACAAGTTCCTGCTGATTTGAGAAGGTTTCCATAGAAGATAAGAATTCCTTCACTCAAATTAACAACTGGAAGCCAAGTGGCAGTGATGGATTCATCCTGCTGGATTCTGAGCACAAACTGGGATCTCTGCTTTCTCCCCTGCAGTACAAATCTTTGTTTTTAGGAGGAGTTGGGGGCTTCAGTAAAAGCAGATATCTGTTTTAGATATCCCATTGATGTCAGGGAGAGGAAAACCATGGTCCTGTGAGCTCAAGGTCAGCAGTTGGTATCAGTCATGCCCAAATAATGTGAAGGGAAAGCCATGAGCTCTTCTGTGGCAGCAGGCCACCTTGGGATGGCTTCATGCAGTGCTGCAGGTTGGGAACCATGGATGCAGGTGCCACTGCTGGTGGGATGGCCTGGCTGACACAGACCTACTGACCTCAGAGGAGAAGGTGCTCTGCCAGTGGCTGCTCAGCTGGTCAAACACCAGAGCATCTGATGAGCTTCCCATGCCAAGGGGAGAAGATGAGTCACTCCTGTGAAGACTAATGATTTGCAGTGAAAGTTTTGTTTCATGGCTAAAGAAGTTGTGGCCTCTAAGATCTTTTCCAGTTTGATCTCTGCACTGTGGTGAGATTGTAGAACACATTTCTTTATGGTATGTGCACACTGGTGGGTCCGGCCACACCAAACCTTGGGGCAATGAAGATGAAATATTTTGGAAAGGAGGTGCAAGGCATCTGAGAGCCTGATTCAGAGCCCACTGTGTGAAGAGAGGCTGCATGGCTAAACAGAGATAAATCTCTGCTGGTGGCTGGGGTCCTGTGGGCTCACTGACATGGTCACCCTCTGCCACTGCTGCCACTCTATCCAGCTCCTGGTGCACTCTAGAACAGGTGCAGCTCCAAAGAGTGTCACATGTGCCCCTGGTGACAGACTCTGAACTCAAAAGCTTTCTATTTTCAGATCACATCTTTGTTCTGCTGGTTCTGTGCCGTGCCAGTGAGAGGTTTCAGAAGATGGTTTAGGTTCAGGGGTACTTTTGCTGTTTCTGGGTCTCTTCAGTCACAATCTGGTTTTCTGGTTTGCACTCTCTGTGCTTTGCACTTCCTCTGGGAGGACAAGGCAGGCTGGGTGTGCTGCAGAGAACTGTCCTTGCTCTTAGGAGTTGACAGGGGTATCTGCAATTTCAGTGCAGGTCCCATAAATTGCAACTTTGCAAGGTTTGCATCTCTAGAATTCCACCTAGTTAGGGATGAAACTTGGTTAACAGGACCCCAAAGAGAGTTTGAATGTAACAGATGTCAGTGTAACACGCAACTCTTCCGCTTTTTTTTTGTGTTTAAACAAATCATTAAAAAATTTTGCAAGAAAATCTCATGAAGTATGCAAAAATATTATGGGGAGAAGCAGCTTTTCCAGATGGGCTTTGGTGCTTGTGTCTGTCAGGTGATACTGGCAGATGTCATCATAAAGGTACTTTTGGCACTTGTAAAAGTAGTGATAGTAATGCAATAGCTGTGAAGGTCTAAAGAAGGATGTGAGGCAATGTCTGTAGGGAGAAGGGACACATTTTACTGGGTAACTGATATAGCTGGGGAAAACCCATGAAATTCTGGGGACAGGACGCCCCCAAACTTTCTGGAAGTTTTCTGGAGTTCTGAAAAGAGGCAGGTCAAGGGCTATAGAGGTTTAGGCATTTAAATTTTTTTTTTAAAGCACAACTCCTGTACCATGGCCTTAAACTGGTGCTTAAAATTTAGTGCTCCAGTGGAGCTGATTTCTTAAGACTGACTAAGATTTCAGCAGCACAGTGAAGAATGCCTTTGGAACCCCTAGGGCTGGTCCCCTCAGAGGAACTTTTCCCTGATTCCCTTCTTTCCATGAAGGATACCAGTGAAAATGGCAGAGGTGTTCCATTAGAACCATTAGGAAAGTCTGCAGAGGTGATCTTTTCTCCTTCAGAACTTCATAAAAGTTGCTGTAAGGTGTTTTATGCAGTATCGTCATCTCTGTGAAATCATGGCTATAACTTAGTTTGTACTTGTGCCAAAAATGATATTATGGGCCCTTGGGTGAATTCACTGAATTTACACTGCAAAGTGCAATAATTTCAGAAACAGACAAGTTTGGACCAAGTGAATGTGCTCTGCTTACAGCTGTGTTCCAGACCTTGGCATCTGCCAGCAGCCCATGCAGTAATGGGCTGTGCGTGTGCATTTTTATCCCCTTCAGCCCCAGTGCAGTAGAAATCTAAAGTTTAGTTTGAAATCTATAAATTAGTGCTCCATACCTCACAAATAAATCCTCCAAGTCACTTATGGATGATGTGCCCATAAATTTCAGGGTTGGTGGTGAAGCAGGCGCTGCAGGTAGATGGATCTCAGGACACCTGAATGGTGACAGCAGCATATGCTACTGGGATTTTAATAATAGCAGCAATAATAACAACAATGATATCTTTTTAAGCATAGATATATAATTTAAATAAGGGGTTTCAAACATGTGGGGTACATATCTGTTCTGCAGAACACAGAGGTAGTTATTGTGGCTCTGGAGAAATGATGATGTGGTCAGACCTGCATGACAAATTAATTACCCCAGGAAGTAAATGCTTTAATTTGGAGGTAACTCTGTGCTGTGTAGATATCTTGGGTCATTTGAAGGGACCTGGGAGGTGAGTCTGTGGCAGGACATGTCCCTGTGGACGTGGTTCTGGGGTCCAAGCCTGGCTCTTTAATCAGGCTCACATCTCCCCTTGGCAGCAGTGCCAGCGGCCATGGGGAGGGTGCTCGTTTCTCCATTATGTGGGAACATGTGGAGAGAGAATTTACTCCTCAGGTTCTGAAAGCTCTGTGTGAACTTCAATATAACAGTGCCAATTTTAATCAAAGAAATGTACTGTGGATGTCACCTGCATTTTTATCCAGTTCTCTTTGACAGAAATAGAATTCCGAGTCCTGCTAGCGATAGAAAGGGCAGAACAGCCCACTCCTAGGCTCATTTTGCTTGCTGTTATTCTGCTACCATAATTACCTCTAAACATAATTATGGGCAAGACAAATGACATTTTTAGCTTTGGTCTTTAAAGACAAGAGTTAATTTCAGGCTTTGACCAGAACTATGTTAATTAGCCTCTACTCACTCTCTTTGTATGGAATTACATCACCCAGGACTTAGCATAGGTTGCCTTTCCTGTATCTTTGAGTAATGAAAGGACACGGCATGGCAACCAAATCAAGGGCTGCTGCATTAACAAGGCCACTTTTCTGCCCATTTATCATCTATTAAAGGTGCACTAGTTTGTAAAGTAACACCACCTTCAGCAGGGCCGCCAAGAACAGCTCCTCATTTATTTTCTGCATGGTTTAAGTTGGAGTTAGACCCACCTTGTAGCTCAGAGGTGACAGCCAGTAAGAAAAAGTACACTAATTGAGACATCTCAAGGGAGAAATAGAAGAAAACTGAAAAGGTAATTAGAATGAGAGGGTTTCAAGCTGGGTAAGTAAAATCGAATGGAGGTGCATATTAGGGGCTGTTATAGATGGGAAAGAAAGTACTTGGAGAATAAAAAAAGAAAAATGAATATTAGAGAACAGAGCACCCTTTTCACACATGAAGAATAGAGGATAGAGATAAAAAATAATGTAACAGTGGAGATACAGGCTAGGGAAAAAAACCCTCCAGAAGTATGAAGGACATATTTAAATGTAAGAGAGAAAGAATGGGGAAAAATAATAGAGCAGATCAATTACTAGAGCTGTAGCCAAGGAAAGAGAAACTGTCAAATGAATATTTCTGGAGCTGTAGAAAAGTCTCCTTCCTTTGTGGGAGATGTAGCATGTGTTTAGTCTGTGTGGGAGGGGTTTCTTTTGGGGGCTAACTCAGTATTTAAATTTGCTGCAGTGTCAGTAGCTCAGCTGGAGTGTTGGGGTGAATGCCTGCCTGGACAGAATTGGCTTAATAAGATGTTGTTTGGCAGAGTTTGTAGCTGATACTAGACCTTCTTCTAGTGGTTGAAGTTTTTGCCCCTCAGTGATTTTCCCTGTGTGTCTTTCATGTCCATAGTTAGGGACATGCTAAGGTCCAATCTCAATTTTTTCCATTTTAAGCCTTCCCTCATCTGCCTGAAAAGAATCACCCAGGTTACCCCAAGGGCGTTTCCACCCCCACACAAGGCAGCTGAAGTTGTTCTGTATTCCCTCAGGCAGATGCACACCCACACCAAAGCAGTCACATTTTTTGGTTGAGTGGAAGATGACCATTGCTTGCCATTGAGGTCACAGATAGTTAAGCAGGATTTCTCCTTTTGCCTCTGCTGGAGGCAGGAGGCTGGGAGTGAAGAACTTCTTCATTGGGAGGTAGAGAAGTTGGAGCATGGTTTCCTCTGGCTGCAAGGCAGGAATCACAGAATGGTCTGGGTTGTAAGAGACCTTTAAGCCCATCCCATCCCACCCCCTGCCATGGGCAGGGACACCTTCCACTGTCCCAGGCTGCTCCAAGCCCTGTCCAGCCTGGCCTTGGGCACTGCAGGGATCCAGGGGCAGCCACCGCTGCTCTGGGCACCTGTGCCAGGGCCTGCCCACCCTCATAGGGCAAACTTTATTTTGAATAGCTAATTTATATCCACTGTCTTTCAGCCTGAAGGAATTGAAATCTTTCCCCTTTCAGGGAGGTGGGACCCCAGAGCCAGGACCAGGTGACTTATTAACCCTAAAATACCCATGGGCTCAGTGTCCAGTGGGCTGGAAGGACCCAAGTGCAGCTCTGTATCCTGGGGAAGCGCTGCACAGAGGGACCTGAGCTGACTCTAACCAAGAAAATTGTGTTTGCACCCAAGTTAAGGAGTCAGGGGAATTCAGCAGGAGCTTGTATCTGGTTCTCTTGGTGGGACTGCACCAAGATCTTGTTTGTACAATGTCATGTACAGCAACCTTGGGGTGTCCTGGGCAGGGCCATGAGTTGGACTCGATGATTCTCATGGGTCCCTTCCAAGTCAGGCTATTCTGTGACTCATTTAATGCTGTTTATAGTTACTAATTTGTATCCTTGAAATTAATATCCACTCACTGTGGAATTTTCTGAGCCAAGTACAGTATTTGTGGTTTTAATTGATAGTCTCAGTGTTTTTCTTATGCATTGTCTGTTAGATCTTTTCTTTATAAGCTTCACTGATAAAATTGTCAGAAAAGGGTTTCTTGTCTCATAAAAGTTCTACTGGATTCTGCTTAAAATTTGGAAAACTTTGAAGTTGTTAATAACACTCTTTTTTTAGCCACTGAAAATTTTGAACACTTGAGCAAAACCTATTTTCATATTTCCATTTTCTTTTGTTTTGTATTTAAGAAAATTAGCCTAGAAGCTTTAAAAATTCTAATTACATTTCAGAGCCTGATTCTGTTCTTCATGAGAAATAACTAAGAGCTTTTGAAAAGTTGCTAAACTGAAAGAAGAAAAACACCCCAAAATTAAAAAAGGTAAAACCTTCAGATATTTCAAAGAACAAAGGCATGAGAAATTTAAAACAAAACAGAAAACCAGTATGTGAAGTTAGACATGCTCTGGCTATTTCCCATGATTTTAAAAGCCATTTGTGTGACAGGAATGTTCATGGACAGTCAGGACTGTAGTGTTTGGTACTGGTTGCTGCCTGAAGAAAGGAAAAAAGTAGATCTTTGCCCCACATTGATTACCTGAGTTATGGAAATGCTCTGGCCATGTACTCCAGGATATTCTTCTTTTCTTTTGTAAGACACAGCCAACCTTCTGCAGAAGGAAACGGTGGCAAGTTCAGTGGGAAATGACTGAGCTCTCAGTCCCAGAGCTTCAAAGATCACAAACTCCCTCTGAGGACTTGAAAAACAAAGAAAACCCTGTGACAGAGAATATTCTTCTTCATTCATCATTTGAAACCCTGCCTCTAAAAGTGTTAAGAACAAGTTATTTTCAATATGAGTTAGCCCCAGGGGATTTGATAAAAGGCACTTTTCTTTTCCAGCTGGCTAATCAAAAGTGGTCTGCAGAAGACTTTAGTGACTTGGAAGGCAGTTCTGAGACTCCCCCAGACTCAGCAAACTTTCCTGATCCAAGGAACCAAAAAACAAAGATGTGTCACAGGCCTGACTGAATATGGGAGCTGGGAAGAGAGAGCTCATTCATCAGAAAGCCTGGAAATCTCCTGGGGAAAGGTGGAAAACAAATTAATATCTCATCTGCAAGCTCTTATAGGTTCTCCAGTACTGAACTATTCCAAGTAAGAAAAACAGGTTTCATTTTTGAGAGATATTTGTGTCTCTTCCCCTCCAGATAGTGTTACACAGAGTTTTCTCAAAAAGAGAGCTGGAGGACTCACAGTTTGTGTTTCTTAGGCAGAGCCTGTTCTGCCAGAGCTAAATGAGTATTTACCAGAGCCTTCTTCTGAGGCTGGTGCTGAAGATTTGGGATTTGCAAAGTTGGCTTTCCTTTCTTGGAAGGAAAGGCTGACCTCTTTTGTCACATCCTGTTCCTTGTGGACATCTCCCCTGACACCAGCTGGGGATCCACTCACAAGCAAGAAGATGGATAACTCTGAGGAAAAGGCAGCAGGCACCAGTGTTTGCCTTGCAAATCAAGGAGTCCTAAACGTAGGGATTTTTCTCTCATGTCAACAATTTTGTATTTTGCTTCCTCATGCTGCACTGGGGTGATTCCTTAGCCTTGTGTCCAGTCAGTGCATGGGATTCATTTGAATATATTTTGATTTCCTGCAGTATTGGTTCATGCACTCAAATCACAAATACCACTGTAGATGGCTGTGAGCATATATATACACATTCAAATTATCTGTTTTATTGATAAAGATCAATTAATGTGATTCCATCTTCAATAACTGCTGCTTGGTTACACTCACAAACAATCTGAGTTGGAGCCACATGTGTCAGAATAGGCCCAAAGTATTTCAAGGTTCACTTATGAGCCAATTTAGATTTAATAATCAGGGAGTTGCTCAATGAACTTCCCTGTTCTCAGAGCAGACAAGTGCCTGGCAGGGACTGTGATCCTGTCACCAGCCTGTCCCTGGTAATGTTCACTTTGTGTGGAATTTGTGAGCCACATTCCTCAAAGTGCCTCCTTTTTCCATCTGTCTCTTGTTACCCATGTTTCTGCTAGGGAATTTCATCAATAATTTCCTAATACTTAATGTCTGCTTTTTGTCTGGGTTTTATTTCTTACGGACAATCGTGTATGGTATATATATATAAAATATGTCTCTATGTTTGTCTATTTATTTTCTCCATGCTCTGTCCATGTCCAGACCTAGGCAGACAAATGAGATGAACAAATGGAAATCAGTGTCATTAAATATCTGCAAAAGCTTCACCCAAATGTTGTTAACAGGTGGAGAGAGCAGATAACATGTGCCCTCTCTGACTTCATGGCTGGAGGGGGACACATGCAATAGGGTTTGATGCCCTTCAGCAGATAATCTCCTGATTTCTCATCTCATCAAAAAAACCTGTCTGGCTTTGAATTTCTGCCTGCCCTTTTGAAAAGTTTAGCTTGAACACCATCATTAATTGGGCTTTACAGTCCAATAATAATTACTAATATTTGGCATCACTGCCTGCCAGCCTGTTTATTTCCAGAAACCTGACTGCCTTAGAGGTTCTGTCTCTCTTTTCTTCTTTTTTTCCCTTTTTTTCGTTAAACAGTGGGAAAAGCCCCTAAATAATTCATCAAGAACCTTTTACATTATGAAAAATATAATCAGCTGGCAGCACTGAGATATCTTATTTCTACAGGATGCTAACTCAAGTATTACAAGTGACTGCAGGACTGATGTCAGAACACAGTAGGTGTGGATTCACAGAGCCCTCTTTGTTCCAGGCAGTCTCAGCCCGTGTGCAGGGCTCAGACAAGGCTGGGTATTCCTCACCATGCCTACCTAGTGCCAATTAATAATTTAAATCCATTAATCGGTTAAGATGAACACTTAGTGTTGCTTGACTCACCACCACCAAGTGCAGGGGGTTTTTCCAGGTTAAATAGAAGATCTAAATTCTGGCTTCTTGCAAAGGAGCTGGGAGTGCCACAGCTTCCTTCGTGAGAGGCTTCAGTTTTTATTTGGGAGGTGGGGGTGGGTGTTACTATGCCAAAAGTGCTTAAGTAAACAGTAATATCCATACATCATAAGTAGATGTCTGAGAATATTAGCTGTTTATTTCCCTGACATACTCTGAGGAGTCTATGGGGGGCTCTTGCAGGAGTCAGGACCTCGATGTAATATACAAGCTTTGATTCTGATATTTCCCTTGATAACTGTGCTCTACCATATTGGGGTCGGAAGTCAGCAAAGGTTCATTGGCTGTTGTAATGCTCACTGTCACCAGTAATAAGTACAAAGGACTTGCTTTAAAAGCTGGCTTATAAAACTTTAAGGAAACTTGGATTGCTTAAGTGAACTTCCAAGGCTCTTCAGGGGCCAAGTGCACTTTGGTTGTCTACTTATATTAATTTCACAGAGTTTAAAGGGTCAAGCAATGCAGTTGGTGATGCTTATTAATTTATGAAACACAGAACCTTGCACTATCTCGCTTTGACCACTTTCACTCTCCTTTTAGAAAATTTAATATACATTAAAGCTTGCTAGACAGGGGCGCCCTAAAGGATTAAGCCCAAAGTTCACAGCTGGACTAAAAGGTTCAAAGACGTTGTATCTGCAACACTGATTTGATTCCAAGTGACGTTCAAACAACAGAACCAAATTGGACATGTTTGAATGTGTAAGGAAACAGCAATTAGAGGAATACCACAGAACAGCAAAGGATTAGGATTTATTTTCCTTAAAATGGTAAAACTGATTACAGCCTTGTTCTTTCTTTCGTGGGGGGATGTGTTTGATCGTATCAGCTTTTGGGGTCAGTGGTTGTCAAGAGCATATTTTGGTGTTGCAATACAGCTTGCCAAGCTCTGGAGGTTCATGCAGACTTAGCAACTTTACAGAATATTTCTGATTGCTGTGGCAATGTGGACTGAGTTCTGGGGAGGAAAATTTTAGCCAGAAGGGAAGCAGGAAAGGAGGAATGGATAACTACTGGAGAACCAGGGTTAGGATTTAGGAACATGGTGTAATCCAATTCAAAGGTATTTTTGCATTCTGTTTACTTGCCTTTGAATTGCTTTGGTGTCTTGCCCAGGGGAGATAATTCCAGAAGCCGTTCACACCCAGGCTGCAAATTTCATATACTGCATTCAGGTGACAAAAGGAACGTGATTGCAAAGCTACTGGGAAAATTGGAAAGCAAATTGGCCCTGATGGTTGGTCTTTGTGGTGTCCTTTTGGAATCAACAAGAGGGAGGGGAGAATGAAAGACAGGGAAATGAAGAGTGTCCCACTGTAAAGAAGATGAGTTTATTTAGTTTTAGTTTGTAAAGGGAGAAGCAAATTTCATGTTATGCCAGGTCTGATTCCTGAGGCCTTAAGGAGCCTTAAGGCAGCAGTTGTACTTCACTAGGAATTTGCAGTTGCAAAGAGAGACTCTAAACCTTGTAAGGGAGTCCCAGTGGTGAAAAGTGTTTACATTGCAGCTGGGTCCAAAGAGCCTCAGATAAGATTGTGGGGCCCTGTGGTGCATCACATGCTGGGAGACTCTGTGGCTGGAGATGATTCATAGCTTTTATGGGTGAAAAAGGACAAAAATGTGGGGGAACAAAACAGCCAGGAAGAATTTTGTGTGATCTGTAGCACTTCATTTCCAGCCAGAGAACAGAACTCACATGTCCAGGACTTCAGCAGCCTTACCCTTGTATTTTAAACCCTTTAAACCAAGAGAACAATGCAGAAAATCCCAGAGGACACATGAGAAAGGGGGTTGTACCTAATCCCTTTATCATTTCTTTGCATTTACTTGCTAACAAAATATATTTTTCTTTAGAATGGCCTCTGAGATTTTATACTATGGGGTATTTGGTTTAAAATATACTGTAACCTTCCTCTTTTTAAATTGATCAGATCAGCCTTGAACACTCAAAGAAAAATCTGCCTGCTCTGAATATTGCCTGAGGATTTAGAAAGGTCTTTCTTGGAAACAGAAGAACAAGATGAAACAATTATCTGTAAAGCATGGTAAGAGAGAAAAAGAATAAAGGAACGAGTTATGTTTGACTTGTCTTCTTCCAAGAGACAGGGATTTTTTGGTTTTTTAGAGTAGACTTCAGATGTGGGAGATTTGTAGTGTCTTGCTAGAATGAGTTTCAAAACACAGGCAGTTTTCTTCCTGCTCTGGTAACTTGTAGACCAAAGAAAGTCTTTGTTTTGGCAACTTTGTTTGCAGTCAGGCTGTATTATTTGCTGCTTCACTTGTAGGAGAAACTTTCCTAATGACAGGTGTCAATCAAATAAATGTTATCTTCCACCTGAGCAGAAGCAACACTAAAATTTCAATGGTGTTGTTAATAAACAAGGAGCCAATGGATGTGATTACTTACTCTGAAGTGTCAGTCACACCTCGATGGCATCTGCTTGCAGGTATAATGAAGAAAGATTATCATTGCTGTAAGTGACTGCAGTGACTCTGGCCAGCAAATAATGAAGGCATTGTCGCAGTGACCAGCCCTGCCTCCCAGGTGCTGACACTGTTAAGTGATATCTCTGTGGGATTTGGGTCCTCATTTGTGTAACTGTGGTTGAAAACCAGAAAAAAAGACCCTTCTTAATAATTAATTTCATGCCATTCTCTGCACTTCTAAGTGGAAAACTCAGTCATGACCAAAGTCAGCTTATTTGTGCACTGATGAGTTAGAGAAGCAGCAGTTAAAGACCTTTAAAGCAATGTCCTTGGTTTAGTATTGACAATGCAAAATGCTGGCAATAAATTAGTTTCTCCAGAGCTGATTTTGGATCCTGATGGGGTGAAGGAGGAACGAGCCATTCCCCGTGTCCTTTGGAAATGTAGAAATAAAATATTCTTTTAGTATTCCAGCTCTTCCTGGGGTGCTAGCTGCTGTTGGGAGTTGTACAGAATCCAGAATCCTTCTGTGTCTGTCCTTACCTTAATTTGTAGCTGCAATTAAAGGTGTGTGAAAGGAGCTTGGATGCATGGCCTCATCTGCACAGAAAGGGACAAATGTGAATAATGAAATGGACCAGCCCAGTTCTGATAGAGCTTAGCCAAAGTGAGAAGTGAGGAGACTTCAAGACCTGCTTGTCTTTTATAGAGAACCAAGCATCCCAAAGGCTGCCTTGTTCAGCTGGCACTGACCCCTGGCTCTCCAGGGAAGGGCACTTCAGTGTCTCTGTATGTTTCCAAGACTGGAGAATATAAAAGGTGCAAGGGAAGTTTCTGACTTTAAAATCCTTTTATCATCCCCAAATTTCTGTTGTGGTCATGGATGATGCGATACAGAGTTGATAAATTCAGCTGCTCTAACATCAGGCAAGTGTAAAAATTCTAGGTTTTGCTTTGGATTTCTTGCCTTCCCATATTCCATCTCAGTCCAGAACAAAGGGCTAAATCCTGCTGAAACAATTAATCCCCAGGGGCTGGATGCTATTGTCTTTAATGCACACATAAAAGTCAGTCATATCAGCTGCAGATGAAATCACAGAACTAATTAATTGCATGAACTTTATTTCTGCCTGGTTTGAGATTCTCTCAGCCTTGCAGAAAGATCTGGGCACCCATACTGTACACCTCAACGGGGCTGTTGATTTTCCAAGGAAGACTAACAATTTTTTTGTGCCTAAAATAGCCCTGCAATTACTTCTGCTTGCATGGTTTTGCAGTTACAAAATGGTTTCTGAAAACTGGTTTTGTTCACACGTGATTGAAAAGATGCCCTACGTTGTTCTGCCAAGTTAGGCACTGATTCAGGTTTATGACCATATCATTAATATTTTAGTACTGCATCAGTAACTGGTTGCTATTAATATGTAGTGAAACAGTGATATAAAAAGGGAGATGTTCCCAATCATTTGGCAGAATTTGCATTACAGCTGGATGAAATTTATAACACATCTCCTGCAACCTACCAGTCTGAACTCCTGTTATTAATTTCTGCTGTGTTTATTTCTCCTTTATGTTCACTTTGGGCGATATTCTATCAAGTTTCCTGGCAAGCACCGCAGTGGATATAGCTAATTTCAGCTGACTGCAGGGGAAGGATTTTGCAGAAAGTGAATTTTGAATTAGCACTAGTATTTGCAGCAAAAATCTCCCCCTGAGAAGCCTATTCCCCTCGGCCTGGCGTCAGCAGCACTTAAGTGCATGTGAATGGCCCTATTGACTTCAGGTAGGCAGCTGTTTAATTACCTTCCTGAATCAAGGCCAGCCAGGAAACAACTCCCAGCACAGACCTGGGCGCCTCCTCTCCCAGTGCTGGACTTCTGAGAGTGACCCACGGACTGTTTGACTCGGTAATTTGGCAAATCCTTTCCAGCGGAGAATAAATTTGAGGAAATCATCGTTGGACGCGCCAAGAGGCGAAATTTGTGCAGTGTATTTTTCATGACGAGGCAGCTATTGCCCGGATTTATTCAGCCTGCTTGGCTCTTCCTGTTCCAGCAGTCCCAGCAATCCCATTTTTTCCCCCCCACGTTTTATTTAGGAGCTGTGAGCTGACAGGTCTCTTGCCTGTGTACCAGGAGGGTGGTGTGCTGCACGCAGCGTGCTGCGCACAGGAGCAGCAGGATAAAGAATGACATGCTACTCTCTAAGCCACAACTATTTTTTTTTTTCCCCGGCTCGCATCTGCTCTTGTCCCTCTTCTGTTCTCAGATCACTCTTCAGCTTCCCTTAGGAATCCAGCTGTGTCATCACATTGTGTGGCATCCTAATATTTCATACTAAGCTGTAAGCCAATTAGGAATGACTACTTACCATGCTGAATCATAGGAAGAGAAAAGGATAATGTGTCCTTCATATAACGAACCTCCTCTTTTTTGGCAAGACAGATCACCTACACCTTATATTTATAAGCCCTGTGGCTTTTCACTCTACCCAATTAGGGTGCAGCTTCTACTCACACTGCTGCAATATTTTAAGGGACTTATTTACAGATGGATGCTTATTGAAAATGCTGACCTGCTACCATTGTACCTCATGGCACCTTTCATCTTCAGAGACTGAAACGCTGGACAAAACTTGATGTTGTAATCACCTTTAACAGGATGAGAACACGAGTGCAGCAAAATATAAATACCTTGTCCTGAGTTCCTAAATGAACTGGTGACCCTGCATGAGGGTATAACATTATCACATGCTGCAAAGGGTTCAGGGAGATGTTGATTAAAGCCAAACTGTAAAATAAAGGCTGTTAACATCTAAAAGGCAGAAGAACAAACCATTGAGGTGCATTTGGGAACATGTGAATTGTTTAGCAATGAGCATCAAAGATATTAAAATATATTTCCCATGCTGAAGTAATTAATGGGCTATTATGCCAGGTGTCTACGATGCTCAGGGGTCTGGGATAAATTGCATTCCAGCAGAAAATGTGAACTATGATTTAAATGGAATGGTGTTAGTTGTAGTGGAGCTTTTAGGATGCCCCCTTTCCTCCAACTGGTGTTTCCTTTTCCCAAGCTGCTTAAGGAGCTATTGGTGGTGTTTATTGTCCAGGAAGAGATGCACTCCTTTAAATTTGTCTTTGGACCCTGGCAGTGTTGCAAACTGAGGACTCTGGGGCTGGTACCTGCCATCCTTCAAACCTTGTCCAGCCTTGTTAGTCCTCACTGCAAAGCCAGCAGAGCAGCTCAGAAGCCAGTCAAGCCCCCCTCAGGTGACAGATTTTGGGTGCAGTCACAGCAGGGACTGCAGCCATCTGAGAGCCCTGGCTGTGCATGCCTCCAGGGAGAAAGGACAGCCTTGGGTTTGGCTCCCCAAAATTTCCCAGACCAAGTCCAGCCATTTTTGTTTTTATTGCCTCTGTTGCTAAGAGAGGTTGTTGCTAAACAAAATGTGGGAGCCACTGGTTTAGACTTCTTCAGTGAGGTCCAGCCATATCCTGCTGGGGTTCAATTTCTGCCTCACTGTTCACATCCCCTTGGTTTTACCCCCTGATACCTCTGGGACAAAGAAGTTCTCCCACAACCTGCTAGGACAGAGCAGTGGTGAGCTAAAACACCAACATGTGGGGCTGAATGCCCAGAGCCAGGCAGCTATAGGGGATCAGGGAGATCCCTCTGCTTTCCAGGGTAACCAATCCCACCTGTGCTGAGCCCATTAGAGGGCTCAGAAATACATGGTGGGCTCTGAGGGTAAGGTAGAGCTGAGGATGTTGCAGTACAAGAGCTTTTGCAAGTAGAGGATGAAGATTTATGAGATTTTTCTTGCTAAGAGAAATCATGAGTAAGTTGAAGTTAGTTCTGCTGTAAAGGTTTTGTGCTTTATCTGGAATAATGCTTGTTTTATAAACACGGGGGTTTAGAAACCTTTTGGCCTTCAAGAGAAAATTGCCTGTTTAGGAGCTGTACCTTTTGTATTGTTATTCAAAAATGTCTCAGTTAATCATTACTAAAGGCCTTGCCAGCCTGTGTTGCAAATTTCTTTTTTTTTTTAAATGCAGCATGAATATAATTTATAAGGTTCCTCTCCACATAGATAAGGATTCATCTTAAATGTCAGGGTGGGGGAGGAAAAGATACATGACCTAGGGGGCAAAAATATTGAGTGCACTGGTGCTGGACTTGACATTCCCCCAGTATTCCCTGTGATAACATCAATCTCAAGGAACCCTCCTGGTATAGATACAGAGCTGCTGTGCTTAATATGTATTTCCAGAGGAATTTCATAGTAATTGAGCATTAAATGATGTCCACTTATTGCAAAGTGTTACTGTTTTTATTAAAAATTATAAATGGGCTTTAGCAGAACAGAATACACCAGATTCACACCACCATCTCTATTAGTCTTTATGTTACAATTGTCATTCACCAGCTTTACTGCATTATTTTTAGACGGTTCATAATTTCCCCAGCTGATGAAATGAAGATTTGTGAGCAAAGAAAGGCACTGGCTGAATTATGTAGTGCCATTGATTTTTATTCTCCTTGTTTCACAGAACACACTTTAAAATCTCCCAGTGTCTGTGATGGGGCTCCTGAGCACCTGGAGGAGCTGGTGTGGCTGGAACACGTGGGCTGCACTGGGAATCCCAGCTTGGGGAGACAGAGATGCCAGAGCTGGCCTTGGGATGGACCTGCTGGATGTCCAGGTATGAGCTGGGCAGGTGGGATTTGGGGTCAGTGCTCTGTGCAGGGCCTGCAGTGAACCACTACAGACCTGTTGGCAAAGGAACCACTGACCTGGGGCTGCCTGAAGGGATTGGGGCTCCGTTCTGCAGCCAAAGAAGTGCCTGTGTGGGCAGCTGTGTCTCATTCCACAGCATTTGAGTGAAATGGTGGCAGATATTCCATCTGTGGAGATGTTCCAGGCCAGGTTGGACAGGGCCTGGAGCAGCCTGGTCTGGTTGAAGGTGTCCCTGCCCGTGGAAGGGTTGGATCTAGAGGATGAGCTTTAAGGTCTTTTTCAAGCCTGATCAGTCCATGACTCTATGAAATATTGGCATTTCCCTTCTCTACAGACAATGGTTCTTGCACAGGGTACCAAATCACCCACTCACACAGCCTCTCCTTACTGTGGCCTTCAAACCTTTTCAAGTTTGAAGAACAAAACCAAAGTAAATGTGATCAAAGTTTGGTTGAGTTTGTGGGGAATGTTGGTTATTTCACCTTGCTACTTTGCGCTATTTGGGGATGCTTGCCCATTACAAATTGCTGAAAAATAGGTTAACTGAAAAATGGTTTCTAAGATTGAAGAGAGTACGGTTTGAAAAGTGATGTTTATTTGCAAAATTTGACCCAAATATGTTAATTATTTTAGCCCTCCCAAGTTTATAAAAGAGGTCATTAGGTGTTCACAGCAGAAATGATCTTACAGAACATTGGTACTTTTATTTTATTGTCAATAAACTACAAATAATGAGCCTGAAAGAAATAGAAGGGGAACTGTGAATGGAAGTTAAGGCAAGATTCATTATTTTTGTGTTTGTTCTTGAGGCTTGAAAGAAATTACATATGTGTCTAGAAATACAGCTCCTTCTATCCTTCAGTCAAGTCTGGTGTGGTAGTATTTACCTCTTACATATGTTTTATTGGATTTCGATGATTACGTAGTTTAGGTTAGTATTTTGGCTTTTTAATTAGCATGACTTTACTATGGCCTGTTTGCTGCTGGTCTCTGCATTATCTGTACAACACAGCCCATGGGAAGATGACCAGGAGTGCCTAAAACCTTGTACAAAGCATTAAATGCTCTTTCTGTATCATGAAAAAGAGAACAAAAACTCTCATACCAATATATGACTTTCTGGGAACTTTCTGGAGTTCTCTTACAGCTCAAAAAGGGAAATGCCTGTCCAGTCATTGGAAATGAAAGAAGGTATTTTCTGACCATGGGAGTTACAAATGCAGCCCTATCTTTGCCCTAATTGTTTATTAATGCAGCCAGTGCTCATACACAGCCCCTGCTCCTGCTGAAAGCCACAACTGTCCTGTGTGCTCTGGTTTGTATATGAAGTGACAGCAGTTACAGAGTCTCACTCCACAGACCAAACTTTTCACACAGCTCGGGTAGAAATGAGCCCCTGGGGACTCAGGATGCTGCCAGAGCTCTGTGAGACTCTGTGATGGCAAAGCCAGCTACCAGTTGTTAATCCCAACACATCATAGGAGACACTTTCTATCTCCTCCTGTAATGTTAATGCAGCTGGAATTCCATAAATCAAATCTCAGCAGTAAAAAGGTTAATAAGTTTACACTATATAATTGAAAGCCATATTGGTGATTAAAAGGATTTTATATATCAGTTTTCTGGGTCACCAACTAATTATTTTTGGTGGCCTGTAATAAAACATAGCACCATAGGCAGATAGAGGCTGTAATCACATAATGTGTGAAAAAAGCATTCACATTTATTTGAGATGAGGGTGTGTACACCAGCTTGTTGAATAGCCTTTGAGGTATCTCTCTCCTAGTTTGGAGACAATGGGAGAAGTTGCATGTTCTGTGCAGTTGGTGAGATTCATCCCAAGTTATTGGGTTGGGTTTTGAGGTCTGGCAGTGTCTCTCCAGAGCTGAGCCCAAGGGAACCAGCTGTCACCTGTGATGGAAAGGTTCTGCAGAGGCACTGGGGATCAGATTGCTATTATAATTCATTTTAATGCATTCTGCACATACTAATCATTTATTGGAACAGGATCTTCTGTAATAGGGACATGACTAGCAAGAGACAGAGAAAATTGATCATCCTTGCCCAGAAAGGATAGTTTAAAAAACAAATAAAACCCCCTCCCTTCTGTACAAGGGGCAGGTGTGTGTGCATGTATGAGGGATTGGGTATTCAGTGCGGAGATGGAGAAAAATTGGACCCAAAAATTGCATTGAAGTCTCCACAGTTAAAAGGAAACCTTCTGTACAAGGGGCAGGTGTGTGCATGGGCATTGTGCATTCAGCATGGAGAGGGAGAAATTCTGAACTGAAAACTTGAATTTCTACTGTTTTATCAGGGTGAAATGCCCTTTCTGGAGCCAGAAATTCAGGCACAGACATTCCAAACTCATGCCTCTGTTCTGCAGGTTGTATGGTTTTAGTGCATTTCTCTGCATCAGGAAGCAGCTGAGGGCAGGGGCAGACGTGGGGTGTGCAGGTGGATTTGCAGAGGGGTGTTTGCATAAATAATTCACAGGTCACTTCTGCAGTGTCTGGGACCTCCTGTGGTCCTGTGTGAGGTGACACAAGCACAGCCCTTCTAATGGGTAAACAATCCACTGCTGGTCTCTGTTTTGCTTGGTGAGGAAAGGGCACAATACAGTGAGTGTTGGGCACATCGTTCCCATGGTCAGGGATCTGAGATGTGACCAAAAACAAATGACCTGATGTTCAAATCCCTCCTGGACAAGGCTTGCAGAAACACTTGAGGGAGCAGGATCTTCTGTGACAACTGCTTCTGTAATATTTTTTAGATCTTTTGGCTACAGCTGCTTAATTGACAAATCATTAACTCTTGAATGCCCATTGCATAAAATCAGTGCCATGACATATTATACTGTAACGAGTAAAGGTTCGAGTCCTCTGCCACTAAAATAATTTGCTTGTCATCTCCTATATCTAAATAGGAACTTTTTCTGCACTGAAAAGAACATATTTTTATTCAAATGAAGCTCTTAATGTGTTTCCTAGCAGCATAGCTACAGGGTGTGATACTCAGTTTTAAACACAGGCTGGGGAGGTTAAAAGTGGAATGGCAGTTGGGTGAGTAATGGCCTGTGAGTCAGCTGCTAAACTTGACTTGACAGCCTCCATGTCACCACCAAGTCAGAAGTCATTCGTGTGACATTTTTGAGGGTAAAGAAGTAAAAAATAAGCTGGTAGTTTCCACTGGTAGAAGGCCATGTCCTGGCCCTCTAAACAAAGACTGAGAAGGGGGAAAGGTAAGCAGCAGCAATAGTGCAAATGAGGAAAGTGAGAATATAAATTGCACCCACAATTTTAGGTGGATATCTACGCAGCTGTAGAAAATTCAAATACATCAGGCGGGCCCCTCTGAAGTTCAGAGGAAAAGCAATGTGGTTAAAGGGTCTGAGTGCTGGGGGGGCTGCCCTGTCTGATGCTGAGCAGGCTTCCTCCCAGGGCTCTTTGCAGCTAGAACTTGGTTAGGTTTGATTTGACCAATCTGGGCCTAAGAAGGCCAAATAAAACTTCTGCAATCTGCTGCTGTTCCGGGCTGGAACAGCAGAACTGCTCGCTTTGCTGTCACTGTTCAGCCTTTCTCTTTGGAGAGATTTTTGTCACTGGATTGGTAATATCACGAAGTTGTTATTTTTTCACACATAATCAGCAGCAGAAAGTGCACGGTCCTGTTTCAGCCTCCAGGTGCTTACAGGCATCTTTGTTAAATTGACGAAGAGGGTGAGAAAGGAATGGAAAGAGATGACGAGGTGACCTTGACAAAGCCTAGTGCTAAGGGAGAGCATGGGAAAAGAGGGATCTCATGGCTATCCTGGGAAAGAGCTTCTGCCTCTGACACACACACCGTCCAGTTCTTCTGAAGAATAAAATCACAACAATATCTAGAGAGAAAAAACATATCCTGTTGATAGCCCTGACAGAGATAACAAAAAGGAATTTGAGCATCCTCTGTGTTTAGTACACCCCTTGTGACGTCCATAGAATGGTGTCCTCTGGATGGGGCTTCTGGGTGATGTATTTTAGGTAGCATAGGCAAGGAAGGGAGGATCCAACAACTGTTCTGTATCTGACCTAGAACAAGAGGTCAGGACCATAATATGGCCTCTAGTACTCCTTGTCACTGAAATCCTTTCACTTCACGCCTTATTGCATAAGTTCAATATACTTTTGGGCTAAAGCTCTCCCCAGCACTTAGCTCTCTAAACTCCCTACTCAGCAGGTGGCTTATTTAAATGTGGCTGTCAGCTTGGCCAGTGGCCAAAAGCAAATGGCTCGATGCTGAACCGCAGTGTTTGGGTTTAATCCTGCTCTGCTCCTGCCAGCACAATCCCCCTGGCTCCGGTGGGGTTGTGTGGGGTACAAGTGAGTGCAATATAGGGCTGTCTGCTCAACTGTTTGTCAAATAAATCTATGGCCAGTGGCTTGCATTATGTCAGCTAAACATTTGCCTGGCACTTTCGCATCTGCGAGCCAAGGAGGAATTCTGGGTTGTTTGAAATGAGAACCATCATTGTCAAGTCTCACTTAACCAACAAGCATTTCTTCCGTCATGTGTAAGTAACTTATTTTGCAGCCCACAGCCTCAAAGAGGAAATGTAAAATTTTTCTAAACATCCAGTGCAAATGGGGATATTAGCTGCTTAATTGATTCTTCGAAATTTGGGTCTTATGACTGAGCAGGTGAGATGGAGGGAGAGGGGAAGCACATGGTTTAAATTAAATATATGGAGAAAAACTGCCAAATGATAAAAATATATTTTAAAAGTAAGCAAACCTGTTTTCCCTCTGCCTCTCCATTAAATGTGTCAGGAAAGGGCCTTTACAACTAGGTGGTAATTAGAGAGGAAAAAGCAATGCTGTCAGAGCAGTCAATCTATCACATCCTCTACTGCCTAAATGTTACCAGCAATTAAACAAGTTAGTAGGGGAAAAGCTTGACAAGCAAGTTTTATCACCGAATCATCTTGGTGGCAAAGTATGTGGGTGCTCTTATTAGATTCCCCTGTGTAACCCCAAAGATTTAAAATCCAGCCCCAGGAATGCACGTTCAGACCAAAGAGACTATTTTCTTTCCCAGACTACCCAGGCACAGGGAAGATTAGAATGCTAAAAATAAAACAACCTTTCCCACCTCCCCCTTCCTCTCCCCTCCAAAGTCAAATCTGTCCAGGTTGACTGCTCCATTAAATTCAAGAACAAAAAGTTATAAATTGAACATAGGGAGAGCAGTGCCTTTTCTTAAAGTGATGTTTCCTCGCCTTAATGGATTTAGCTATGGCAGGGAGTCAGAGAGAAGCTGTCTTAACTAAATCTTTGACTGATTATGCATTTTTTTTCTATTCATACAAGATAGATTCATCATTCCAATTTGTCAAGCTGGCGAAGTTCCAATTAATTACACCAGGAAAAGCTCAAGCTGCATTAGGCCTCTGTCAGGCCTAATCTAGTGCTTCATTTACTGGAGCCCCAAATGAAGAGATATCAGAGGTGTTGTTCCTCTTGGTACTTAATTTGATGAATGCCCTAGCAGCACGATCGGTGGCAGAGGTGTGTATGTGTGTGTCTCTTCATCAGCCACCTCTGCTGAAGTCGTCATGCTTTCTCTACTAATTTGAGGGCTCATCTGTATACTGGATGTTTTTTGGAAGGTCTATTCTTCATCGATGTGCCAAAAGGTTTCTTCTGTGTGTGTGCATGTGTCTGGGTGCCTTTCCAGATCTGCTGGACCCGATTCTGAGCTCGGTGCTGCGATGAGCTGGGATTCAAAGCCTTGTGTGTGCATATGAAGCAATATCAGTTAGACTGGATGCTGCAAAGGGCTCTAAATTTTGACATCCCTGTTGCATGTTTGCAGGGGAGGGGCAGCTTTGCACATTGCTCATAAGGAAGTCAGGGTTATCATCCATGTCCACTGTAAAGAAGTGTTCAAAATGCTTGAGTAATCCATTTGTTTGCTAAATGGATTTGAATCCTTGATATATTTATATATGTGCCCTATCAACACAGGGAAGGAGTATATAAAGGTACAGATAGACTCTGACACCACACTGGTGGGCTGCTATTGACTATATACATCCTATGCTAATTCTTAAATATTTTACAGTAAAGACACTATGGACCAAGAACATATGTTTCTTTTTTGCAGCACTTTACGTATGAATTATTCAGCATAAGGTGCCAGAATGCCAATATGTTTAGCTTACTTTTGGCTTTTAACCACTGCTGTGATTAAAGATGTAACTGCAGCAGTGCTGTCACTTTGCACGTAGGTTTAGGTGTCTCAGAAAGGAGGAGGCATTAGCCAAGAGTAAAGTAGCTGTGTACTTTGGCTGAGTAAAATGCTAAAAGTCTTCATTTGCCAGCAGTTCCCATGCTGGGTTCCTGAGTTTATTTTCCACTGCCTGTGTTTGAGGGACTGGTGTGTGCAATGATGATTTTTAATGGCAGCTATCAGACATGCATATGGTGCTCAGCAGGAGCCTGTGCTCAGAGCAAGCAAGGAGAGAATTGATGCACTGATGGCTGTACTACGACAACTCTGGAGACAGTTTGGACCTCAGCTGATGCTCGTTTTTGGGAGGAGGGTCTTTGTATCTGTTAATACATCAAATTTGCATCTGCCATTAGTGTGTCAAAATGAGATAAGCTCAGTTGTAGAGCAACAGGGATAACACCCTAAATCTTGTCTAAGGTGAGATTTTTTTTAAGCGTTTCTCCTTTGCTTCGGGACAAAATCAAATAAAGATGTTTTAATCTCTGGGGAAAATGTTGAGGGAAGAGACAGACTGGTTGTAATGATCTCTTTTCATTCTGCACAAGAAGTCTTTTGCTGGACTTATACATTTGAGATTGGTTCTTAAGTGTTCTGCTTAAAAAGTCACTGAGGACCAAAACCATATGTTTCATTTCTGCAGTACCTTATGTATGAATTATTCAGCATAAGGTGCCAGAATGCCAATATGTTTAGCTTACTTCTGGTTTTTAGCCTTATGTTTTGTGTTAAGCAGGTTGTTTAAACTCACCTGTTGAACTTGAAATAACTAAAAGCCTTTGTGTAGTCTGGGCCAGACAACAGTGAGCTCTTGTAGTTTCCAAGGCTCTGGGCTGGGCTCTTGGTTTTTGTATTTGTACCCATGTGCCATAGGCTGCCTTGGCTTTGCACCTGGCAGTTCCTTTACATTTGCTGGTATTTGTCTCTGGTTACAAGGCTGCTGGAGTGTTTTGTGAGTGGTTTCAATGTATATTAATGCCAGTAGGTACCTGAGGCTGTCCAGAGCTGTCAAGAGCAATGTACCCATTCTAGGCAGAGATTGTCTTGACTGGTTCTTTTTCATATGCACCACTAAGGTGGAGCTGGAGAGAGATGGTGTTGTTTTCTCTGTCCTTTAGAGAAATGGGAAATGCTTTTTTGTCCTGCGGAGGAGGCACAAGGTTGGAGGCTCAGTGGCCATGGACTGCCTTTTCCTATCGTTGTGTGTTGATTTACCTCAGGGTTTAGCAGAAGTGTGTCCCTGGAGCTGTATTGGACTTGTGCTGTTACAAATTAAAAGTAACAAAAGGGATTGCACGTGACATACTACCAAAGATCCTATTCACCCGTGCTCTCCTTGCTCTGGCACCAAGATGAGGTTCATTCACTGCTAAAATCCCACTTAACCTTTGAAAATGTAGCCTACACAGTGCAATCATCTCACTCAGTGGCTTAAAGACTCTGATGACTCCTGAGTCATTTAGACAAGACAGAAGTGATCTCTTATGGACAAGTCCTGAAAAGGCCATAATCCAACAGAAATTTCTCTCTGCAAGGGTGTGACCCTGAAAGCTAAAACTGTTCTTCCTTGGTTCTCAGTGCATGTTCATCTGCATCCAACACTGAATGCAAACTCTGCAGTAGTTTGGGTCATCATATGAGCATCTGTCTCTGAGGAATGATTACAGATGATGAGTTATTACCTTTAAATAAGGGGTAATTAATGCTTTCCACTCTGGCTTTAATGAAAGGATTTCCTGATGGAGGCAAGGGGGAAACACAAGGAATATATTGTATCAGTAATGCCCCTTTGGGAGTTGTTGGCACAGTCTATGGTTAACAATTTGGAGTAACAAATAAATGTGGGCAACTTGTGATATATGTATGGAAGAATAAGTGTCAAATTATTCTTTATGAATTATTCTGCCAGTTCTAATAATAACCCAGCTGTTGAGGAGGAAACGAAAGCTAGATCTGTCAGTGCAGACAGACCCTTTTGCAGTAATTCTATCTCTTTCAAATGGAAAAAATATAAACTTCCTCTGAGAACAGAAAATTAGATAAGAGAGAAAGAATGAGATCTCTGCTCCAAATTAATTTTTTTTAGCTTAATGCACACTAATGGATAATAAAAATGGTTGATTAATGAACAACCGGCACACCAACCAGTTGAAAAAACACATTTTGGCAGTCAGCACTTGCAAAATCCATAGGTTAAAGACAAATTCAACCTCTGTCACTGGTCTCACAATGGTCAGGTGCCCTTACCAGGGAGGAGTGTTTTCATGAAGGAAGGCAGACTCTGTGGGTGTAGATACACACACATTGCCAGCTGTACCTTTGGGCAGGTTTTGGGACACTGTGTTTACATGCAATACCTGAAGAAACTTGATTGAGTAGCAAACCAGTGTCTAGCAACAAGGGAGCAAATCTGGGACTTGAGAGAGATCAGTCCCAAGGCACATCCACAGGTTGCCATATGACTTCATGACTTCAGTTGGGATCCTGTTCCCTTCTTGAGTCTTTTCTCTTCCCCTTTTCTACGAAGGGGCTGAAACATCTCCCCTTAGTAGTTACAAGCTGCTATCCTCCTTTCAGATAATGACAGGCATAGATGGTGCTTTTTTTTGAGAGGATGGTGCAATTAATTTCTTTTGTATCAACCTTGATGCCATTTGTGAGGAGTGATGTGTTGAGCCACCAAAGGTGAAATTGAGCAGAGTCCCTAGATTTGGTGATTTGGTCCCAGTCTCAAGGCACAAAGGAGATTTTGCTCAGCTTTTCTAACTCTTAAGACAGTTAGTACAGCCTGAGCTAAAGCCATCAATCTGAAACCATGTGAATCAAAAGAAAATAATTATAATATTTTTTTGTGGGGTTTTGTCATTTTTGAATATATATATGGGAGGGAAAAAAATATCTCTGCTATGTGATGCTTGCTGAGGTTTAACACTTGCATGCCAAAGGGTCAGAAAACATTAATGCTCCTTTACTGATGAACTCTTTTCTAAAATATTAATAAACTCACCTGGCAGCCTGTATGTCATCCCTGCTTTGCCTCTTGCATACTGTGCTCACGTCTGATTAAAATGTGAGCTGTCCAGGGCAGGACCCATGTGTTCAGTGCTGGCTTGCTTACTGGTGCTATTATAAATAATTAAGATAATTATCCAATGTGTTTATGGCAACTGACTGCTTTGGGTCAGCTTCTCTGAGGACTCCTGTCATCAATGAAAATTTTGCAAATGGAAGGGTTTGCAGGCTCCAGTGCCAAAGATGGATTACCTGGAAGCTTTCAGAGCAATAAACAATGCACTTTCCATTTGCCTCTCCATCCTGTATGGAAATGATCAGAAACTGTAATTTTACAGTGCAAGTAAATGAGAGGCATCAACAGCATGAGTGAGACAGAGGCATTGTCTTTCCTGATGCCAAATCCCAGAATATTAAGAGTTTGCCAAAGGCGTTTCAGAGATAGGTTTCCTATCCTCATCAATAATTTAAAACATTCCCAAGTCTCCTCTGGGTAGCTTGGAATAAGAGCTGAAGGCACGGATGTCAGAAGGCAGAGTGACTCCCAATTAGTCAGGTAGAGTGCTTTCCTGTTGACTCAGCCAGGGCAAGGGTAGCTATAAAACCCAGCCTCACGTCCTTATAGATTCCTTAATAGTTTTTTTTTCCTTTAAATCTGTGGTAATTTGCAGGAGATGAGTGGGCAGTGCAGTCCCTAATCCACCGGGGTGCTCATTAGTGCCATGGAAAAACACTGGGGCAGGCAGGGAAGTTGGGGGATGAAGCTGCTGACACAAGATGGGTTGGGGAATCAGCACCATATTGTGCATGAGCCAGACCCAGAAAGAGGGGGCAGCTTTTAAAACCTGCTGGGAACCATGGTCTGACTGGTGGGCATTGACAGCCAAGGAGAATTTGCAGTGATGCCTTCTAAATTTGTAAGGATTGATTGTTGTACCTATGTGGAGTTTTGAGGGAGTGATGGGGTTTTGTCCTTGCACACAAGGGTGGGTCCTATCAGAACTTTTTTTGGTGTCATGCAGAAAATTGCTTGTGGGGCCCTAAAACTGGGCCATGTGAAGGAGTTGCCCTGAATCAGCCAATTTGCAGCAGCTCTGTGGCTGTGTCTATCTGGATGTGTCATAAAACTCCTGAATGTCCTATCTGACCAGGCTAAACGTGTTTATTTACCACACAGCTTATTGTGCACTAAACTCATCCACATGGCAGGCAATTTTCTAGTGCTTAGGCCACGATTTGACCCAGCTGCCATGGAGAAGGCTATATTAAGTCCAGCTGATCAGGGCTGTCTCCACAGTGGAACAGGAAATTAGCCTCTATAGCTATGTGACTCTGTCAGCTTTTTTACGCATTTCACACAACTCATTTCCTATAATGTGCAGCTTTTTCCTACCGTTTTTTTCCCTGCTGTGAGTAATATTATTTTGATATTGCATTCCCCAATGTGGTATTCAGATCTTGGGCTGACACTAATTATGTGTTATTGTTTTTTATTCTTTAAAATTTTCTCCTGGCATTGCTGACTGCACCTGTTTATGCCTCAGTGTCTCTAACTGCATGTGATTCCGTCCAAAACATGCTGGTTCTTTGCACTTGGTTTGGAATTGTGTTTTGCAGCACACTTCTACATTTAATTGCAGCTTTGCAGTGCTTATCTGGCCCAGTGGCAATGCTTGACTGAATTTTTCCTCCTTTGAAAAAAAGTGGATTTCTCAAAGCTGTACCTTTTACTGTTGAGATCATATTTTTAAAGAATTGGCTACTAAGAGAAAGTTACAAATGCCTTGAAAAGAGACATTTTAGAAATTAGAGGAGCTCTGGAAAACTGCAAGTGAAGAGAGAAAGAAGATGGGGTTGCAGGGAAGTGGGGATTTGTTTCCCCTGTAGGCTTCTGTTCCAGCACTGACTTCAGCCATCATGCAGGTATTATTGCCCAGGCCTTAAGTTCTTATTGTATCTTTATTACATCAGGATAAAATTGGGGATCTCATTCCAAGAGGAAGAGATTTTCAGCTCTGCAGCTTGGATTTTCAAGGGCTGGGGGGTTCTCAGTGGTGCAGTGATGCAAGAGGTGAGGCAGTGTCCAACATGTGGATTGAGCTGTGTGGGCAAAACCACTCAGTGGTTCACATCAGCTCCTAGCTGATGGCAAAGGCAAGGCAATTCACTCATCTAAGACTAAAGCTCCAGATATTTGATGCTCCAGGTCTTCTTTACTGTTTCTGTTAAGATGACAGAATTTAGCCAGCTGCAAAACATGGTTTGATGTTCGGTCCCTTTGTCCTGCATCCTTAAACTCCTATGGAGCTGTGTGATCCTTGGCAGGGCCAAATTCTCACCTAAATTGCACTGCTTTGGGTCTAAGATGTAGCTCCTCTACACTGCAAGGATTTTATCCCTGCTGTAGAAGGCCAATATGCCTGTGCTTTATGCCTTGGATTTTACTGATCAGCTGGCTGGAGAGCTGGTAATATGCCACTGGACCAGTGGCTTAATGCAGGAATTACTGGAAGCAGCAATCTTGGAGTGCTTTTTATGAGGATAACAAGGCTTTTGCAGACATAAAAAGCAGGAGAAATGCTTATTAGTTATGGGGAAGGTGAAAGGCTTAGAAAACTGATTAGTGTAGCAGTGTGGTCAGATTGAAATGAAAGCTCAGTGGCATAATCGTTAATTGGGTGCTTACTTACCTACTAATTTGAGCTTGGATGTCAGCAGTACTGCACTTCATCTCAAACCAGAGGTCAGGCTTTAATGCTACATCATAAATTACGTAAAGGCACAACACTAACAATTAGATAATTATGGAGACCCATGCTGTTGCAATTTAACTGGGCAAGTTCAGGGCAATCATGACAGGAATAGTGCTTAACCCTGAATCTGCTGCCTTTCTTTCAACCTGACAGCCAAATATATGTGGCTGAGGAGGTACCCAGCTGTCTGGCAGCCCACAGGTTAAAAGCATCTTCCCCTATTAGTCAGATTCATCAGATGGCCCAGGCGAACTCTGAGGCAATATTGCAAAAACATTAATTATGGTTCAGAAAGAAAAGCCTGCATTTCACTCTGCAGGAGCTTCTAGCAGCAGTCAGAACAGTTTCTGTGTTCAAGGCACTGTTGTGGTTTTTCATTTGTTTCTAAGCCAAGCCTATATATATCTTCGGTTTGTTTACTTAGCCTAAATAAACCACCAAGCCAAAAATAAGTTTATCTGCAGGGATCTCTTTCCATGCTGCACAGGGCAGACCCAGCAGATCTCCCATTTGCAGCTCTGGAGCCATTCCACTGCCCACAGCTTGTCTCTGCCCAGCTGCAGTGCTGCTTTCTGGGTCACTGCAGAGCAGAGACAAGGCCACTGCAGAAAGTAGCTTTTCCCCAGCTGTTTTCCTGCTCCAGCCATGCTGGAAGGCATTTTACCCACCTGCAGCCTCTGGTGGCTTCTGCCTGCCCTTCCCCAGAGCTTTCAGCATGGATCCTCTTGCTGCCCACCATGGCTTTAATGGGGAGAGAGTTTGCTCAATGCTGGATGCTTGAACATTCAACCCACAGGGAAGATATGGGAGATGAGGGTGGAAAACCCCAGTCAGGTGACTGAAAAGTGACTGACAGTGGGATGAAATGAAAAACATACAAATCCTGAGCTGTTTGGCCATTTGGCCACATGGTTTTAGACATAAGCAATGTGCCCTCATTGAGAAATATGTAATGAACAATGGTTTCTGTGGGGTCTTAGAAGCCTACAGGCTTTATTTGATTTGGGCCTGGGACTTTTTCTAGTGCTGTCCCTTTACTTTTGTTTCTGATCCTTTTGGTAATCAGGTAAATTGCTCACACTGTGATATTTTATTACCTTTGTTAACATTGGGGTTTTTTCTGTGCTTGGCCAGGGCTGAGTAAATTCTGTGCATTAAAACAAAATAAAACTGCCCACTGCTGTCACTTTGGCACCATTTTCCTTATTCAGGGTATTTTTTATAATCAACAGAAAACATGTCCTTGAGGAAATATCTCCTATTAATAGGAATGGTGTCTTATGGTGTACTGTGCAGTGTTGTACGCTGACATTTTCATTTTTGGGTTGAGGGACTGTGTGTTTTATATTTAGCCATGTTTTGCTTCAGCCTTGGTAGGTAAAATTCCTTCAGGTGCTAAGTGTGTTATAAAAGTGCTAGGAAACCCTTAGCAGTGGCACATTGCTTTGAAAAATAATCTTATAACCTTTATATATGTGCTGCAACATAGCATGGTCAAGTAATGACACATCTGGTTACCTATTATTAAGGGCTGAGTTATGGTATGCTTTTTGTTTTAATTAGTTTGTGATAAACAAAAACTCAGGGGCTGTTCTGCTCTGGTAGTTCTCATTTTTCCTGCAGCCTTCCCTGCCCTTATGGGTTTATTAGTGTAGAAAAAGTGCCATGTTGTACTTGCAATGTCTAGACTGCTGTGGTACACCAGGCAGGAGGCTTGGTCTGAACCAATTGTCCATCATGTGGTGCTGGGGAGCTCTGGGTACGTCCATGTTACATTTAATTTGGTACCTAGAGGCTGTGTCCATGCCCAAATTCCTCACCAGCCCTCCAGGACAGGCTGTGTGGGTCAGGTTATCCCATTTTTGGGTGCTCTAGAAGGATGGAGAGAGGAGATGAACTAATTTGCTCTTGCTGCTTGATAACTAGATTTTTTTTTTAATTATTTTTTTCCTACTGGTACCTTTAAAAGAGGAAGACAAAGCTAAATTCTACCATGGCTGGGCTATGCCTGGCTGTGTGAGTCTGAGAGCTGTGAGTTAATGTTACTGGGCTCAGTCCTGCAGTGACCAGGAGGGATTTTCTGGCCTTTGGAAAGAGAAGTCTCAGTGCAGAGGCATCAGCCCTCCCTCCAAGCAGTAAAATCAATCCCAGTTTTGGCCGCCATCCTCCCAGCTCTGCCCAGGGCTGAGGGGTGTTGGGAATGGCCACGTTACACAGGGTCATGCTGGGTCTGAATCCAGGCCTTAAAAAGCCTTTAATGGGTTGGAAATGATCCTCAGTGCAGGGGACATGCAGGAGCAGCCTGGCAGGCATATTGACAGTTTTTGCCTCCTAACAAACGTGACACTGCTCTCCTGCAGCGTTGGAGGGTTTTTATTGCTGTACATCGTGGCATGAATCCTTTTCCAGAGGGGCTGATGCCTTGGGTCTGTGACAATCTGATCAGCCCTTTGGACCATGACATAAAAAGACCAGCAGTTCCTCCTGGCAGGCTTTACTAGCAAAAATCCATTTTATAAATAAACCCTCTTATGGGAGTTGCAGAAGAAAACTCCATCCTTGAGGCAGTGCAGAGCCAGAGGAGCTGCTGTGTCTGCACGTGTGGCTCTGGGGGCAGCTGCTCACAGCTGGCTCCAGGACACAGCCTCCAGGTCACAGCCTGCCCAGGCAGCCAGGGACAGACCTCTGCCAGCCTTGGAAACTTCACTGCAGGGTTTGGTCTTTCTCTGGAAGCTGCAGCTGCTGGCTGGAAGAGAAGGAACTAGAGTTGCAGCTCTCCCTTCAAAGTTTCTGGAGCAGAGAAGGAAAGCTGAGCAGCATAAAGCAAGTGTGCCCTCAAGGTTCAGGAAGCTGAAGGTGAATGAAAGGCACCTGCAGTGATTTCTTTTAGGAGGATCACTTGATGTTCCACCTTTTCATGTGGCTTCCTGACACTGGTGTCAGGACTTTTGCCTCCTTGGAACTGGTGCCAGTGTTCACAGAGCAAAGAGCAGAGGCTGGTGCTGTGGTTCACTTATCTGGGCAAGATCCCAGGCAAATGTGACAGTGAAGTGCTGTGCCTGAAGCAAATCAACTGTTTGCACTGTGGATTAAAGGCACAGTGTTGATGAAGTGCTTAATTCTCACATAGTTTAGTGTACCACAGCCCTGGTGCCCAATCATGGGCTTGATTCTTTACCAGCCATTAAAAATCCTGGCCATGCTTTCGTTATATCCCTTCCCTCTCACAGAAAATACCCATAAAGTTAACTTTGATCACTCTGTCTGCAGAACCAGGGATCACTCCCACTGTAGTGCTTTGGTGCTGATTGCCATGGGATTTACTGCTGGTGGATTGGGAATGGGGTTGAACTGAAGAACACCTCAAGCTGGCCAGGCACATTGTGTAATCTCTGCACACTGGGAATAAAACTACAGCTCCAGTTTGCCCAATATCTGCACAGACCTGGAAGCTGTGGCTTGTTCCTTGCTCATCCTCAGTCTCTTTGGGCTACACTGCAGCACTGATAGTGCAGGAGATCACCAGCTCTCTGGGATTTCAGCAGCCCTAGCACACAAAGCAGGGAGAAGAATGTTGGCAGTTTTACTGGGGACTTTTTTGCTTTAATCTGTGGTTTGCTATTCCTTTGTGCAGCGAGGCTCTCATATAAAGTAAAGACCATTTGGGATCCTCTCTCTGGAGAGAAGTTATTCTCCACAGGCCTCTGGAGTTTGGTGTTTCAAGGTAAAGTCACCTGGGTGAGCAGTGGCATTGCCAGATGGTTGGATTCTGTCACTGAGGAGGATTTAGGAGAGAGGGGAGTCTCCTGGTGAGACCTGCAGATGGTCTTGGCAGAGCCAGGGGCATGAGATCAATGTCTCATCTCCTCTTGCACAGACAAGGTGATTCCAGTCAGCCAGTGTAAGATTTATCACTCACCTCCTAAGCCAGGGAGCCATGCCCTTCCCTGAATCTTGGAGGGACAGGCAGGCCAAAACCTAAATCTTGTTCTCTGCTGCTTGGAAGGGCAAAGGTCTGATTTCCACCCAGCCTGGCTGTGCCCCACAGGGCATTACCTGGCAGGTTATGCCAAGATTCACTTTTTGCTCCCAGGGGCAGTGCAGCATTTCATGCCCTGTGCTGTGACCCCTCCATCCAGTCCAGATTCCACCTCTGCACACAGCTGGAGCTGGGACTGGGCTCCAGAGGGCTCCTATGTACAAAGGAGCCTCGCATTGATTTTCCAAGTGAGCCTCCAGTAAGGGAATCCCATCACATTGTCACTTACTTACAGGTGCAATGCTGCATGCACTCAAATTGAAGTTTCCTTTAAGAAACTTGGCTCTATGAAGCTTTTCCATGGTTGCAATCAGTAACAGCAGTGCTGTTTCTAGCAGTACTATTGCTCCATCTGTGACAGAGGGAGTGGGGAATTTAAACTGGACTGTAGTGCCTAAATGCAGTAACTGCATGGCCTGAGAAAACAAATTCTGTGTTTTGGTGGTACAGCTGCCTCTGAATCAAAAATCTCCTGACTGGTCTGGACAGGCTGGGACTGGAAGTCAAGCAACATCATCATTTGGGGCTTGATTTCACTTCTTGGTGATAAAAAAATTAAGAATTCCTATTGCATTAACGTTTATTTTGCTACAAATGACAAAACAGCCCTGCAAAACAGAATCGAATCTTTACAGCTGAGAGATTGAGTAACAAGGGGAAGAAAATGTCAATGCAAGTTAAAGCAAATTTAATAAAGCAAATAAAAACAACATACTGACACTGAAATATAATCTTAACGCTCTGACTGCATCTAACTGAAGGCAGGAAATTCTCAGCTAAGTGTTCCCTCAGCCCTCTTAAATCAGCCCAGTTTGCTTAGGCATTGTTGCACATAAGCGCCTTTATGAGCTGGCCCCAAAACACTGGATGATAATAGGAGCACTAAGAAGATATTTATTTTGTCAGCTGTGTGTTTGGATGTGTCTCTGATGGATGCACCAGCCCTGATTCTGCAAACCATGGAGAAACCAGCCCCACTGTCAGTTTGTGCTCTCACACTTGGCAGAGTTGAGGTTGTGAGGAAAAGTGTGATCCACGGGGTGGGACTGGAGGCACCACCTCAGTGCTGCTGAGGTGTCTCTGTAGATCCTCTAATGCTGCTTTTCACAGGCTGGAGAACAGGTATTCACAAAATCTATGCATTGAGGAGCCTCCCTTTGCCAGATGAGAGGCTGAACTGTGAGAGGTTGTGATTTACCAGCAGAAAAAGTGTGTGTGGCAGTGCCAAGACCTGATCATGCACTCTGTGCTTCCCCTGGGTGTTTTCTCTCTGGGATGTCCTCCTCATGGACTGGAAAAAATGAAGAGCTTCAAAACTTGAGGGAACTGCCCTTCCCTGCAGGTGTAGTGTAATCTGGTGGATTTTAGGTAGAGCTGAGAGGGGGCTCACCATTTGGTTTTGGGAACTGAAGGCCTCCAGAACCAGAATTGCCTGGAGTCCCACTTGAATTGAAGATTTGGAATGAGGGCTGGGTCAGGATGGAGCTGCTGCACACACCTGCTTTGGAGCTAGGAGAGGACACTGAGAGGGGTGGTGAGCTTTTTAAGAAGCATGTCTTGCTCCCTAGCAATCTTTTTTTCCCCTAAAAAAATTACCAAAGAAAATGCTAGCCTGGAAAAGGATGATAAAGATTGCCACCTGTGTCTTTTCTCCATCTTTTACCAGAAATCTGGCCCTTAAAATATATTTGCAGTTCTGAATCTTTATTTTTTGTGCAAAAAGAAGGTCTTTCTCACACAAGTAATCCTGTGAAAGCCTTTAGAGTCTGCTTGAGTTGTTAGGTCTGCAGGTCTTCTGGGTGAGATAATATAAGCAATGGTTTGTGCCAAGTGTTTTTGTTCCCCCACCTCTAAGGAGTCAGATCAGCCAAATTTGAACTTCCTGATACTGTTTGCAGTTGATTAAGAAAACACAGATATCGGCCAAATACATGCCTTGGTTGTTCTTCTCGCTTATGTTCAGAAAATGCACCTAATATTTCTCTTTTAGAAGCAGGAACAGATTTCTTGCCCAGATTTGCCTTGTTGCTGGGTTCCACGTCCAAGAGCTTTGTCCTGCTTCTGCCTCCCAAGTCCTCATTGCTAGTCCTGACCATCTCTTTATTGAAGAGCCTTCACAGTCCATATCCATCCTGCTTATCACTCTTACTCAGTATTGACAAATCTATGCCCACTTCTGACAGGCCACAACTAATTGATTTTCTACCAGCCAAGTTTTCTAGCAAATGCTTTTGCAGTATCTGGCCTTATGAGTTCCCCCTGGGCTCAGGGAAAGGTGGGAAGTATCATCAAAAGGAGCTGTTTTTGTAATATTTAAACCCTAAAAGACTGTGAAAGACAGTGACAGTGACATGGTGCTGATCAAAATTTCTGAATTGCTTTTTCTGTTTTCCCAGCTTTTTTTTTCTATTTCTCATGCTCAGGCTGTGAGATCTGTGGGGCTGGGGCTGACATGTTGTGCAGGCCCCAGAACACTGAGATCTTAATCTGTGCTTAGGGCTCCCACAGTGTGTGCAGTTCATGTATTAAACAGTCTCCTCTGCTTGCGTGCAGGAAAATCCAGTAAACCCATCTGGATGCAGCTCAGCCCTGCGTTTTAATTCCTTGCTGGTGGCCCACAGTGTCTGTGATGGGCTGCTGTGGGAAGGCTCTGAGTGCTCCTCCTGCTTCCCAGTGATGTGGGGAGGGTTTGCCTGCCCTGCTGAAAGGGTCAGATGCAAAAATAAATATCAGCACCTTTCTCGCTCCTGTAGTCTCAGGGTAGGAAGCTGTTTTCTTTCCTAAACCCCCATTTATTCACTGTACTAATTCAGGGCCTGACTATTCTTAGCTTTTACCTTTCTGTGTCTACAGGACCACGGGGCTGGGCCAAATCACAGCACAGCCCCAGCTGTCAGTCATTTTAATAATTATTATTAACCCCCTGCTGATGCTTTTCCACATGAAAGCAAAAGGTTCTTTGACACTTTTCTTACTTTCCTTTAAAAGATGGAAGGTGGAATAACAAAGTTCTTAATTAGCTGAGCTGGTGTTGAAAAGCTCAGTGTCAGATTTCCAGGTCAGTGTTTGATGGAGGAATGATAGTGGGAAGTGATGCATCGACATTGATTAAAGAGCAGTGATGAAGCAAGATAAAATTGACATTTCATTCTTCCCAGCTAAAGAAATGTGACTGACAATACTTAAAGGTGAACAGGCTTATTCCTTGAATCAACAATGCAACCTGTAAAAACATCCATCACAGCAGTCTTTTCTTAATTACTAACATCTAATTAGCCCCAAATCACTGTGGTGCACTGATTACACTAAAAGGTGCCTGCCACTCTTCCTAGTTTGGGTATAGCCGAGGAGGGTAAAGGATGTGAAATTAACTGGCACTTCCAATTGTTTCATCTGGAGACCCTGCCAAGAGTCCTCAGCTTTTCTCTGTGTTCTCCATTCCTTAGTCAAACAGAGCAGTAATCCCAGGTGAGTGCTGCATGCTGACTGGGGACAGCTCCCTGGAAGCACCAGGAGCCCCCAAGAGAGGTGTGAGGATGCTGCAAAAAGCCAAACTGCTGCCTTTCCTGCCATTAATAATGGGGGGAATTAATATTTTATAGGACTAAACTTGTTATTGTTGGCTTTTTTTTTCTCTCTCTCTCTCTTTTTTTTTTTTAATGTAGTACACTTTCAAGCTTCTTTAAAGTAGCAATTTAATGTTTCCTCACTTTAGTATAAGACCAACTCAGCCTCCTTTCTTCAAGTTGACAAAGGGCTTTTGATGATTGTTTCCCATCCCTTAGTTTTCTTCCCCTGAAAGAAACAAAGGGAGTAACAAATACAAATCCCCCAAAACCTTCTTTCCCACAAGGGGTCTGGAGTGCAGCTGATGCCTCTGTGAGTATTTGTGTTGCAGAAAAGAGCGTTCAGATGCTGAGGCTTGGAGCAGCAGTCAAATGCTCATTTTTGAGCTCTGATGGAGTTGAAATACTGCTTGTTGCACCAAGGTGATGAGGACAGGAGGTAAAATACCAGAGAAATAGCATCCTTTTATCAGTAGATGGTAGTATAACAACGTGGAAGGAGTGCAGCTGCCCTGAGGTTGTCCCAAGTTCCAAGCTGTTGTACTCGAATCTTAAGTGAAAAACAAGACAAAGAGAGGCAGAGGATAAGTTCAGGCTCCTGTTATGTTCTACTTTTCACCAAATAGTAGTTTACAGCAGAAGGAATGTATTTATGTTTTCATTCATGATTTATGCATGGTTTATCTAGAGCGGTGCGAATAATTGATTATTTTTGTTCTCTGGCAATGCAAAAAAATTAAAATAAATATTTTTTTAAGCAAAATGAAAAAAAAAGTTAGGAAATCAAATAAAAGGGAAGGAGCAGACTCTTGTGTCAAAAAAAGTATTTTATTTTTCTTCAAAACAACTGTTCTATAAAATGCTTTGCTTTGAACGATGGTTTGAATCATTTAACATAAAGGAAATTGCCAAGTGAAACAGTTGTAGTTTAGTTCTGGCTTGTACATGTCAAAATAACTGTTTTTAAACATTATTTCCTTTCCTATCTGTAATGCAAAGAATTTGGTGAAACTGGGACAAGCCTCCCAGAAGATGGTGCTGCCAAAAATGAAATTATCATGAAGATGTTTCAACCAAGGCAGTCACCATCCAGGCTCTTGGTTTGGCCATGAATTATTTGCTGTGAAAATACAAATAAACCAGAATAAACCTGCAGAGGGGCCTTCTCTCTCTGTAAGCTCACATTTGCAGAGCCTTTTAGTTTTGTTTTTTTAATTAAAAGCAGACTTTTCCTGCATGTGAGCTCGGGGATCCCAGGGGCCAGATTCACAATGTAAATGCACTTAGGCTAAAGAGATCCATATTGATTTGTACCAGCAGAGGATCTGGCCCAGCAGGAGCAAACTCCGTTTTTTGAGGTGGTGTTGAATTTATATGTGTTGAATTCTGTGCTTTGGAATTTAAATAAAGGATTTGATAGCAAAAAAAAAAAAAAAAAGAAGAGGATGGATTTGTAGAGATGTGGCATCCACTGTTTTCACTCTCCATGTCATCTGATTAGCAAAAGCGCTGTGGTAGGGGTGATGTTGATGAAGATAAAGGGCTTTTTGGTTACAACTGGGTTCTAATCCAAGCCCTAATCTATGTATGTGCTAATGGTTGACAAATGACAGTTCTGAGGGGGAATAGAATCTATGAGAATTTTAGATTTCAAGCACATTCTGAGTGGGTCTGTAGCTCATTGAAGAGCGATGCTGTTTTTATTCACCAACATTTTTTTCCCTCTCTTTCTTAAATTTTTCACTGCTAAAAATACATTAGAAATATTATCTATTCTTAAATCCACTCTAATAATCAGACCTGTGAATTAAAAGCAATACTACAGTGGAAATGTATGAATACTCTGGAAAGTGGAGCGTGACCTTCTGTGCAGGGCTGAGAATTGGTCATTTGATTAAAACTGCACTTTTAAAAAGTTTATGTAGTGGGGCCTGTAATTTCAGAGCAGGAGCCTCTTTCCAAAGTATCCAGGGCTGGGATTCTGTGATCAAAAGCAGAATGGGGAGGTCTTGATGGTTCTCCAGTGAGGGGGTGGCTGTTTGTGGTGAACCTGGAATTGCAGCCACAGGGGATTCCTTCACTATCACAGCAGGATTTTACTTTGTCTTGTGTTACAGAACAGTTGGGTTGGAAGGAACTTTAGAGATTTGGTGAACATACCTGAGACATGGCTAATTGTGCTGTGATGGGTTGGGATGCAACAAGAAATGTTTTTTTATCCTTGGTTACTTTGTGGGTAGAGGTTATTGAGTGTGCATGAGGTGTGTGTAAATATGTGCATGCATTTATATATATATATACCCCATATTTAGGTATTTAGTGCCACTCAAAGACACCCTGTGAGGAAAGCTCTGTACAAGTTCCCATTGCATTTGTTTTCCCACATTTTCCCTGTGCTCTCCCCTCTCTCACTCTGCCTTCTCCAGGCCTGTGCCAAGGGTTTGCTGCCAGACCTGTGATGTGATTGCAGGAGCTCTGGAGGGGCAGGCAGGGCAGCTCTTCCACCAGCAGCATCTTTCTCTGCCCGAGGAGATGTTTAAGGTTTCACACAGTGCTGGGGCTCAGGAACAAATCCTGCAGAGCTGTGCTGGGAAACTGTGGCTGAGTTTGGCATTTTGGGCTGCACGTGACAGAATCCATCAAAGTGCAGATCCATCCAGAACACGTGAGAAGGACACAGGAAGGCATTTCAGAGCACTGGAGTGCATAAAAAGTGTCATTGTGTGGTGCATTCTGTACTTTATGGGGACAATCAGGCTGTGTAAGAGGTACAGTAACAACACCACCCATCTGCAAATGCATCCTGGCTGTGCCACACAAAAAGCTGTGACAGGAAACTTTCTCTTCATGTATTTCCATCTAAAGGCACAACACACAGGTCAAGGGTTTGCTGCAATATGGAAACAAGTGCTCTGGCAAATATGATGTTAATAATTTGCTTTATGATCTTTGTATTTCAAACAAAAAATTAGTTAAAAACTATCCAGACAAAACAAAAGCACACCAAACTTGCTGGTCATAGCCAAACCGTGCCAGCTTACAGTAGACTGGATGGTAATTTGTGTTATTGATGCCCCAACCCCAGCCTCATCTGGGTAGAGAAGTGTGATGCACTCCAAGTGAGAACCCCAGGAGATGGATGAGGTTTATGTCTGTGAGGGATGGTTTAAGTATCTCTGGATGGAGCCATGAACCCTGAGCAGGAAGAATGGTGCAGCTAAAGAGGAAGACTCTCAGTAATTTCAAGCGGCTTTAATTAGGGTGAGACTGATGCTACAACTCCTGACTGCCTGTTTGTATCTGGTGCTGGAAGGCAAACTGCAGGAACATGGAGTGTCTTGTTCCCAGGATTAAATCCAGCTTGGCAGGAGCCTCCCTGTTCCTTCCCAAAGAGTGAACATGTGGGTGTGCACATCTGGGGGTGTGTCTGTGCACATCTGGGACTGAAGCACAGCCTGGCAAACCTGTGCTGGGAACCACAGCCTGATGGCCCTTGCAGGGGCTCAGGTGAAGGAGCCTTCAGATGACAGGATGCCTAAAACAAACAATTCAGTTCTGATGTCTCAATCCTAAAACCAGCTGTCCAGTCCTATGAAAGGTGAACTTTTCCCAGAGAAACTGGATGAAAGGTGCACGTGCTGCTGGATATTCCTGACAGGAGAGCAACCCAACTTTGTGTCTGAGGCTGGAGAAAGCGTTTTGTAATTGCATGTGAGAGCTTGGTCATCTCCAGGGAAGCTGGGTTGCGTGCACAAGGTGCCAGGGCATGAGCAGGGCAGCAACGCTGTGCTGGGAATAGATAAAAATGCAGCTCCCAGCAGGGGTGGATGCTGGTGGTGTGAATGGGCCAGGTCGAGAGCAGTGGGATCCCCTCAGCAGGGGGCTCTGTGCTGAGATAGTTCAGCCTTGGCCTGGCTTTGCTGGTTAATTTAACAGTAGTTGCTGTTGGAGTGCTTCGTGGGCAGGTGAGCAGAAGCGCAGGCTTTTACAGCACAGAGGTCAGCAAAGAGAAAACTGATAAAACAGGACACTGCAGAGGAGGGAGAGGAGGTGAGAGACACATGGACCCTCCACAGCCTGTGTAAGGAGAGGACACTGCCCTTCTCAGAGCAGTGTCCCCTCACTCAGGTGTTATTCCACAGGTCTGGGGAAAATCACAGAAGGAAACACACCAGGAAGAAATAAGTGTGAGGTGACCAATAATATTTGTTGAGCTGGATTATTTTTGTCTTTGTTGGAGGAAGGAGGAGATGTGCATGTCAGGAAGAGGCAGTTCCCAGGTGTGATGAGGTGGGGCTCTGGCAGGATGTTTGCCAAGGAGACAAGAGAGAGGGCTCCTGGTTTTTATTTGGGCAGGTGCAGTTTTTCCAGAGATATGGGTCTCCTTGCAAAGAGAAGGGGGCCTGAAACTCAATAGGAATTTCCATTTCCTTCACTCCTGAGCTTGTCCCACTCAAGCTGCAGGAGTTTTGCAGCTCCTCTGCTGCACTCGCTGGCTACAGTAATGCAAAGAGATTGCCCAGGTGTATCCAAACCCAAACTTTGATATGGCATCTTTGATACTGGGATCATTATTCACTTGCACAGAGTGTAGGCAAAGCTGAGGAGCAGTTCAAATCCAGGGCAAAATTCCTGTCATGCAGGTGGGTGCTGAAAAACAGGACTGGCTTGTGTGTCAGCTGCCTTCAGTAACAGAAAGCCTGGGATGAAAGTGTTTCACAGGCTTCCCTGTCTCACTGAAGGCTTGACTGAGAACATAAAGCTCTATGTGCAGACAGAAGTTGTTTAACATCACATTTAAATACAGTTGAAATAGTAACTTTCTCTGTAATTTTTCCAGCTGTTTATGTGTAAGTCATGTCTGGAGAGCACTTTCTGTGCTCTCAAAGTCAGGAGTTAGGTTATATTGCTGAACTAGCTTTACATAAGGGAGTATTTTCATTTACATCATAAGGGCTAAATATTTTCTGGCTGATAACCACTAGATCATGAAAGTGTGGCATGTTTATGCAAAGTCTGGTATGGCTCTGATTTGCTATCATTCTTGAATATTTGATGGTGTGGGTGGTGTTTTAGCTTAGAAACCTGAGCAACTACTCTGTGAGTGCTGTTCATCAATAACAGCTGATTGCATTAATAACAAGATCAAGCATCACAAGACTTACCCAAATTCTCCTCCTCCCTGCAGTCATCTCTCCCCTTATGGTGGCTGTCCCTAACTCCAGGGACAGGATCCTTTCCATCTGGGATGGGATTCCTCCTCTGGTGGACTTCCACAGCTTCAACAAGCCCTGAGGAATCCTGCTCTAGTCTTCTGAGAGAAAAAGGCACTTCTAAGGTGTTATTAATCTCCTCCAAAAATAGCCATTTAAAGGATAGAGATGAATTGCAGTCTAGGAGTGCTTATTTTGGTCCTGCTGACTCCCTTAGATGTAGCATTCACAACATCTAAATACAGATGTGATGAATTTGATCCTTGGTGTCTCCCTGTTAGATCTGATGTAAGGACTGGAGCAGCTGATGGAAATCCCCTTATAGAGGTGTAGTGAGACACTGCATTGATCTTCCTCCCCATCCCTTACTGTGCATTTTAATTTGAGCCAATGCTGCCTCCCCTTTCAAGAGGTGGAGGGAAAACACAGTCAATTACACCATGAAAGCCACAGAGCTCCTTCAGTGATCCACATTGACTGGGAAGTTCCATTTGAAACCATCCACCCATTCCATTAAAAAAAATACCAGGGAGCGTGCATCCCTATGAAATAATGATGGGCAGAATAAACTGTCTGAGGGTATCTTGCCTACTCCACACCATTTAATCAGGAGGCAGTGAGTGGAACTGGCCTAACATTTACAAAGGGAGAACTGACACAATGCATATTTGAACACCATGAGAAATAGCATCACCGGGGACAGAGAGTAAGTTTAGTTAATAATGAATGGCACATCCTATAAAATACCATTACACAGTGTTCAAGGCCCAAGAATGATGACATAATTATTAGGAGACTGGGAGATTAAGATATAATTTAAAAAAACATGACAGGGGAGGGTGTAATTGGGGAGACAAAATACACAGGAAGTTTGTAATTTACATGTCAAAATACCTTTTTCATGTTTTGATTGGATTGGACGCCGCCTTTCCACTTCATTTATCTTGGCTTCAATTAGAGGCAGGAGAAATGACATCTCATGTTCATATTCTTGACACACACTGCTCATAGACACTTTCTAATTCTAACAGACAGTGAGGGGAAAAGGGAAACTCGATTCTGCCTCTGTCATGGACTTCTTAGTTAACCCCTAATTTGTTTCCAAATGAGGCTGTCACTGTGGTTCAAATGAATATGCACTTAGGCGTTGGGGTGTGTGTTTGGGTGTTTGCTCATAGGCAGGGCTTTGCACGTGGCATGGCTGGGTGGACCCAAAAGCTGCTTTTCTGGGGGAAAAGAAAAAAAACCAGAAACTAAGAACATTTATCCCCCAAAGAAGAGCTTTCCTGTGTGAACGGTGCAAACTGTTTTTATCAGAACAGCCATATTCACAGTGTGCTTGTAATCATACAGAGCCATCTCCAAAGCAGAGGATGTGAGTTGTGATTTTTCCCCTTTGGCAGAATTTTTGCTCTTTTTTATTTTCTGTCTGTCTCTTTTATCTGGTGTCGCCATGTGTTTCCCAATTGGCTCTGAAGTCTGCTTCCATTTTTTACAGGAGCTGTGCTCTGTTTTACACCCATTCCCACCCAGACACATACACTAGAAATGTCAAAGGTGTGTTTGAGATAAAGCCATATGTTTCATCAGTGCTGAAGTATCTGCTCACCTGAAGGCATGTACTGAAGTCTTTCCTCTCTTGGCAGCTGTCATTACCCTTTTAATTCTTGTGCTTCATCTCAAAATCAGAGTTTTAGGTTTTTCCAAAGGCCTTTGATTTTGGTTTCTTTTCTTTGCACAATCTGAGGTGTGGAAAGAGGGCTGAAGTTTTCCCCTCTATATGACTTCTGACATCTAAAACTGGGGGCCTTTAAAGCATCTTGAAATGTCCAGCTGCAGTCAGAGGTACTCAAAGCCATCAGTCACAGTCATGGGAAAAAAAGTTTCAGGCTTATCAGTAACTCTATTAATTTGATTTCCTTAAACAAAATTGCTCCTGGAAATGCTAATCAGGAAATATCAGAGAAAGAGTCCTTGAGAGAGCTCCTCTTGAGGGACTTTGACTCCCCAGACAGAGAGAGATCTCAGAGCAGCTGCATGAGGTCTCTGCACATTCCATGTGTGTCCTGAACTCCATCAGAAACCCCAGGAGTGACATGAACCTGGAGGAAGTGGGCAGTGCTGCTCTTGTTAATGCTATCATGGTTTTGGTATTTAAGCCACCTGCAGCCATGCTGGGATCATTCACCATCAGGCTCCCTCCAGTTCTGGCAGGAGCTCACTGCTCCTGTCAAATACACTCAGGTCTGGCTTCAACTGCAAGGTAAAAAAAACCCAACCAAATAAAAAAGGCTTTGAGATAAAGAACTGGCTTAGGAAACACAGGTTGGGTCAGAGCAATCACTCATCCAGCCTGGGTGTCTTAAACTGCCCCCAAAAGTTGTTGTCCAGAAGGAATGTGTGACTCCAGCCACCTTCTGCAGCCTTTTCCCTTTGCATGCCTCCAGCATCTGTAATCATTGGATTAAGGATGTTAGAGGGTACATTCCTGCCTCTGCCTCTGCTGGACCTGTTGTCCATGGGTGTCTCTAATCCCTTTAAACACTGCAGATGCCCTCTGACTCCACAGCCTCCTGTGGCAGCAATTCCACAAGTTCACTGCCAGTGTTGCTTCACACACTTTTGCAAACTGTTTTTGAGCAGAGTGGCCCAAGGTGCATTGCACACTCTACTGAGAAGCTGCACTGAAGATCTTTGGAGTAAAATACTGCCTGGCTTTTGAATTTATAGTAGTTTGAGTCAGAGAAATATCCCATCCTCTGCAATCTCCAGGGTAACACCACCTGATTCCCTCAGCGTGTGTTTGTAAGATAAACCATGCAGGTAGGCTCCAGGAGCTGTGTGTAAAGTTACTAAGGTACATATTTGATACTTGAGGAATTGTCTGACTTTTTCTGGAAGAACTGATTAGCATTGATTCTGCTATCCCAGTTCCCTAACAAGCAAAGTAAATAGGAAATACTGATACTAAACCCACCCTGGAACAGCTTTGGCTGTCAGGCAGAATGTTGCTGTGGTACAGGGATGTGTTCTACAGTCTAACAGACAATTTGATAGGTTGTGGGTTTTACATGGACAGGTTTCAGACCATTCATGAACACATGAGTGGGTAAAACCCAAGTACAGCTGCAGAAATAACTCATGGAATAGCCAAGGCACCAAATCCATTTTCAACTCACATTAGCTAAGCTGACTGAACTCTGAACAACTTCACTCAGTCCTCTTAGTAAAACCAAGGTTCTGGGTTTATGGAATAGAATATTTTTAGCTGTGTCATGGGTTCAATCTCTATCCAGTTTACAGTGTGCTCATCTGAAGGTCTCTGGGCAGTAAAAAGACTTTCAGTATCTCTGCAGGTGCACAGGTGTTACATGTTGGCAACTCCTGTGCTCATATGCAATACCTGGAATCACCAAAGCTAAAAATTGCTCCTTCATGAGTTATTCACATGCACCCATCCCATTTCTGCTTAACTGACATGCACAGCAACCCCTTTCAATGTGACTATTTCTGTGATTGATTTTGATTTTTCCAGAGTCTCTGATGGAGAGTTTGAGAGATCACTATGTCCTTGTGTTGACTGTTCTAATAAGAATTGCACAAAAGGACAGAGAGCTGGCAATAGAATATCCTTGGGGGATGCAGAGTTTACTAGGAAGAGGCTTCTGGCAGCAAAAATGATATTTGCCACAGTGTTGTGTGACCCACTTTGAGCAGGGATGGATTGATCATCTGGAAAAAGCCCTGGAATAGCTGAAAGAGGGAATGTGCAATAGAAATCTGTATGTCTTTATTTCAGTATTCATCATGACAAGGGCAAAATGGAAAATGCAGGCCAAGAGCCTGAACTGAAGGCTGTGGTACCCCAAAGACTCAGGCTAGAACACACTGCATACATCATTAAGCCACTGGCAAAAACACACTGAAGCCCTGTCCAAGTTTCAATTCTTACACTTCAAATAGTCTCAGCTCTCACCAGACAAATTAATATTTAATGCACAAGTGCACGCTGCAATATTCCCAACTGTGCAATCTAATATTAACAGCTATTTCATAAACCAACAAGGCCCATTCAATTGGTGACCATTTAAACTATAACACACCATTAAACTGTAAAAGCAGCCATGGAAACATGATTGAGATACATGTTTGTCAGTCCAGTGCTAAAAATGGGATTGCAGCAATGTCAGTGCAAAAAGTCAGTGAGTAGCTCCATCCAGAATAAAGGGAGTCATGAAGCAAACTCCTCCTTGGAGCTGCAGTTGGTTATTAGGGCAAAGTACATCCTGTCCACAAGAATATATAGATTTTGATAACCTTAAATGAATCCATGAGGATATGTGGCTTTTCTAGCTTCCCTTTCCTTCCCTATGGATGTGTCTGCAGAGTTCCCCTGTTCCTGTGCTAAACCTGAAGGGCTACAGGAGCCATGGATATTTATTCCACAAGGCAGTGAAGTGGGAAGGCAACTTCACCCCTGTCTTTAGGAATCCAGTGATGCTCTGCTTTATCTTGATTCTTTTCATGCTCCCATTCTGAAAAATATACTGGTAAATTGGAGAGGAGGCAGGAAAGAGGTGCTGGGGAAAATGCTTTGCCATGAGATACTCCCAATCTTTTTAACTCATCAGAAAGAAGATTGAGAGATGACTTGTCTTCAGTGTTAAGTGCCTCCACAGCAGGAAAACACTACTTGTAAGAGGTTCTTTAATCTATCTGTGAAGTTATAACAAGAACCAGTGTTTGGATGCTGAAGTGAAATGACTCAGGCATGTGTTTATCTCAACAAGGGTAAATAAGCAGTGACAAGTTAATGGTAATAGTGATGTTTTTCCTCTTGTCTCCATATCAAGACAAAAAGCTTTTCTGAAAAACACACTTATTCTTTGGTGTTTTCCTCTTAGGGATGGGAGAGAAGGGCCCTGTGCATTATACAAACCTAAGCAGTCATTCTCCTTTCTTGTCTTGTGTAGTCCAGGCTTTCAAGTGAGTTAAACCTGAGTTCACAAAAGTATGTGGAATTTGATGTTGAAAGTACTGAAACAAATTTGAAGACTTTAGCCTAAGCAATTAAAGTCCTTTAAAAATATCACTAAACAAACAGTGTCATATGAAGTGCCTTTGGGTGGCTGAGTTTTAATTTTAGAAATGAAGGGAAAATGGTCTGTACGTAGGTAGAATAGCAGGGTGAAACCATGAAGAGAAATGTGGTGTTGAAGGTGTGTGTGATGCCACAGGTGCAGAAGAGGAGAGATCTGGAGGGCACAGCCATGAAAACAAGGCAGGTCTGTTCCAGCACCATCACACCTTGGGGCCTTGTTAAAATGGAATGAATGAGTGCTGGGAAACCAGGACATTGCAGTCATGCTACTTCTGCATTGTCAACGTTTTCTGTCTTTATCAGCTTCTAAACATTCTTTAACTGCATAAACCACCTTTGTGGTGCTCTCAGATCTGTGAAGGCTCATTGTGCACAGTGCAGGTATTTAATTGCATGGGCAGTTGTTACATCTTTGCAAACCCCACCTTTGGTGCTCTGGTGTTCTTGATTTCCCCATTCTGCTCAGACTGAAAGCAAGACCTTGGGGGTCTGTGTGTGCAAGCACTTGTGATGGAGAGCCATGTACCCTCCATCTCATAGCCAAGGGGGAAAAAGATGGTCTGAGCTGCACTTCAGCATTTCTTTATTGTATTGTATTTTTTTTTCTTATATTGTTTTGCCTGACACTGAATTTTAGCATTTTAATATAGCTGCCTTTTGTTTGTATTCTTTGTTGTTCCCCAAATCCACCCCTCTTCACAAATAAAACAAACAAGTTTCTCGTGAGGTAGTAGACTAATTAAAAAGGCCCTAAAGCATTTCCTTAAATATCCTCCTTCATTTAAATATGTATTTTAAAGAATACAGGGGCTAAGACTGTGGTTTACTACTTGAATTTTTGAACCTGGTGTTTTTGGAGGGAGGAGCAACCTGTTGATAGATGACTTGCAAGTGACATGTTCTAGTCAAATGTTGACCCAGGCCAGAAGTGACCAAAACCTGATGAGGTTTGATGTCTAATCTGAAATGACCTGTTTGTCTCATTGAAAGAGTGAGAAGTTACTCAGATCAGAAAATCCAGCCCTGCAGATGGTACCAGCTGTCAGTCTGTGTTGGCAATCACATTAGAGAGGGCAAGAACCTGAGCAAAGCTTCTCAGGAGGGGATTGCAGCTATTTGCCTGCTGGTCTGGTGAAGCTGGTAAAAAAGGTAAATCAGTTTTGTGGGGGGGAAAAAAAAGTTCAAGAATGCTCAAAAGTTATTCACTGCATACTTAAAAAAACCCAACCAAACAAAGAAATGTTGAATATAAAAGATCATTTTTTTCTGGCCTGATTTTCAGTTCCTGTTTTTTCTTCCAGTTCACTGGGTCCTCATTTTGTTTTCACTTTTTTTTTTTTCTGCTCTGTTTTGACTCTGAACTAAGGAAGGAGAGGGTAAAAGAAGGAAAATTATTTCTGTGGAACAAGGCTCTGTGTATTGTAACTACTTAGTGCAGCTACAATAGGACAGGGCAATGGTGGAGAGTTTTGTAAACTTTCCTCATGCTCTGAATGAATCTGTTCCCTTCTGGAAAATCCTCCTTAGAGGGGTCCCATTGCCAGCTTTGTCACCTTTTGTGGAGAGCACTGAACTGCCTTGGTGCACCTTGACAGAAGCCACAGGGACAGCTGAGGGTCAGCTCATAGAAATCAACTCCTTTGGCCTGAGATCTGAAACAGTTGAGGAGACTCTGGGAGTGTTGAAAATGCAGTGATCAGATTCCTCTCCATTCAGTCAAAGCAAATTGGAGTGATTCAGCAGAGGGAAAAACATATGGACCAGTCCTTGCTAAGATGAAGGAATGTTATTTCACTACATGAGGGAGCTGAGATGATGGTGATATCACCAGCTGGAAACAGCCCAGGTTTTCATATCACTATGACAAGTAGGAAGAGAGATGCCTCAGGTAAAGCAAACAGTGAGTCAGATGTCTCTTCAAATCAGAGAAGGCAGCTCAGGGGATCTTTTGTTAGAGGATCATGGAGAGGCATCATCAGTGTGCAGAGATGGGAGCAGCTCTGGGCTGCCAGACCTGTCTGAGCTTCCAGGCTGGATACAGGGGCCAAGAGGAGCCACACGTCACTCCTTGGGTTTCTGTCCCTGCCTGCACTTTGCTTTCCATTGAACAGAAGAAATGTGGGTACATGAGTATTAGAAGCTGTAACACATCCTGCCAGGAGCCCTCAGTGGCTGAGCTGCAGGGTGCTCACTGCTCGCTTGGGAGATCACCAGAAGCCTTTGATCTCTCCCTGTTTTGCAGGTGGATGATCACAGGCAGTTCACTGCATCTCCCCTTGTTGTGATTTCCACACCTGTAAAGAGCAGGCAAGAATTTTCCCTCCTTTTAGAAAATACTTGATAATCTCCTTCCAAAAAGTGTGAAGTAATGAGTAGAATATTAGTAATATCGTGGTTATACTACAAAGAGTTACACAAAAGTGTTTTCTGATTCTTGTTGGCATTGCCTGGGTTAATTGTGAGCTGTCAGTCTGTTCCTTGGGAGGTGGTCTTTTGCAGACTTCATAATATTGCTGCAGGGAAAGTATTGTGTTTTTGTATGGGATTATTACTGGCTTGGAAAAAACCAACACGAAATGATTTCTCTGGGTTTTCTAGCAGGAATCCCAGTTATTCTCTTCTGCTGCATTACACAATTATGCAACATGTGATGCTACCCAGTGATGGGAGGCAGTAGCCTTATAAATAAATGCAAATGATAAAGACAGGAGATGTTCTGCAGCCCCAAAGCTGTGCCTGTAGAGGCATTGGTATTAGTATGAATTGCTGGCTTTATTTTCACCTGTATATGAGTGACACTGAATTTTTAAAAATATCTAAGAGAAAAGGGGAATGATTTTCAGGGAGTTTTTTACTTTTAATAGTCATACGTGGAAATTTGGCTTTGAGTTTCAAACCTGTGGTTTTGGGGGGCTGTATTTTTTATGGGCTAAGGAGAATATTCCCTTTCCTTGGCAGCTGAAGCTTTTCCCTGTTCCTTGGTTACGTCACTGAGCCGAGCCAGACCTTGGTGTGCAGTCAATTATACACTCATGCTGCTTTCAGATTCACTTACCCAGCAATGATGACTGTGAGCAAAATCCATCAGAGAGTTATTATCTCCAAAGCAAAAGCCTCAAATGTTCAGGCATCTAATCTGCCCCTGAAAATCAGTACCTGTTCTCGAAAACACAAGACCTCGAATGACTTATTATTTTGGATGCCTGAAGGCTGGAAACACTTTTGAAATCTTGTCTGTAGCTTAACAACTCAGGGTTGTCTCGGGTCTGTTGGCCAGAATTAGGCAGTGCAAGAGGCACAATGTATTACCTGTGGTACAGGAGGCCACCTGGATCATGTTATAATTACATGAACCTCTTCATTGTGTGCCCTGAAACCCAAGGTAATGCTAGATAATGGTCTAGGCAGCATGCTAATTGGCTGGATAAAATGAGTGTTTTAAGCAGTGAGTCTCCAGCTATTCCCAGTATTTATGACATGCACACAATTAGCATATGTGCTTCTTCATCCTGCTGGTGATTCTAGCCACAGTTTTAAATCTGGTCTTGTATTTCTTCTTGTGCTTTCACAACTTGGGGCATCCAGGCTTAGGTTGCTTCTCTGTGGCTATTTTCCCTTCTTGCCTCCAGCATTTACTTGTTCCTATCACAGTTTAAAAGCAGTTAGACCTAGTCATGGTGGTCCAATGGGCAGCACTAAATAGACAGTGAGGCTGCTCCTGTAGCACCATGGGGAAACATTTGGTGTTCCAAGGTAACTTCTGTCTCAGGTTACTCGGAGAAAGTGGAAAAAAATATAAAGGTCCTGATGAACTAATCGGTTTTTCTTTGGTCCTCGTGCAATATTTTTTAATCACAGGTGATAAGCTTAGAGATGTTTCCCTGCCATATTTCCCAAGGCTCTTGGCAGTTGTTGGGTCATGGAGTTCAGCTGCCACACCAGAAACTTGTCTGAAAGTTGGAGCTATTCATCCAGGCTTCACTTATTGCCAGTGGAGAGGGACAGGGCTGTCTGGAGGCAAGTTTGGTTTTTTGGGATGACTCACCATGGACAGGCTGTTATCTGAGCTAAAGTGAGAGGAATCCCAGCTATTGTGGAGAAAAGTCAGGAGGGTATGTTCTCTTGCCTCCCCACTCTGCAGGCCAGAATACATCTCCCAGCACCTTTTAACAAAATACTGGGCAACAAGGAGTGTCTCTCCTGTGTGGCAGGAAAGATTCCTGGAGGGGCCAAGCTGTCCTGTATTCCTGCAAAGTCAGGGAGTTTTGAAAAGTACATTTTCAGGCAGAGCAAGGAGTGGATTGTGCCCATATTTTATAAGAATCCATACACTCTCAGCAGTACTTGCCAGATTACCCTGAGAAATGAACCTTTCTTGACCACCCCCAAATAATCCAATTTCTCTTGATGCAGTTTCCAAGGAGAAGACTCAGTGGTTTGACTGAGTTTCTTCAGATGGCCACTTTTCAGAATATCTGCTGCTTTGTTACATTTTATTAAAAGATTAGGAAAAAGTTGGTCCAGAAATATGGCTTTCCTTCTGTGATCATCTTGTGGTATAATCTTTTAAGTCCAGACCATCTTAACCTGAGAATATTAGAGAAGATCCCACAAATTATGAAGATCTACTGCACAGATAAATTAGGGGTTTTTTTTGTTTGTTTTTTTTTTTTTCAAGTGACAGAGCAATTAATATCCTAATGAAATGAATGCTCAATTATTTATCATCCTTCTTAAAAGGGGATTGGCCTTTGGGGACACCTTCCTGCAGCCATTGTGGTGGAGGAGAATTCCACACCTCCTGCACCATCTCTGCACCAGTGCAGATGACTGTGCAGGTCCAGCATTCCAGCAAAGCCAGAACAAGCTGAGCTGAGTCTGTGCCACTTCAGCTCAGGGTTTCTTGCTGCTGGGCTGCCCGTGCTGACATGCCTGACCCCCTCCAGGCACCAATGCCCTCTGGAGCACTCCTTGGAGTGTGGCAGTGGGAGCAGTGAGCAGGGCTCTGACCATCCTCCCACGCAGGACTCCGCGGCACCTACAGGGACGCGGTGACAATCCTGTTAGAAATCAGGAGAGATGGCACAAAACAGGGACATCTGGCAGGTTCAGCAGAACGGATCAACTGCAGATTCCCCTGTTGGTGAACTTGGCCAGCAAGCCATTTCAGCAGATGTTTGTCCTTAGGCATTGAATGCTTTCTGGATGCTGCTTCCCTCTGCCTCTCAGGAGCAAATGCCAGCACAATGGAAATTCACATAAGCTCACTGACCAGCATTAGGAACTGTTGACCTGCTGATGAGCTTCTGTATGTAACCTGGGTTCCTTGAAAGAACAGAAGCTAATGCCTCCTCTGGGGAGTTATAATGAAGAAATGCAGAGTATGAGGAGCATTTGGGTAGTGTTTGTCAGCAGTGGTTAGGTACAGTTCATCTTCCCCGACGCCTGTGATTTGAATGCTGTATTGACTCTGCTCCATATACTTTCAAGCAGGTATATTAAAAATGCAAGAGGAACTGCATTTTAAAGGGGGGGTTGAGAAAAGAAAGAAAATAATTATTGTTACACATTGGAGCATATTAATGAATACATTAATAATTGATCCACTGTTATGTTTTCCCCTAATAGTCATCAAAATCTGTATAAACCTGCACTACAATACATAACATCTCATTACAACGTTTGCTCAAAAAATCAATGCATATCTAAATTATTTGTGTCAAAACTCATTTATTTCCACAATAACATGGACTGTCAAACCTTGACATCCTGTTAATAACATCCAGTGCATTTGCATATTATTCAAATATTTCCTTTTATGAAATGGGGGACTTTTACTTACACCGTCCCACTTGCAGTGCTTGGTGTATTTGCACATTAGCTCAATTCACACAGTTATAGAAGGGTTACCTGTGGCAACTAATTATACTGCACTTTATGCATATTAATGAGCCTGGTGAGCAGCCGTCCTCTGTTCTATGCTGAGATGAGGGGGGAAAAAAAATAACAGTGTGAGTGGGAGACCTATTACAGGCAAAATGCAGGCGAGTGGAAGACAGATATTTTATAATGTTTTCTCTTTGATGCCCACAGCCTTTTAGAGCAGGCTAACCTGAGTGGGAAAAATACCTCACAGCAGTCCCAGCAGCTTTGAGGTCAGATGTGAAAAATATTACTTTTTTAAAAATTATTATTTCTTTCCTGATTTTGTTTTTTTTTTTTTTTTAATTTTTTCTTTTACTTTTCTTCTCTCCCTCTCTTCTCCCCTCTGCTGCTGCCTTCAGTTTCTGGATTGTGTCTCTGCAAGGTGCTGAGTGCTGCTCTCACCCAGCACCTCACCCCATCAGCCTTTTGAGGGGTAGCCTAAAGCCACCACCTGCCCTCGGATGAAACCATCCTGAAAAATGCCTTTTCACCTGCACAGATGAGAGGGACACATTGTGTTCTGAAGGAGTGGGGACCCAGCTGGAGGCTGCTCCAGCCATTCCTGTGACCAGGTGTCACAAGGACAATGGCAAGGGTTGGCAGCCCCGCTGCAGTGCAGGGAAGGGGCCACATCCTGTGCATGCAAATGCACAGAGAGAGAGATAAAGCTGTGCCCCTGCTGTGAAAATGGGCAATCTGTCAGCCCAGGGCTCTGCAGAGGGCAAAAACCACCACGGGGTGTGTCCAGTGCTCCTCAGCCAAAGGCTGGGCTGTGCTGGTGTATTCCTTGAGATCATCTCCACCTCCCTGAAAAAAAAAAAAGAGAAAAGCTCTGGCATTGTCACAATGGAAGACAGAAAGGGAAGATTTGATTTTATGCAGCAGCAGATGTCTCCTAAGCAGTAATCACAGTGTCAGATAGAAGAACTAATCATATTTCAGTAGCTTGTTCAGATCTCTGATTAAAATTCAGTGATACCATTCCTGGATCCTAAAATGCAACAGTCATCAGAAACAAAAGAGAATGTATCATAATTAATGCAATTAAAAGAGCCCTTTCCTTTCTCTTTTTTTTTTTTTTTTTTTCCTCAGTAAGCTGTGCTGACCTTACGAGAGATTAAAACCCCTCTCCTAGGACTGAAACCTGACTCAGTGTGGAACCCTAACCCCTTACAGCCATCTCCAGCCTGGGAGTCCATGGGATCTTGTGCACTTGGGAAAATAAATCCTCTTGTTTGCTGGTGCCTTTCAGGGAGGGGAGAAGGCAGATGGAGCTGTGATCCAGCCTCCCTGGTTCTCTGCTGCAGACACTGCTGTCAGGGATGTGCTTATTTACAGGACTGGCACTTAGCACCCCAAGCTGCCCTTGCTAGGACGAGCCAAATCTCCAGATAATGAATTTTTTCTCAGTCAGGCCCTGGGCCTCCTGCCATGCAAATCAGCCAGAATTTGCTGAGTAATCCTGTCGTGAGCCAGAGCAGGGCTCATGGTTTGGGTGTTAATGGAGTGCTGGGGGCTCCATGGATGGTGCTGGGCATCCCTGGGGCAGCTCCCTGGTCATCAGCTGGCCTGGGCAGGATTTGAACCAAGACACAAAGGGTGAGGAGTGACATCAGACAATGATATTTTATGTAGATTGTCATTTCAGGTCTGATAATTAGAGAGTTTTGACAGGGAAAATATTTCCAGTGAGGATTTATTTGGCTTTGGATATGAACTATTTTTGAGGAAAACTAGAATGAAAATTATTTAAATGATACACATAAAAAATAAATATAAAATAAATAAACATTTAATCCCAGCTGAATGTAGGATAATATTTTTTTGTAGAAAAACAGCTTTATCAATTTTGAAACCTAGGACTTGGGGACAGGGTCCAGCAACAAACAGGATTTTTGATCCTCCTTTCCCTGTTTACACCAGCTGGAATGACAATGCCCACTTCATTTAAAGCAGGACTATAAAAATTCCTTTTTACTTTATGATGGCACTTGAGGACTTCTGTGGACTCTATATGGTTTAATTTAGCATCTTGGGTAGGTGGAAAGCTCCATTTGCTTGTTGTTATGAGAGCTTTGCTCTAGTGGTCTCCAGAGTAATTATTTTGTGCTGTATCCCACACCAGCTCAGAGAAAAGGAGTATGAGTGAAAGGCTATTTAAGAGGTACAAGCATTTATTTTATTCCAGAGCTTCTGAACTCCGAATTGCTACTATTAGGTGTTAAAAGAAAATACTCTGGTACTTCACTGGAAAAGCTGACAACCTGCTGTCTTATTAACATAACTCTAACATGTCTGAGAGATCCAGTGCAGCAGATTGATTATGTTCATGTCTCAGCCTCAGCACTGATGATGATATGCTGGTAAATATATCAATGCATCAGCAGCTTCCAGCCCAGAGTCTTGCTGTGACATTTTCTGAATGAGGCATGAGAATGAGAAGGGTTTGTGCCTCTCCTCAAGCAGCAAAGTCGAGCAGGCTGCAGTGTTTGGCAGAAGAGCACCTGGCATGATGATTAACTGTGGGGTTTCAGAAGTGTCTGTGTTGTAGGGGTGTCACTCAGACAAAGAACACAATAGGTTCATCTGCAGATCCCCAGAATTAGAAAATGTCAATTTATGAGGACTGTGCTCTTCCTGAAGGAGCAGTGAGTGAATCGTGCCTAAGCCTGGCTTCACTGGTTCTGCTCTGGTCCTGGTGGAGAGGAAAGTGGGTAATTATTGCCATGGTGAGGAGCATGGCTACCATCAAAAATACCTGTTTGATTCTTTTATAGACTTCCTACGTGACCAGACAAGTCATGTAGGGTTTTTTTATTTGAACCAAGGTGTAAAATGAGAATAAGTGTTTGCTTTCTACTGTTCTTTATCTACCCATGTTGTGTCTAGCACGAGGGAGCTCTGAGCACAGCTGACCTCTGCAAGTGCTGAAATAGTGGACTGGGACAGGTACAAAAATGGCAGCACTTTGGGGCATCCTGCACAGGTTGTTGCCAAAAAGATACCTCAGGAATGAACATTTCAGTTGGCCAAGACTTCATAGAATCACAGAATGGTTTGGGTAAGAAGGGACTGCAGGGATCACCTCGTTCACCTCCCCACCATGGGCATGATGCCACCCACTGGATCAGGGTGTTCAGAGCCTTGAACACTTCCAGGGGTTGGCCTTGAATACTTCCAGGGGTTGGGCATCAATTCCATGGAAATGACAGAGGACTTGGCTCTGAACTGGCAGGTTTGAAGTCCCAAGGGACTCTGTAACCAGGCACAGGGCAGGAAGTGGCAGGCAGTGGCCTGGAGAGCCCTAGAGCAGGGATCCCGTTTCGTTTTTTGTTTGTGACAGTTGAAATATTCCACTAAGGCCATCAGTTCTCTGGACACCCGTGCTCAGGAAATGAATCATGGCTGTTCATACAGGTTAATCTAAGGCACCTAAATAAATGCCAAATTTGTAAGGCCAGTTTCTTTAGCATCATGATATAACTGAAGCAGAAAACCCCCCCACTGCACCAGGTTGTTCTTGTTTGTCTTCAGGAACAGCATTTCCCTCCACTGGCTGTCAGAGCACTGGGAGAGACCAGGCTTTTACCTCTGCATCAGAGTTAGCAGATGTGAACTCCTCAGAGATTTTGGGATGATGGGCAGCTGTGGTTGACCCCATAGCAAATTCTTGGGGCAGGTTCACCCCAAGAGGCAGGGAGTGAAGTAACCAGGCATCCTCACCACTGTAGGGAGGCAGAGCTCATATGAGATTTAAACATTATCTTGGCTTTCTTTTTAAAGAGCAGCTAATATCTCTCTATGTCAATGCCAGTGGGAGAGGAAGTGAACTCCCTGAGAAATGTGGTAATCCAGACAGGAAATTGAAGACAGAATGGAGAGTGGGATCATCCAGGAGTCCTCGTGTGGTCTGCTCTGGTAACAGCTCACGTGTCCTTGCAGGAGCCCCCTCTGTGCTTAGGCCTGAGCTGCCAAGGACATGTTGGGGCTGCAGATTTGATGACATCCTTGGCTTCTTGGGGAGCCAAGGGCTCCTGCAAACAGCACCATGGCACCTCTGGCACTTCTGGGATTTTATTGCCCTCGGTAGCAATTCTTCCCTAATGTCAAACTGAGCTGCTGTATCTTACAGGAAAGGACCTAAACAATGATGTATTCAGGCTGATGGGACTGGATTAACCCATTAATAAATAGGAGGTGAAGAGAGCAATCTTGTTGAACGTAATGTATGCTAATGATGTGACCTGGCTAATGGAGCCCTTTTCTATATTCTGTCATTGCGCACATCAATTATGCAGCCTCAATTATCATCCTGTTTTTGTATCATGTGGCTGAGAAATGAGACTTAATAGAGATGTTTCACCCAGTAAAATGCCTGATTAGGTTATGAAAGCAGAAACTCAAGGAAGAGAAGGAAAAAAAAAAACCTTTGTTACATTATATCCTGATTTAATTAGCCAAAAGATATTATTCTTTGTAAGGGCTTTGAAGTTGTAGAAATATTGCTGCAGGCTCAGCAGCAGGGATGACTAACTGCCTAATACCTACAGCAAATGCCCTGACATAGCACTTGCAGACAGACAGATCTTTGCTAAATGCTGCAAATCAGGCCAAGATCTCCATGTGGCTGAGATTCCCAATGAATGGGAAGACAGGGAGTTCTGAGAGTCAGAGCTCCAGTTAGATTTGAGAGGGGAATGACAGCAAGCCCATGCTTCTGGGTGACGTCCTGGTGCATGTGGTGCATTTCAGGGTGTGTATGGCAGTTCTTATATAAATGTTCCCTTCTCTTTGCTTGGTGGTCCTGTCCCTTGCTCTTTTTCTTTGTTTTTTAAGTTTCTGTAAGTTTTATTGTTTGGAGGCTTCTGTGTTCATACTGCATGCCTGGTAATGGGGATTCATCAGGTTCATTGAAATCTGTTGGGTCCCTCCTTGTTGCCTCAGGATGGTTTCAGGCATCTCTTGTGTTTCAAAGGATAGTCAGCCCTGCAGGACAGGAGAGGGCCTTGGAGACAACCCAGTGTGTGCTGAGAAGTTACCAGAGGGGAAAAAAGGAAACCCTGGCACTTTTTTGCAGTAGTTGAATCCATGCAGGAAGTTGTGACCCTTGGCTTGTGCTGGCAAGACAAAACCTGTAGCTTTTGACAAGGTAGGAAAAAACATAGTGGAGAAGGACCTAAACAGAGGGATGAAGGTGACTGAGTTAAATGATCTCTGGTGTCCTTAAGGCAGATCCAGGCTTCATTGCCTTCAGCAGTGTGGTGACTTTGCATCAGGGTGAGATCTGTCCCTTTCAGACCCATCTGAAGACACCTCTCAGTTTTCATCCCTGATGACAGGAGCACCATTATAAACTCCATGTTTCATTTTATTTGAGACATAACCAGCCAGCTAGATCCCTGATAAAAACCCCAGGTCTGATTCACACAGGTTCTGACTGAAGTGCAGTGGCACAGAAAGCTGGTGCAGAGCAGGGGTGAATCAGGTCCTTGGCATGTGTGAGCTTTCAGCTCTTTCTTTCCCTCAGGGTCTCGCTTGCCCTGGCAAGGAATGATGTCACACTCATGCAGAACATGATTGGAGTGACAAAACGCCCAGGGTGCAACATTTACTCATCTGTTCTTGGCCAGTCCACCTTCTAGTGTCAGTAAATAATTTGGGAGACCTGGGGGAAATGAACACCTGGGCCCCACTCCCAGCTGTAGCTGTGCCTCCACTTTTGGGAGTGTGGCTGGAGCAGTGTGCTCATGGCCTGACTCCAAAGCTGGAGCTGCTCTTCTTGACTGTGATGCTGCTTCTAAAAATGGTTGGTATTGACCTCAGCTTTGAAGGGCTGCCTCTGCAGAAGCCAAATAAAATAGTGGCAATCCTGTGACTTGCTAACTTGCAGCAGCATCTTCTCACAAGCTGTGCTGTGTCACAGGCGCTGGCAGCTATGGAACTCAGCATTAAATTTCCTTTTATCTTATGCTTTGTGGATGGTTTGGCCATGCTTCTGATGCCCTGCTCATCCCCAGTGCTGTGCATCTAATGTGCATCTAATGTGCACAAGAGGCAGCCGCAGGAGCAGGAGTCGAGTACATTATGTGGTTGAAATTTGTCAGGTCACTTGCTGTCCGTCTAAGGAATGGTGTTTAAAGATTAGGGATTATGGAAAAATGAATTTAATTGATTTTTTTTAATGTACCTTTGAACATGTGCAGCACTGGTGAGCTAACTTTGTGCAGAATAGAGATGGATAAACCTAAAGTGGCTATAATAATTTCAAATTTAAAAACAAAATTAAAAAAAAAATATCAAGGTTTTTGCATTAAGGAAGTTCTTAGGAGAAGTGAGATGGATGAATTTTTTTCTCCTACATATTTTTGAGCAATGACATTTAAATAGTAGAAATTGGTTGGTTTTAATTTCCATATCCCCCTTCTTGCCCCCATACACTCCTCACAAGCTTTATGCAAACTTCAGTTTGAATCTGAGCGCCTCTGTGGACAGGAATGACATTGTGCTTTTGAAGTGGGTGCTTCATTATTGCTTTGTGTACTTTCCTCTTAACTTCTATGCAGCATCCAGCTTATCCTTGCTTGATCCTTGGTGCATCTCAAATGCAACACAAACTGCTTGGCTGCATGTGTTTCCTGACCTCCTTTTCATTTCTGTGCAGTGTCCATGTGATCTGTCACAGCTTTGAAAATTCAACTGCAGGGCAGAGATTTCTTTGCCAGAATTGATCCTTCTCTTTTCCTCAGAAACCATCAGCTAAAGGGATACTTGTGACAAATAAGCATGAGGAAGATCACCACATTAGAAATCTCTTGCTTTGTGCTGTGCAAGCTCTGTGTAATTTGGATGAGTCCTCAGTTACTTGTCTTTCACCTTTGGGGTAATTATTTGCTTGTGAGTGACGAAGATTCTTGATCCCATTTTGACCTGCAGAACTTGTGATAAGGAAAGATTTGCCTTCAGGCTTTGGTCCACAAAAGCCTGGTATTCCTTTTTTTCCCCCATCACATTATATTCCTTGCAGAAGCTGTGTGAGATGAGAAGCTCATTATAGCTTTAGGGTCATCACTGAATGACTTTATCCAGTGCCTTTTCAGCACTTCCACAAGGGGATTTATATCATCCCCATTGTAATCATCTTGTATACATTGTTTTAATTTCTATATCCTTTTCATCTAGCTGCTGAGGGAAGAGAGTTTTACAACTCTTAATGTACTCAGCCTTGAAGCTTCGTAGTTAGAGAAAACTTCATTATGCCTAGGGCAGGGGTGGGACAATTGAGGAGCAGAGAAAGGAAAGTGTTTGCTAATTCTCACTCTGTGAGTGACTCAGTGATGAATAAAATCAGGGGTAATATGGCTTCAAGCAGTTCTTTGTGCAATGTTCTGCTGTGTGATGATCCTGTTTTTGTTTCACTAAGAATTGTTCTGTGCCTCTTGGCTGGAAGAGGTTGGGTTTCGCTAAACTTGAACAATTGGGATTTTTCTGATAAAAATGAAAATATACAAAATATTTAGAAGGAAACCAAAATGTTGGGATTCTTAATGAAGAATCAGAAGAGCTGCAATCCTGGCACAGTGTTCTCCCATTCCCTTCCCTGTGGGGACCTGCTGCAATAATACACTGCAGCAAGAAGTGCCTCCCAGTTGTGGGGTGATCATTAAAGCTGAGTGTTCACCCTGCAGCTTCACTGACAGGCAGAGCCCAAACAAAACTGCCCCCAGTGCCACCATCAGTGCCTTGCCACCGCACTGGCTCTGTCAGGAGGGGACTGAATTTAAAATTCAGCCCATGCTCTTCCCATTCCAGAGAGTTTTGTGGGCTGCACAAGAAGGGTTATTGATAGTTTATCCAAATGTTTTTTGACAGACCCTTTCACACATCCCTCCTAGGTGGCACAGCATGCAGGGCTGCCTTTCATCACTGCTGGCTGGATGTCACCCAAGGCAGCTGTTCTGCCCTTGTTCATCACAAAATGATCCATAAAGCAAATTGGGATATCTAAATGCATCAGGCTGTTCACAGATCCCACAGCAATTATTCTGGAGTGTTGCATGTAGAAATGTTTGCCAGAGGTGGAAAGAGAATTGTACAAAATCTGCTCTCTGCAAGGAGTGCCTGTCTCAGTCTGCTCTCACTTGCTCAAGGAGAAGGATGCTCTTGGCAAGCCATCCAGCACTAAGCAGAAGACATATTTGGAGCTGAAATACTGAGTGCAGCCCATCGTGGATGGTGCAGATTGGACTAAAGGACAAAATGATCTCTTTCAGCCTTGCTGTTTGCACATTCACCAGCCTTTGGCAGCGAACACAAAGGCTGCTGGGCTGGAGCCCCTTTGGCCACTGGTTATCATTCAGTGGTGGGGATGTGCTGAGCCCCCTGTCACTGACTGATGATTTAGGGCTTGGATATTGAGCTGACATCTTCTTTTTCCTTCTTACACTGTGGAATTATCCCAATGAACAGCCAGCTTTCTGCAGACCACAGCCAAGAATACTTGTCCCTCATGAGATCTACAGGTTGCAGTCTGGGAGCTGGGGATCAGGACTCAGAATGCCAACCCAGATGGATATATGTGCATTCAGTGTGTGCTCAGACATGTGTACAGTGCATGTCTCTGTGGGGATGTATGTTTCTGTGCATATATTGCATGTTGAGATGGTTATTTGGTACGTGGCTCCTGAGTCATGTGGGTGATGATGATGATGATCTCTGTGTCTGTGCCTGCACACGTGGGCACTGTGAGTGCTCTCCCTTTGTGCCTGTCTCTGTGAAATTTGGAGCTCTGCTTTCCAGTGCAACATTACCAGATCATTCCTTTGCTGAACTGGTTGATCTGATTAGAGGTGGCTTAAAAAAGGAAAGTGAAGTGAACAGGTGGCAGACATAAATACACAGCTGTGCATTATTGCTGATTTTATTGCTACTATATAACGCTGTCCACCATTATTTTACAACAATTTTCTCTATTGGTGACATTGCTGTAAATCTCACTGTAAAATGGTCCTAAATGTGAAATGAATTGTATTAAGCAAGATGGAGAATCTTAGAGAATCGCTCTTTTGTGATGAAAAGAGAGACAGGGACAGAGATGCTGCTGGGGGAACAGCAGAAAGCCACAGGGAAAGAATTAGGGGAGCAAAAGGCTTGTTACATAAGGAGGTTAAATCTCTGTGTGGTGCTGTAAGAGCATTGTGGATAAAGCAATGGCTCATCAGACCCACTAGATGGAGATGGAAAGAAGCATTTTCTGCACTATGATATTCCTGCAGCTGCCTGCTCGTGCTTTGCTGGCATATTCAATGGCTTTCACTTACAGTATCTTAAGCCTGTCCTTAAAGCAATTACAGGATTTCTCTAGAGTCATATTTGGCATGTGCAGGCTATATCCAGGCTTTTAGCACTGGCTAATTTGCCTGGCCTAATTTTGTATATGTTCCCATTTATATTCATGGTCAGTACCTATTGTAGTTACAGGCTTTTTCATATAAAAGGCAGCTCATTCTTTTCTTAATTTTATTGAGAATTAATACAGCTTCTTGTATGTCAGCAGGATGAGGCTAGAGAATTGGAAATATTTTTCCTTCTGAAAATCAATATCTCATCGGCTCTATCAGTCTTTAACTCTGCTTATTTTTTTCTTTAATACCTACAAAGACTTTTGGGGTTGAGTCCTCTGCCTTTGACTGTGTGAAATATAGAATTCCTTCTTCTTCTCCTTTGAGAAGTCCAGCACCAATCCTTGCCCCTAAGTCCAATGGAAACCTTACAAATGTCCTGCCATGAAAAATGTCAGAGTCTTGGAAATGTTTTTCTTGGCAATACATTTACCTGCTTCTTCTGAAAGGTCATGTTTATCACAAAGTGAAGCCAGAAGTCTAGAAACATCTCAAACCCAAAAATGTTCTGATTGAGGGAAAACCAACCAGAACTTCTGGAACAAAACATCTCTGAGATAAAAGGCCATGGGATGCCCAGGGATGGTGTGTACCACATGGTCACACCTGGAGGCTCTCAGCTCCTATGTGCTCCTGCTTTTTCAGCCTTCCCACAGGGGTCCTGAGAGAACAGGAGAACAGGATTCCCATACAGAAGTGCTGTTAAAATCCATCCCCATGGACCCACTGTGATGTGCTGGAAGTTTATGGGAAATTTCAGCCAAGGAGGGTCTTCCACTGGCATGGTGTGTTGCCTGAAAATTTCTGACCAATTGCTTTGGGTGACAATTTAATGAATACCAGAAAGTCATGCAGCATCTTCTGTGTTGGGAGCTGACTGTCCTCATCATTCTCTGGAGATGGAACAGCCTTTGCTGTGTTTTCTGAGAATCCTTTTATTGAGGTTTAGCTGACAGAGCTCCCTGTGTGTCCAGGGCAGGCTGAGAGCCCACAGCTGAGCTGAGGCCATCCACTGATGGATGGAGAGCTGCTGCAGTTCATTCGCCCTTGACTCCACAACCCTCTCTTGAGCCCTGGGCTGGCTCACAGTCCCCTTCAGCTGGGTCATAACCTGAATTCCTGCTCTGTTGCTTGTAAACACTCTGATAGTTGAGCAGAAATCATGTTTGAGCATGGCCATGACTATTGCACAGCTCATGCAGCAGCATCTCAGGGCTGTGCTTGAGCCACTGAGGTTGTGAATCTCCCACCTGAAACATTTGCTCCAACCTCTTGCAACCCCCAAAGGACTGGCAGCTCCACAGCTGCTTTTTATTTTGTTCTTTGCTTTTCCTTTCCCCAGCTGTCTCTCGCTGTGGGCAGAGATGTGTGCTCAGGTTTCTGCACCCTCCATTTGGGGCTGGGTGTCCCAGGGCTGAATGTGCTCCACACCTGCAGCTCCCAGCCTGTGCAGGGCAGAACCAAAGACACTTGCTAAGCTGTTTATTTAGTGTTGCTGTCTCTGTTCATTCTTCAAAGGAAGTGAGATCAGGACCCTCCTCAGCAGACCCTTCTCTCTCCACAGCCACCTCCATGAGTCACTTCTGAGCCTGTCAAATGTCAGCAGTGTCAATGGCAGTTGTGATATTTGGGGCTGCTCCTGCAGAGGAGCTTTCCCATGTACAGGCTTTGGCTCCCATACAAGAATGGCAAGATTTTTTAGGAGGTGATGATGCACAGGATGCCAGAGTAAATGCTCTAATGCTCTGCTCTTGGCTTCAATGCTTCAACTCCACAAGGGAGAGAAGCAGTACAAGTGTCACTCTTCTAGCAGGGACTTTTGTCACTCTTGGGTGGGCGTTTTGTCCTGCCCATGATCAGGAAACATCCATTAGAAGAAAATGGGTTTTAATTAGGTGGAGTTGCCTGTAGGTTTGAATGGATGCTGAGCTGTGGGGAAGGCAGGTACCACTGCTGAATGACCAGCACTTTGTCACAATGTCTCACTGCCTACAGCTCCAGGCAATTGCCCTGGTCACTTGTCCCTAAAACTGCCTGGGAGGCTCTCTGCAGTTAGCAACCTGTTTTAATCCCTAGAGAGATTATTTACTCTCATACTTCAGCTCTTGCAGCTGAGCCTGAGCCTGGCCCTCATTCCAGAGCTGCCCAAGGGCTCTGTGTAGCAGCTGCCTCGTTGGAGGTGAATTTTCAGCTGTGCCAGAAGAGACTTGCAAAGAAGTTTGTGCTGTACTTAGTCATGCTGCTTGGTTCCAGCAGTGTTATTTGTCCCACAAGACCACAAATGCAAGAATCACTTACAAATGTATAAAAGCCCCCAAACCACTAAGCACCAGGTAGAAACACTCTCTTACAAGCCACTGATTGCTCCAAGGGTCTCTCTGGTATTCAAACCCCACCATTTGTTGGCCTGTTGTAACCAAATTCACAAATGACATCTCTCAGGTGGCAAGGACAGTTTGTTTCCAAATCTAAGTGTTGTCACCAAGTGCATGTTAGAATAGTGGAAAATAGGTATTGGTTTAAAGGGGGATTACTCTTTCCCACTCAGAAATATGTAGTGTTTTTCAAACTGATTGCAGCTCTGTTTCTTCCTCTGGAGAGAACAAGTGTGTTTTCTGGCTATAAGCTGAAGTGGAAGGAAATTGCAGTAACAGTTTTTTGATGGCATTTGAACAATATCTTTAGAAAGTCCCCAGACTGGTGGCAAGTATGTCCTTGCAAGGGATGGTCAGGGCTCACTAGCTCTGCAAAATCCTGCTTTGCCACTGGGACCCTCAGCCCACTGTCTGCCATGGGGGACAGGCCAGGGGCTCTACACATCAGCTGGTTTTTCTGTGATAAGTGTGGGTACTTATAATTACAGAAATTAAGTTTGCATAGCAGGTGCAGGGTAGCAAAAGGTGGAGTGCTCAGTTTATTTTATCTGTGTGAAGTCATGTACCAAGTACTAATCAAATCCTTCTGAACTCCAGATTCTTGTGAACTAATATTTTATGCATTTTATTTCTCTACTAGAAATGATTTCTCACTGTGTGAGCATTCTTGCTTCCAGTTCCCAGCACAGCAAAGCAGCAAGGGGGGGCAGGGAAAGGGATGAACAGGCAGGATTGGGATGAGGAGTCACCATGTGATGAGAGCAGACCAGAGAATTTCTCCTGTGTTTAAATAAGTGGAAGTACTCCAATGGAAAGAGTTTGGGATGGCTGGCAGGAGGCATTATGGATGGCATTATGTACAGGAGGAAGTTGGAGGGTGGAAAATCTCTTATTGAGGGCATGGAGAGAAGGGGAATAATCTGTCCTCTGTGAGGAAGTGATGGGGAGTCGTGTTTGGTGGCCTCTGCCAAAGGAAAGGCTTTGAAATGGAAATCTGCAGATCAGCATGACCTCCCAAAGTGGCACAAAGAAGCAGCATTTTGGTCCCTTTCCTATGTGGTGGCAGCTTTCTGAGCTGGGGGAATGCAGCCCTGGCCATCTCCAGTACCCCGCGTGTGACAGGCATGGGTAACGTGTTTATTGAAGGATCTGTCTTTTGCATGTTGTACACCCATGTATCTATTTCAGGGTAGAGCAGCTTCATTTAAACTGCCTGGGAAGATTAAATTATGTTATTCTCTTGCCATGACAAGAGGGTGACAGAGCCCTGTTTCTCTGCAGAGTGGGACACAGCCAAGCGGAACTGGGAACATGTTCCTGCTCCTGCCTGGGGAGGAGCCAATCGATCCGAGAGCCCTGGAGTGCATTAGCAGGATGAGAAAGCAGGGATTAATTTCAGCAGCCTGATGTAAAACATGAGCATCCCCTCCTCGAGCTAAATCACAAAGAGGGGTTCTGGGCCTGTCAGGTGTCGCAGCGCAGGCAGAGCAGGGGACTCCGTGGTGCTGAGGGGGTGCAAGAGCAGCAGAGGAACAGCTCTGGGTTTTTCAATCTTATTTTGTTGTCAGCTTCTGACCTCACAACAAATAAATGCAACTCTGCATAAATAATCCATCTCATTTTCCAGATGGGAGCAATAACAGTCCCTTGTGTGAGGACTAGCTGAGGGAACTAACAGAATTTTTCTTCTCCCTGCCTTTTGGCAGACTTGCATTGCTAAATTATGAATTTGATGAAAGTCTTGCAAAGATCATCTCTGTGTCTCCTTTTCCTGTTAGCAAACCATCATTTCCCTGCCTCACAGGAATGTTTGGCAGTTCATGCATTGAAGACTGTGAGATGCTCAGGTTTGGGGCGGATTCGTACAGGTGGCTTAGACACATCTTTCAAATCCCTCCAGGAATGGTCATTCCAGCACTGCCCTGGGCAGCCTGTTCCAATGCTTGACAACCCTTTTGGTAAAGAAGTTTTTCCTAATATCCAGTCTAAACATTTCCTGGCACAACTTGAGGCCACTTCTTCCATCCCTCTTCACCTGGGAGAAGAGGCCAGTCCCCATATGGCTGCAATCTTCTTTCAGGGAGTTGTAGAGGATGGTAAGGTCTCCCCTGAGCCTCTTTTTCTCAAGTCTAAACAAACCCTTGCCCATCTCTGTTGCTCTTCTCTGGACACCCTCCAGCACCCTCCAGCCTTCCTTGCCATGAGGGCCCCAAAACTGAGCACAGGATTCCTGGGCTGTTTCCTCTCTGCTGTGCTGTATTTTCAGATGTCTGATAAGTTAGTAACAAGTCTCCAGCTCCTCCTGTTTTCTGCCCAGATTGATCTCATCATTTTCAACTACGCTATTGGTCTCATCACCTTTTTTGGGAGGGAGAAATGTTTAATTCCTCTGTGACCATTCTCAGGCAGGTCTGTGGTTTCTAGCACATCAATAACCCTTGTGTCTTTGCTGCCACTGTTACCAAAGCTCTGGGAGAAATTCATATTTGGCTTGAAAATCTGTCTGTTCTCCTCAGTTTTGGCAGGACCTTTAAGCCTTTCAAGCTTTGCTCTAACAACATAACAAAGTCTTTCCAGTGCAAGTTTTCACATGTGCTGAGGAAATATTTATTCTGCTGTGAAGAAACTGTGGGGCTGTGCTGATGGCTTAAGCTCCTCAAGGCATCCATACAGTGGGAAAATCAGGCCCTAAGTTATCTCTGACAGTAAATCCTGCAGATTCTCACAGCTTATATCAGAGGTTCTGTAGACTTTCTTATATCCCCTGTTGCTTTCTGCTTACAGTTCTTTAAGGAACAGGAACACCAAAGGCTGGCTCATACACAGTCACTTTGATGTTGGAATAAGCTCTTGCTCAACACTGAAGGGACCCAGTTGTTCTGGGATGCTCTCTCAATAGATGTTTGATTTGTTCTCAGGAGGAGAAGGAAGAGGGGGGTTTTTCCTTGCTGCTTCTTTCACATCCAGCTTTAACAGCTTCACACCAGCCCTCTGTGTGCTTCCTCACGGGTGAACACATCAGGGTCTGACTGTTTGGAACAACTGCAAGCCTGCAGAGCTTGGAGTGGGAAGCACTTAGGAATAATGAGACCTCTTTTTGTGTTTTCTTATTCAGGGTCACTTCATGACATCAGGAGAATTCTCCTTTAAAACCTGACATCCCAACTTAACTCAGGCACTGCTGCCTTGACTAAGCATCTACCACGGGTCCACGTGAAAGCCGGTTTGTTTTGGGGGCTTGAATTCCTAAATACTCAAGTCACCCACCCAAGTGCTTACACAGAGCATTAGTTATGCTTAGTTCACTGACAAGGTTTATGTGTGCATTGTGCTAAGGGCAGGGAGAGCAAACTCTGCCACCAGAGCTGCTCTCTGACATCGGCGATGCGCACTCGGGTCCGGGTACCGGGGATTCCTCACAAGGGCTTGGCAATTTAACAACACTGCAGGTACATTTACTCTCACTCTGAGCTTAATGTTCCTCACTCTCTTATGTTCTAGAAATGCTCCTCTGGTGAGGCCTGGAGGCTGGGAAGCTGCCTCAGAGGTGTAATGGGCCTCACTCATGGCCATCATCGAATTGAAAATTGTTCCTTTGAATATTGTCTGCAGCCTTTAAGATTCAGGCTGCATGACTCTAATGCCACCAAGGTGTTTTTCTTGGTAGAGAAAAATCTCCCTCTTGATGTTCAGTGGTTTCTTTATAGGGTTGTTTGGTCTCTGGACATGGGAGAATCCTGGCAATTTTGATCACTTGAAGAGAATGAGTAATGCCTGGTGCTTGGTACAGCGTGTCACTCTGCACATCACTGATTATGCTTTATTTTCTATTATGTTGAATGGAGCGATTCTATTATGGACTATCATTTTCTCTTTTTACTGTGGTTTATTTCAAGGATTCCTGCTGGAGCCCTATCTACAGAACATTTCTAGATTACAATTGACTATCTAAGACTGTTTCAGGAATGCTTAATGGGCCAACTCAAATTAGCCAATCTGAAGAAGTGAATTTCGGCCTTGAGAGCTCTCTGAACATGTGGCATTCTACTAGCAAAGGGAAAAGGCTGTCTGCTGTCAAAGTTTCAGTAGGTGTCAGTGTGGATTTTAAGCTGGATTCTCAGCCTGACTATTTAAGTCCCTTTCTTTGTGAATTTATCATGGTCTTGTTCTATTATCAGCCTTTAGTTCAGTTTAACCTCCTGTTTCCACACCCTGATTAAAGATTACTGCTGATAGGGGATCACTAACTTAGATAACAGCCAGGACTTAGAGGGTGAGTGGTCATGAGTCTCCAAAACCCCAAATGTCCTGCTGGAGTAGCTGGGGGCTGTAAGAGACACACATCTGGGTGAGGCACAGGCTTCACATCCATCCTGGTGGGACCTTCAAAGTCCTTATCAGGCAGGAATTGCCAGGTCTGCATGGCAAGATCAAAAGAGCTCATCTCCTTCAGCTCATCAACATTTGGGCCTGACTCTGGCTGCTGTCAGGAGCACATCAAAGATAAACAAATAATGAGAACAAATAAGCAAATAATGGCCAAGAAGAAGGATGGGCTGCCAGCAAGAAGCCATCTAATCCTCCAGAATGATAATCCCAAAGAGCCTTCAGAGAGGACCTTGGGATGGGTTAGAGCAAACACTGAGCAAAGTAGAAGGCAGCAAGTGGTCAGTTTCTGGCAGATAATTCCTGATTTTGGGCAGTGTTTCAGCACGTTTTTCCATTGATCATTATTAAAATACTGAGGAATAATTTTTTTTTCCTGTCTGTACGGTTTCATTTTCTTATCTGCTTGAGACACAATTGTTTGTGTGTTGATAAGTCACAGTTGAAGATGCACTGAGCACTCGGGGTCTGGGAGGGAAAAATGCCAAAGCCTTTCTGAGCTGTTTTTTAGGTGGTCTTATTTGAGTGGCATTTATCAAGTACAGAGAGCGCCAGAAGATTGATATCCATTCTGGAGCAATGCAGAGGTCCTTAAGAGAATAGGACAGCAAATTCAGAAAGACAGGTACATCCTGGCCAGGGCTCTTTATATTGAAATTCTGAGCCCTGCAGAGGAGTGTGAGTTGGGCTGGGGGACCAGCAAGGGCCACCTGACAGCTGCTCACCATGAGAGTGAATCCAACCCTGTGCTTCCCTCTCCTCTCTGCTGCCCAGAGCTGTTGTGCCTTCAACTGGTGCCTTTTGCTCCAGAGATGGTGAATTTTCAGGGCTGGTTTTGGCACTGGATCCCCTCTTTTGGGAAGGGCATATTATTTCAGTAATGGTGTGAAGCAAAGCTTTTCTGTTTGTTTGCTTGTTTAAATGAAGAAGGAGTTAAGTGCATGCTTAAGTGATTTCCTGGTGGAGGATCCAAGTTACAACTTGGTGATGGTAATTAAGAAGCCATTAGCAACAGAAAATGAAAAAGAGAAAGGTTAGCCATTATTTTACAGCAGCCCAGAGAAGAATGTGAGTGCCCCTCTTACTATTAAAATATTCCAGTGCTTTCCCTGGTTGTGCTTTCTTTGGGAAACATCACTTCACAGAGAGGCCTCAATGTGTGTACCTGCAAAATCTCCGGTGTGTTTGATGTTGGCACTTCTCTGAAAATGTGTTCTTCCAACGCAAGCCTGAGTCAGTAACAGACAGCTCAGAGGAAAGGCTGGGCTCCAGGAACAAACAGAGCTTTTCTCTCCTCTCTTTGAGGGCTTTGGATGGCAAAAAGAAGTGTAACCTGGCTGTTCAGTGTGTTTCTGTGCCACGTTCAAAAGTCTGACGTGGAGGAGAGCAGGAGCTGTAATTGGTATTGAGTTAATTCCTGCCTTCATCCTTGCTGCCTTGCAAACTTCAAAGCAGCAAAGCTCCTCTCTTTACACCTACCAGCATCGTTCCCAGAGCTGAGCAGGGTAATTTTCACATGCAAATTCAAGAGGGGAGCTGGCCTTATCTGAGAAGGTGGACATGCAGCTTAATGGGACAACAGCACCTCCTTGTCCTCCCAGAAGGGGAGCAAGGCAGCAGAAATAGGATTTCCTTTTGCTCTTGTTTTAGGGGAAAAAATCCACCTTGTGCTTTGTTTTTATGCTTTGAATTGTGTAGAGTGCTGGAAAAATAGAATGCAGTTTGCCATCTAGAGCTTTGTAGTGCATCTTTCATAAGCTGTTGGAAGCATAATGCAGAAATCAAAGACTTGGCAAAGATACAGGTCAGCTTTACTACTCCCCTCATCCTCAGGCATTTGAAATACTCAGATTTGTGGACATTAATCTTAATATTATTGATGTAGTGGGAAAACAGGGAGCAAATTTATGGTATGTACAGTCCTCACTGTTGGTTTTTTGTCATAGTCTCTTTGGGACAGTAATTTCTGTCATTTGTTATTTCAAAAGCTGCCTCCTTGAATTTTGTTTTTTTTTTTTTTTTTCATTGACTGTAACAGCAGAAGTATTGGGAAGCTATTCAAACCAGACAGAAGTGAGTGTCAGGGGACCAGGCAGGACAATAACTGATGTGATGATTTAGGCAGGTCACTCTGCCACTGCTGCTAAGACATCTAAGAAATTGACCTCTGGGTTTGAGTTGCTCAGCTTCTGAAAACACCTGTAGCTTGTGGGTTTTTTTGCTTTTTTTTTTTAGCAGTTCCACAAAGCCTGCTGGGATCTTTCAGTGCAGAAATGTGACTCTCATGCTTTCTTCTCTTGATTCTGTCTCCAGCTGTGCTGTCTGTGGCACATTGAGCAGGTTAAATGTGGCCTCAGGTGCCCATTGACTCTGCAGCACAAACCTGGGTGCAGGATGCTGTGTATAAACACACAAACACAGCTAAAGCTCACAAGCACTTGGGAGGTTTCATTTTCACTGCAGAGATTCTCTGCATCAGTTTCCTGTGTGGGTTGTCAGGAGTGTGTGCTCAGGAAACCACCCCAGCACAGGATGTTTTTGGGTGAGGGTAACACTTTTCACTGAATTGACCATTTCTGAGGCTTGCTGCCCTCAAACAGGGTGCAGGGAGTGTGTGTGGTGCTCCCTGATCCAGGCACTCAGGCCAGCCTGGGCTGGCTGCCACCTCCCTGCACCCCTCATCTCACCCTGTGTGCGATGTCTGAGAGAGACACCACTGACCACCTCTGCAGAAACTGAGGACTTCATTGCTGGGAACTCTAAGTCTGATTAAAATCAGCCATTATTAAATTAAATAAGCTCCATCTGTCAGTAGAGTGAGTGCCCTTCCACCAGAGGCAGAGAAAGCAATTCAAAGGGGCATCTTCCAGATGATATTCCAGTTTTAGGTAAGGTGCAGAACAGAGAAGTGGCTCAGTCCTAAAATCTAAGCCAGGTCTTGTGTCTCTAATGAATCAAACCCAGCTCCAGGTGCTGTGTGAAATGGGAATAAAAATCCATTCAGTGGTGTGGGCCTCACTCTTCAGTGCTGATAATAAATGAGAGCCAGGAACTTGCCTGGAGTCACACTATGGGTGAAATAGGCTTGCAGTTTCACTCTGTCTTCTTTTTAAGATTTAGATTGGCATGACATTTTTCCTGGGGTTTTCAGGTACCCCTGTGGGTATCTTAGTGTGAAGACAGATGTGATCTGGCTGGATGCTTTACTCCCATGGTTTTGTTCTGCTTTTTCATGCCACTCAGATCCCAAAGTCAATGTAGTACAGAGGACTTGACATTTGTTTTTGCACGTATGCACCTGCCTTCCCCATGCAGCTTTTGACTCACCCTTTGATATGCAACCAAAATGATGCAGAACTGAGGCCTAAGTATGGAGAAACCTTGGTAATAAACCCTAAGAAAGGAAGCTTAGCAGAATTACAACAGAGCTGATAAGATAATGATGCCTCCAAATCTCCTTTCCCTTCCTCAAACAGCCTCTTGGGGTATTTGGACTCTGGGTCTGAAAGGGTTGTTTGTCATCATTTATAAATCAGCCCAGATGACTGGCTGATAAGGATGACCCCTGGCCAGCTTTCTGACAGACCTGACATGCTAAAAACCTTTGGATGGTAAAAAGAGAGCTCTGGAGAGCAAGAGGCATCTCTGGGTAGTGATCCTGTCACCTGCATTCTGTCACCTCTCTCTCTGTGGCAGTGGGAAAGCAAGGTGGAGACTTTGTAATGCAATATCCACAGAAGGGCTGTGTGGTACCTGGGGCAGTTCATATTGCTTAAATGCAATATGGATATTGTGGATATTGCAAAGGCACTGGGGCCTTTGGTGGACCTCTGTGGAGGGAGAAGACAAAAATCAGCTTTAAATCCCAACCAATGCACAAATATCTCTTTCAATTGTGGTTTTTGCTGCCAGGCCTATATTCCAGAGCTTCAATGATGTGTGAAAAATATCATGCCTGAGATGTCTATCTCCATTTTGAAGGTTCCTCAGCCTCACAGAAGTTTTGGTGAAGTTTCGAGATAATTCAGCAGTTTCCCAGGGCTCTGAGGGAAGGCTTGGATGTTGGCAGAGAAATTGCCTGGAGAAGCTGGTGCTGCCCCTGGATCCCTGGAAGTGTCCAAGGCCAGGCTGGACAGGGCTTGGAGCAATCTGGGATAGTGGAAGTTGTCCCTGCCCATAGGAGGGGGGTGGAATAAGATGGTCTGTAAGGTCCCTCCCAACCCAGAACAGTCTGTGATTGTATAAGAAACCAAGAGCAGTGAGGTTTGGGGAGAAAATGGGGAACCAATCCTAGTTTTCTTTGAGCCAGGCTTGACCAGCAGTTGGATAGATGGGAAAACCATATTTCTGAAGAGTTTGGGAAAGGTAATTTATCCCAAGGAGGCTTTTGGATGTTTGCTTGCAATTACAGTTGTTTTAGCAAAGTGACTAGAATTTGCTCTTTGGATTTCCATGTCCATGCCCAGAGTTTAAGAGTTGCAGGTACCACCTGTTAACACTGTGCAAACAGAATATAATTGACTCCCGCAGGAATCCCTCTGAAAGGCAGCACCTTGGGATTAAAGTTGCAGAGCCATCTATCTAAAATGATGTGGCAGATTTAATTAACGTGTCTAAAAATACACAGGCTGCAATCAAGCCTTTGCTTCTGCCTGTGTCTGTTCCCTGAAGAGGAATGCACATAATTTTCAAAATCTTGGGTTCTGTCAGCCACCTGTGAGTTGAATTTATTGATGCATGAGATTATCATAAAATTAATTTGGACACTGCTGAATTATGAGGTTGAAAACAGGTTGAGAAGTAGCTGCTCTCCCAGTTTAAGCAGTATGCTGTCAATAATGTTCTTTCAAGCCCATATGTAGAGCATTAGCAGAGAGCTCCAGTTACACCCTGTAAATGTCTGGAGTTGGGATGCACACAGCCCCTGGTGGCAGGGAAACAGCTCCAGAGTGTGGCACTGGGAATTATTTGGAATGACTTGAATCTGAGGGGTAGATAAGCACAGACATCAAATGGATCTCACTTCTTGCCACTCAGATCTTTGCTACAGAGTCAGAAAGTGGCACAGCAATGAAACTGAGGACCCTTCAGTCAGAATGTCTGTCTGTCCATCACTTAGGGGTTTCAGGCTTTGTAGCCACTTTTTAATTAAAATAACTAGTTCTTGTTAAAGCTGTAGTGGGCAGTGAGGAAATGCAGTCTGCTAAGACAGCAGTGAAGGTGTTCAGGGAAAGAACAAACATTTGTTCCAGAGCTAATGTGGTCTGCTTAGGAGCTGTTCCCTTCTCGTGCTGGCAGATTTTGGCATGGCTTTTTGTCAGTCCCTCAAGCCTTTAGGGTGCAATATAGGGCCTGGATGTCCATGGTCTGGCTGAATGAATGGCTTTGTTCAGAAGCCCAGATGGGTGATTTCAGGTGAGATTTTTTTCTCTGGCAGAGCTTCAGTGAGTTCAGTGACACTATCTAACCTAACCAGCAGTAATAATCCTTGGAACTGAAATAATACTCTTCATCCAGAAACTTTTGAAACACATGCATGGAAATGGAGTAGGGAAAGAGAGTGCAAAGGATGGGCACAGACATCCTTGGTCAAATTTTAAAGATCCACGTGGTGCTGCACACAGTCCCATGGGGCTTAAAGAATTCAGGATGTGAAGCTTCTAACTCAGGCTCTTGGCAGAGCCAAGGAAATATTTCCTGATATATTTCCTTCATATTTCAAGGTTGTATTACAGTCTAGAGATTGGAAAAACCACTTTTAAGTGTCTGAAAATTGTGGATCTGCTGGATCCAGTGGCTCTTGGAAGCAGGACTGTGGGACACAGAGCTTCCATTTCAGCTGCCCCCCTGCCTGCTGATGGTCTGCCCTCGTTGGCACAGCAGTGTCACAGGCTGGCAGTGTCCTGGTAGCTCCAGTGCCCTCCCCAGCCATTTCTATAACCACACTGCAGGAAACAGAGCTGGGTGCCAAGGTGACTGTTCAGCTTTAAAGCCCAGCAAGATAAGATGCTTGAGAAAGCTTTAAATAAAAGGTAACCTGTGGCAATCCCTTGACAAATCATCCGTTTGTGAACTTTTACTTCCTTAATCTCCTCTGTCAGACAGGCTAAAGAAAGTCCAAGGGTAAAAGGGAACTATTCTAATTTAGACCATCAACCTCATCCCCATTAACTCCTGGGGCTGTCTGCAGAGGCCTTCTGTACATGGGATAGCATATGGCAGAGGGCTGGAACTCCTTCAAAGTGGAATTAAAATTAAAATGAAAAACTCTAAAATAATTCCTTCTGATAAAGGGGGGAGCAGAGAACTATTGTGTGATGAAAATGTAAATTCATGTCTCTGCTGCTGGATTCTTTGCCATCAGCAGAGGCCTGTGCTAAAGTTTAAAAGTACATTCATATTTCTGTCATTTCCAGCAATTGTTTTGCTCTGTGTTTGGGATCAGTGGGATTTCACAGGTATTTTAGGGTGCCTGCAATCATGTGAACTAATCTAATGAGGTCTGGTGAGGAGCTGCCATCCCCATTACCAGATCAGGGCTGCGCAGTCGGTGCTGTGAGGCTTAATGACTTTGCACAATGTTAAATTGTGCATCCTCTTGGAGAGAGGGCTCTGGCTCTTTTTCAAGATCTATAAATACTCTGGAAGTTGGCCTGGTTTCTTGTGGAGCACTGTGGGCACTGGGTGTGTGCACACGTGTGCTCTGCAGGGAGCTCCTCCCCAGCACTGAGCCTGCAGTCAGCCAGGCAGAGCAAACCACCACGGAGAGAAACATCCCCAGGCACAAGGGCTTTATTTACTTTTTCACCTTTCAAATTGCCTTACAAAAATGTCAGAAGGCCATTACACAGCTCATCTGTCCCCCAGTGGGTGTCCTTCCCTGAGGTGCGGAGGAAAATGTTCAGACCTGGGCTGGATGCAAGCAAGCTGAGTCTTTCAGAGAAGGGCTGGGGATGTAAAGATGAGGAAAGCAGCTGGGATTGTGACTAACGGGGTGAGCTGAGAGATGTAACAGCCCTTGTGTCACTGAATCTGCCCGGGGGCATGCACAAAGGACACATGGAAGGGGACTGTGACTCTCTGCAGGGTGATGTGATGAGACAGAAACAACCCTTGTATGAGGGATTTACCTACTGCAGCTCTGAGGGGAAGAAATTATTACTGCAGCTTCCAGGAAATGCACTTTATTCATTTATTTTGCTGCTTTCCCTGCCATGAGCAGGGGACTGAGAGCCAGCACCCAGCTGATGGCTGGGTACCATGGGCTGGGCAGCCATCCATGGCTGTGGGTCTGTCTGCAGCAGCAGGAGGCACAGGGAAGCACACCAGGGTGACCACCAGCTCCCACAAGTAAGTTCTCAAAATTCTTTTGATAGCAGAGCCTGAATAAGTCTTTTGCACTCCAAAGTAAATGCTGCTTCTGGAACTTCTCAGTGGATTTTTATTAGAGCTGGATGAGGCTGGAGGACACAGCCCCTCTGACGTCAGGGGTTTTATATCAGGCTGCTTCCATTTTTATACTGTGCTCCTCTGGGCATTTAAGGCATTTCCTCTACAGAGCAGATCTGCCTGGAACCACTTCGTTCCCTTTTGCTCCGATTTACGGCAGATAGAAGTTCCTGCCCTGCTGCAAATTACTAGGACCTGTTTCAGTCTAATTCCAGGTATCACTGGGGGTTTATGCCAGTGGATATTTAGCTCTTTGGAGCACAAAGATTATTTAGCTTCCTTGGGCAGAAGAGGTCTCCCATAAATAAGGGAGAGGAGATGCTGAGCCTGTTGCTGGGGATGCACGGCCACGCTCTCTGTCCCCGTGTGCTGCATCTGCTGGCTCCCACCCAGGGGCTGGGGCTGTTTGGCTGTGGCCACACTTGTTGCATGTGTTCTCCATTCATCACAAGCCAGGCTGGGCTTGGCAAGGGCAGCCCTGGCACTTGTGCCAGGTGAGCCATTAGGGCTGGGCTCGGCTGGAGCTCCTTTCCTGCACAGCAGTGGGGACAGCCTGACAGCCAGTCACAAGTGTCACCTCATTTAGCCAGCCACTCTTGGCTGAGAAAGAACCTGGGCTTGTGCTCGGACCTGCAGGAGAGCAGATGGCTAATGTGGTCATCAGCCACTGTGCTGTAATCCTACAGCCAAACTTGGCTGTGCATGGGAGCAGGAGTGAAATGTGGAGTGTTAAACACAAAGCAAAGCAGAACCACTCCAGTGTAACCTGCAGTGATGGGAATTCAGGGCTGCTTTTAAGCAGCAGGGTTCTTAACTCCAGGCGTTTTCTATCTGGTTTTATTTCCCAAACCCTGCATTATCTTGTGTTGTGGTTTAATCCAGGACATCTTGTTAGGAGAAACATTATTTCCCTTTGGCAGTTTCTCTTCTCTTCCTCAACTCTCCCACATTTTTTAAGCTCACAGTGGGGAGATTAATATTTATCCTTGTTGGAGCTCTGTCTGCTTTTATTTCCCCCTTTCCTAATTCTTTAACTCATCATGTTCAAATAGCACTAATTAAATTTGTTCTGGCTTAAAATGCAGTCCTGCCTTCAGCAGGCAAAATTACACCTGGACTTTTCTGAACAGGTCTGACCTTGGCAGGATTTCAGCAGGAATCAGTGGCTGGGATAGAACTGGTGTCCATAGCTCAGAGTCAGGGATTGATTCTTTGAGTTGCAGTCAGTGCTTGTGTCTGTCAGGGTTTGTTGGCTCACACGGGAGGTTATGTGAGCACAACTGCAGCTTTGGTCTGGCTCAGCCCAGGCTCAACAGCAGCTCAGTCAGCCAGGACAGGGAATTGCTGGGAGCCATTTGGGTCCTCTGCATTGCTCTGCTGTTTGGAAAAGGTGTGTTAGCCCAGAGCAGTGTCCAGCCCCATGAGAGAGTCCATGGAAGTGCCTGAGGGAGGGCACGGTTGGCAGCCAGAGTCCCTGTAGCGCTGCTGCCTGGTGTCAGGCTTGTCCCAGCCTGTCAGCACCACATCATGAGAAATTGCAGGTAGGTTCCTGTGCCAGCCTGTGGCTGGTGTGTACAGGACAGGGGGTCACTTCTTGGCTCAGTCCCTGGTGTGGGTTCTGCCTGGAGGAGGTGCTTTCCCAGCCACCTGCATTCAACAAGTGCTTCCAGCTGCCTGGGGCCCTTTTTCTCATGATCTGTCCTGAGTTCCTAAGTTTCTGTGCACAGCTGCCTTTCAGAAGTGGCTGGATTTAATGGCATGGGATTTTTTTTTAACCTTCCTTCAAGAAGTTTTGGTACCAACCATTGCATTCCTTCCCAAAGAAGAGCCAGAGACTCTGCAAACTCCCCATGAGACTTTGTGGTTGCAACTGGCCCAAGATGGAGCAGCAATTTCATATGCTGAGATAGATATGCAGGTAGTAAATAGCTCTGAGAATAAAAGATACATATCCCATATAAATGTAATAGAACTAATTATTTTTATTGCTAGGACTGTGCTATTCTATTTCTCTTGGGATAGGAGACTTGCTTAGACCCAAGAAAAACTGCTGCTGCCTCTGTGCCTGCTCAGATTCCTGCTGCACAGATAAATACCATGGGAAAGCACTTGTAATACAAACACTTGTTTATAGGCAGACATTTAATTATCATATTACAGAATTCTGGAGACCAGCTGCCACATGAGATTTCTGGCTGGGACATGAACATAAAATTAAAACAGTGTCACATGCCCATGGAGCTGAAAACCTCGGCATAGTATTTGCACATTCCCTGCTCTCTGTAAAGAGCTTCCTGGATGATATTTCTGTGCAGATTATTCACGAGGAGTTGGAGTGCTGTGAGCCTGATGACGTCTTTGTGACTGGATCAGAGAACAAATATTGTGATCTTTCCAGCATCCGCTCCCTGGGAGTGATTAAATTTCTCCTCCAAGGAATCTAGGTCATTTGCCAGGATTGGGGTATCTACAGAAAGTGGACAAAGTGGATTGGTTTTGTGCTTTTGAACCCTCAGTTTTATTGATAGTCCTGAATCTTTTGGGGAAATGCATGATAGTGCAATATGGAGAATGATGCTACATGTAAATATCTCTGTGTAAAGGAAAGCGTGGAAGCTCCTTCTAATCCTCAGATGGTTTGCAAGATTGACTCATTTTCTCAGGCAAGTAAGGATTGTATTTGTGAGTAAGAGTGTTCAGGGCTGTGTTTTCTCTCCTCATCCCCCTCTGCCTTTTCCTGCACCCACCATGGCTGCCTGCTGAGTTGCATTCCTGTCTCCAATGCTCCCTGTGCCCAAAGCACTTGTTCCCTTCCCTTCTTTTCCTGCCAGTTCAGCTTAGTCCCAGTGTCCAGGTCGAGATGTGCTTCCAGCAAGGGCTCACTAATGGTGGGGAAACTCACCAGGAGAGACTCAGGAACTTCCAAATGTGCAGGAATTCTGAAGCAGTCAGTCATTCTCTGTCCTCTTTTGGTGTTCACCTGTGACAGTGGCTACAGGAGTGAGATCTTGGGTTTCTAAAACAGTGACACTGGAAAACACAGTGATGGCAGCAAAGAAATTCCTTCCCTACAGGTAGATCCAGAAGGAGAAATCTGTTGGTTTCCTGGTCTGTTTCAGTGTGAGTTGTCAGGAAATCAGCCTACATCTTCCTGCTCTGAGAACAGGAGATGAACTGGCAGAAATATTTCACTAACATATTTTTGGAACACAAAATCCTGTTTATCCTGCAGTGAAAGTGTGTCTTGAATGCCACCTGAAATTTTCAAAGTGAGACTGCCTTGTTGCTGTGCTGTGCTATAGGATGGGTAAGAGTCATTAGCTCCAGGTCAGCACATGTGCATCCCTCAGGATCTGCCATCCTTTTTCTCTCCTGTCTCTGGGTCTGCTCTTTGCCTATGAAGGCATAAAGAAGCTGGAATGCTGCTCTATTCCATGTCACAAACCCATGGTTGTGGGATTCCCAGGAGCAGAGGTGGAGGTTTATAACTCTGCAGCTTTTTGGGGCTGTGGCTCATGAGCCAGCACTCCTGAGTTAAACCTGGAGCTGGGTGGGCTTGTGCACTGCTGCTCAAAAGTCAGACAAGGCATAAAAAGTGCTGCAACCTTCCAGTGCTGGCAAAATGTGGCCACAGCCATGCAGCCTGGATGGGAGCCCCAGAGAGCTGCTCTGCTGAGAAGCTCCTGCCAAGCAGTGTCCCCTCTCAGAAAACAAGTCCTACTTGAATATGCTTCTGTCTTTTCTGGTGCCAGGAAGCAGGAAGATTGCTTCTGGCTTTGTGGCTACCCTGGGGTAGCAGAGCCAGTATCTGTTTTTAATTTTACATGTGTAAAGCAGCTCATTACCAGGGTCAGTGGCCATCCTGGGCAGTGGCCCTCCTGTCCACTCAGAGCTGGATCAGTATTTAGGCTGCAAATGAGGCTTTTCCAAGCTGCAATGCCTGAGCTCACCAGAGACCTGAGAACATCCAAGTGCAAAACTGAAAGTGGAAAAAAGAGCAGGGGAAGGAGGATCCCACAGCTTAGGGGAGGGGTTGTGTCATTTGTCTGTTGTAGTTTTTGTGAGATCCTCCCCCCTTTATCCTGAGGTCATGAAATGTTTTTATTCCAGCAGTGTCATAGCATGAAGAAACAAAACCACAGAGTCCTGTTGCAATATAATCTGTTGGTGGAAATCATGTGTGTGTTTTGAAAGACCATAAGTTTCTTCACAGATCCCACTGATTAGTGTGTCTGAGCTGTAAGCAGAGCTCTGGGCATCTGCCCTGCCTTGCCACAGTGGATATGTTGAAAAATGACCCATCATCCACCAGGACATAATTAATTCTGTGACATGCTGGGCAAGTGTTTTGGGGTTTTTGAGGAAAACACTTTAGAGATGGGGGAGAGGGAGGGAAGATAAATAAAGGCAGAAAATACCCCCATGTACCAGTGTCAGGGCTTTGGACAAATAGTCCAGGGACAGTCTTCACAGCTGCTCTTTGGTGGGGTTAAAGTTGGAGTACCCTGGCACACACCTTGGCACAGCAGAAAGTTCTGCATTGGAAGCAGAAACCTCATTTCCACTGTGCTCCCTGGGGAAGCCTGAAGGCTCTGAGAGTGTCCTACCCAGATGGGGTGAAGAGAAGGGACAGGGATGTGGCTTCCCAGCTGTGTCAGGAGGAGGATGTGCAGTCTGTCAGGGGCGCTGCTGTTGCCATCCCTGCTGGAAGCAGAGGCCCCAGGAAGAGCTGGGTGCAGCTGGTGGGATTGGACCCTCAGGTGTCCCAGGGACAGTCTGTCCTGTGTCTGTGGTCTGCTTTATTTGAGAAGAGAAAGAGCCAGTGCTGGTGTTTCTGGGATGCTGGCTGGAAAGGAGGGAATTCTCACTGTGCTGCTGTGGATGGTTTTTTGTCCTAGCTCTTTCCAGGAGTGAACACATTGGATTTTCCAGAATTCAGGCTCTTACTTGAAATGATTGAGATATTTGTCTTGCTGGGGCTGGCCAAGATACTGCCCAGAAAATCTCTTCTGGGAAGTGACCTCACAGATGTGCCTTGTGAGAAGGAAATGTTTTTTTTCCCAGTAATCATCCCTGGTTCCCATTTTGCTGTCACTGCTGTGGGCACTGTCTGAGCTTGTGTAAGATCTCTGATGTCCCCAGGCTGGCAGGAGCCACAGGGCCACGAGGACTGGTGGCCACCAGAGGTACCAGCCACTTGTCCAAGAGCATGGCCGGGATCAGCCACACACAGGCATGGTGTGAATGAATGAGCAGCCTCAGCATGTGAGGGTGATGTAAACACTTGTGGCTTTCTACATCTCTGAGTCTCGCTGTGGGCTTTGGTGCAATTCTTCTTCCCTTTTTTTTAAGGTTTTTTTTTTTTCCTCCCAAAGTCTTGAGTTACTGTAGCATCACAAATGAAATGATTAAGGAGAGCTATTTGAGACCAGCACCAAGTGACACAGGATCAGAGGTTCAAGTTTGCTTCCGGGAGAATCTCTTCTGCTCAAAATCAGAAGCTCATTTTTATTTTGACATTTTATTTAACATTGAAATTCTTGTGAGTTTTGAGGTTTTTTAAACAGAATAACTAAAACTGCTAAGGAGAATTTAAGACATAATTAAGGATTTCTTTAGGATTTGATGAATTTTATACTATTCAGAAATGTTCCAAAAAGATTATGCTGCTCAGTTGTATCTAAATCCCAAACAACTTTTGGACCAAGCAATGTTATTTCAACATTTCACATCTTTTCAGAAAATCTCATCTCAGTATTTTCAGCCAGTCAGAAAAGGCTTCACATCAAACCCTGTCAAATCTGTGAGATTTGCAGTCCCTCACTCTGCTCTGCCAGGTCCTTCTGTTTTCAGCTGACTGCATTTAATAATGATAATATTCAGAGTTCATGACTGTGGAAGTGTTTCTTGTTTTCCAAAGGTGTTTTTGGCACTTGGGGGGATTAATCCAGCTGGGATCACTCCCTAAACCCTGTGAGACCAAACGGCACCTCCTGGACATCTTTGCTTTGCAGAGAGCCGTGGAATTTCCACTGTGAAATATTTGTGTCTTCTCAGCTTGCCTGTGTGACTCTGCAAGCATCGACAGGGCAGTTAAGGGACATTTAAGCCACCTGAGGGTTCAGGTGGAGCAGCAGTGAAACCCCCATGGGCTCCCCCACGCTGCAGCACAGAGCTGTGGAGCAGCTCCTGGCGATGGAAGCGCAAACAAGGCTGTCAGGACATTTCTGCTCAAAGGTCACTGGCAAATGACAGACACTTAAATGCTGTTTTGTCTCTGTTCCACAAGCTGGAAAATGATAGGATTGGATTTTGATCAAGAGCTCTGTTTTATTCCCCCAGTCATCAGCCTTGTGGTGTCCCAGTCACTAAGACGAAGCGTAGCTGATGGTAAAGGGAGGAGGGCTCTGAGGGTTCATCTGTTTTTTGGATTATTTTGGAGTTCAGCTGTTTATATACACTGAGCCTTTGGGACATGGTCTGTTTTTTCTGATGCTTTCCAACCTGAGGCTGCTGGCCCCAGGCTGGCTGGTTGCTGAGGCAGCTCTTGTGACACCCCAGCTCTCTGGGTGCAGAACAACACACAGCCAGTGAATACCTGGGTTCTCTGATCATTTGATACCAGGGCAAAGCACAGCTCTTCTGTAGGGAGGCAGTTTCTGTTCCAACAGAGAGCCATGGCTGATCCTCACCCCTCTGAGATGAGGAGAGGAGTTTCCTAGGCAGCAGGACTGGGAACAGAGTCATGTTAGATGTGGGTTGAACATGTGGGAATGTCATCTTGATGTGAAGAATTGCTATTATGTTCCCAACTATTTAAAATTAATATTTTCTGAACCCTTATGGAGCCCAGTGTCCACCCTTGAAGAGAATAATGGAGTGCCATGTTTGGGGGTAATTAAAAGCTGCTGCTGTCAGTCCTCACCAGCAATGTGCCCTTTGCTCAATGTGCCTCAGTGGATGGAGACTTCACCCTGTGTTGGAGCATTGTTTGGTCATTTAATTTCATTTCTAATACTCTTTCCACTTCCATTATATCCCCTGAATAATTCCTATGTGGAGGACAGTGCAGTAAGTGACTTCTCCCTAATCTGATTTCTGATTCTTAGTGGCCTGGATAGACCAGCATTAGTTTGCTATTTCAATCTGATCCATCAGAGTCCTCTGCTGTACAGGGTTGCTCTTTTATATCACGTAGGTGGCAAAACCACAGCTTGATGCAGCTGGTGTCCAACACAGAGCCAAGCAGGTCATGTGTGTGGAGCAGAGAGGATTATCAGCCTCCCCCTGTGCCAAAACCAGGACAGGGGCTGAGAACAGAGGTCTGGTGTTGACTAGAGCTGCTGAGGAGAGAAGGGGCCTCTGCAGCCTGAGAACAGGGTGTGTGAGGCAATGCAAGGATAACTTTATGTATCAAATGAATACTTGGTTGTCTGGATGCTGGAAAGGTTCATTTGACCCCTTTGTCACCCCAGTTCTGCAAATACTGGACTGTTCTGGAGTGTAACTGGCAATAGAAGTGCCCCTCAAAGCATTGGTTTAGTGTGTCTGGTGGAAGGTGCAGCTCAGCCAGACATCAGTCAGGGCTGCACAAGGTGAGCAGAGTGTCAGGGTGGGGATTGGCATGGGCTTTGGATGGAAAGTCATTCCACTCTCTACAGACCTCCTTTATGAAGTGCCATGCTGCTCCTTGCTCTCCAAACCCTTACTGATGGATTCTGGACTGCAAAGAGAGAAAACAGAAAGAAAGGAGGTACATTTTCCTGAATGAAGGGACCTGAGTGTGGTAGAAAGAAGCTGCATCTGCCATTCCACTGGAAAATCCTTTCTGGGAATTGGGTGGGGTTGGGAATGCTCTGGGGATATGCCAGGCTTGTGGGCTCCCTCACTATGTGTTGCAGTCAGATGTAGTTATGGCCTCACACCTGTGCTCCAGAGCACCTGGCTCAGGAAAAGCACAATGAGCACATCACTGACAGGGTAATGAGGAGAGGGTCAGGGTGGGAAGAGCTTTGGGACCAGTGATGGTTGGAGTCTGGAAAAGAACTCCATGAGTCTTATGGAGTTTGAATATATTCCTCATCCTTTTGGGGTTTCCCTTTCTCCTGGCACCCTGTCAGTGTTCATTGCTCAAACCCAATGAGATTTCTTGACTTGGCATTGCGAGGCTGCGTGTCCAAACCCAATCTGAAATTCCACCGTCCTCCCTAGCCCTCTCCACCAGCCCCAACCTGCAGGAGAGCACATGATCCTCCTCACAGCTCTCAGACTGTGGTTAGCAGGGCAGGAAGATGAAGAAAACAGCCCCTTTTTCCACAGTCCAGCATGTGACCGAGGTGACGTTTTGCTTTTTTTGCCAGCAAGGAACAGCGACGTGGTTGGGCTGATTTTTCAAGGGCTGCAATTCTCAAAGGCCTCTTGCTGCTTTGCAAACTCTTTTGCAAAATCCCAAAGCTTTGGAAACTGCTGGGTATGATTGCACAAGTCTCAGAGCAGCATGTGCAAAAGTCGGTTGTTCTGCTGCCTGTGCCACCAGTTTAGATAAACTGAGCAGCAACTGTGCCTGCCCCCAGGCAGAGGTGGCAGTGGGAAAAGGTGCACTCTGGGACAGGGTGGATTTTCCCAGGAGCTGTTGAGTGTCTCTCTCTGTCGTGCACCACCATCACAGGTTTCTGCTGTCCCCTTTTGCCATGGTTTAGCCCCAGCTGGCAGAAAAGTACAGCACACCCCCATGCTCATTCTCTCTCTCAGGTGGGGGGGAGCATCAGAAAGAAAAGTGAAACCTGTGGGTTGAGATAAGAATTTATTAATTGAAATAAAATGTAATATATTCATGCTAATTGTAATAATAGCAATTGTAAGGACAAGGGGAGAGAGAGAGAGAGAGAGAGGAATAAAATCCAAAACAATTGATCATCATGTGCTGACCCATGCCCAGCCTGTCCCTAAGCAGCTCCCAGCCCAGTCCCCCCAGTTAATCTGGTGAACCTGAGATTCTCTGGTACAGAATATCCCTTTGGTCAGTTCTCTTGGCTGTGCTTCCCCCCAGTTTCTTGTGCACCTGCTCACTGGCAGAGCATGGGAAACTGAAAGTCCTTGATTTGGGGTAAGCATTTGTAAGTAACAATTAAAACATCAGGCTGTTATCTACATTATTCCCATGCTAAATCCAAAACACAGCGCTGTACCAGCTAATAACAAGAAAATTAACTCTATCCCAGCTGGAAACAGGACACTTTTTGTGGAGGACTGAGTTTAGCATGAGGATGAAACTACAAGTGAGAGAAATATCCCTGTGAGCTGCATGCTGCTGCTCTGGTGGTGAGTGTGCTGAGGAGGGCCATGCCAGCAGGGTCAGGAGTAGCCTGGTTTAAGTCACAAGCTTTCTGAGGGCCTCTGCCACTGAGGTTTTCTCCAGCTTGGCAGCTTCCAGTGTTCCTGAAATGTGCCTGATGTAGGTACAGGGTGAAATGGTTCCTTGAATGCACAGAAACTATTGCAGCTCCTGGCTTGTCCCTGTCACCTCTGGTGTTAGAGAGCAAGGCAGGGATTTAGGAGTCCACTGATTCCTGAATCCCCCAGGAAAACTGCTCTGATGTGTACAGATTGGAGGCTGACTGTAGGATGGATATGTATTATGGGGATTACTGTAGTGCTTATGGCGTGTTTGGAGATTTTGGTATAAAGGCTTAAATATTTTATTCTTATAAAGGGATTGAGTGTTCAAAGCTAAAAGCAGAAGTTTCTGCTATCTGAAATAAGCAGCTATGAGGAAGGTAAAAGTGGGAGCAGGTTTATGTGCTCAGTGAATTCAGCACAAAAAGCAGGATGTAGTAGAGACTGATGGGTCAGTAGCATTTGGAGAGTTTTCCAGGACAAGCTTATTGGAAGTACAGAGTGATTGGCAACTACAGCTTTGACTCTGCCTGGTGGGAAATGTTTTCTCGTGCTGGTTGTGGGAACAGAGATGGGTGACCCTCTGTCCTTTCTACATCATGCTGAATCCAGCCAAGGCTGAATTCCAAACAGATGTTAAAATCTTTGTCCCCTTTTTGGGCCTGTCCATGACATCAAGAGTTTTGGGGTAGGGTGAAAATGTGCACGAATCTTGTGGTGCTCACTGGGCCTGGAGCCAAGGTCTAAGCAGGGAGCATTCCTCCATCATATCCTGCTTTTCTTCCCCAAAACTCCTTTATCTGTTGCCTCCAGTCAGAGGTAATGAGAAGAGTTTCCAGTATCTTGCAAAGCAGCATGGTCTGTTCTCAATTTCCAAACCTTTGTGGCTGTTGTTCTACTTATGGGTGGATCACAAAAATAATTACCTAAATGAAGCAGGCGCCGAAACACCGTAAGTGATCGTGTACTCCACAGAATAACAATGATTAGGTCACCCTCCTTGCTTATCTCAGGTTCCCACCCTTAAAATAAGGCCAGCAATATTTTTGCTTTTAAAAGAGCAGGATTAACTTGTTCATGTGTGAAGTATTAATCGTTGTTGTTATTATTACTCATATGGATGGCAGGGAAGCACCTAATGAATTCTGGTAATGTTACAATAGGCTGTGGCTGCTATTGTCATGAGTAACCCTGGATAAATGTACTGGGCTGCCTGTTTATCCTAAAGCAAACTGCACCATGTCCTTGTGGTCCCTCACCAAGAGATCGCCGTGGCCACGAGGTCTGTGTGTGGTGCTGATGGTTTTGGGTTGCCCCTCCATCCTTTCCAGCCTGACTCATTCAGTGCAGTGTCTCATATGTGCCTTCCAAACAGGAGCTGCCCAGGGTGTTTCTGTGCTGTCCAGCAGTGGCAGGGTCTCTCCAGAATCATTCCTTCCCTTCTGCTTTAAAAGACAGAGAGAAGCAACTCAGACTTATAGCTGTGGATTTTGGATGCTTTCCAAAAAGCAAATCCTTTGGCTGTCAGAGAATCGATGCAGAAAAACAAATTCCTTCCAAGTGTGTCCTTGATGGAGACTAAATGTTTTCCACCCTTTTTTCTTCATAGTGTTGGTAATTACATTCCTTAAAAACCTGCCAGAAGTGCCCTGGGGTGCATGGGGTGAAGGATGGGATGCCACGTGTGTGTTTTTGGGTAGGTAGGAGTGAGAGTTGTCTCTGCTGCTGGCTCTCAGGCAGGTGTGTCACCATTTACCCCCTTCACAGCCATCACTCAGGGAAGGAGCAGCATTCCAAGTGAGCTGTCCTGCCCGGGAGCTCTGCCTAATCCTCCATGAGGCTGTGGAACCGCACGCCCCTTTCTGGTTAGGGCCACCTCTTCCCGGCTGCTGCTGGCCTGGAGCCCACACCATCCCCACAGATGCTTTTGGTGCTCACCTCTGCCTCCTCCCAGTGAATTTTCAGCCAAAGGCCACCTCTGGAAGTTGACTGTGGGGTGTGTTGTGTCACTCCCTGTGCAGCTCATGACTCAGCAGTTGTACAAGTTTCGTACCTGTCAAGAACATGCCAGAAACCACAATGTTCCTAAGCCAGCAACAGCAAAAGCATCTGGGAGTTTCCACTCAGCTGAAGACAACAATGTCTGCAGTAGATTTTCTTGCAAATTGGTTTCATTTCATTGCCAAGAGATGAGAGCAGGAAAAGGATGCCAAGGGATGAGGGCAGGAAAGCCAGCATCTGGATTTCCAGAGCCTGGAAAGGCCGAGATCATCAAGAGAACAAGTGACACATCACTGTGCACTGCAGTCTGTTGAAGGGAAAGCAAGGCCATGAAACCACTGAATATTTTAGGAAAATCTCAGGCTGTGAGATCAATTAAAACACTGAGGTGCAAGACAGCAAAATGCAAACATCTCTGCAGGTGTCAGCCTGAAAATGTCATTATTCAAACAAGCACTGGCACAGGAGCAGTCCCGTGGTGCGTGAGCCGTGTCCTGGTGCCAGACCCTGGGCAGGAAGGCTGCCCTGCTGCTCCTGGAATGGTGGCTCACCCAATGAGGGGCATCTCCTGGCATCCCAGAATGCCTCCCACAGCCCTGCCAGCCAGAGAGCCAGGAACACGTGCCAGCCATGGCAGGATCACTGCCCGCTCGGCACAGCAGGGGCTGGGGCACAGCCTTGATGCTTTCATTGCTTGGCTCACAGGAGCTCAGCTGGCAAGGAGAGCTGTGACAGCAAGAGCACAGCAAGCCCTGCTCCCTGCCCTGGGCTGGGATTTGAGGATCCGTGTGATTTGGGTGTGAGGGGCAGGGGAGGGTTGAACAGCTGAGGTCTGGGGGATAGAACAGCTCCTCTTTGCTCAGGGATTGGAGCTGTGATGCAGCCAAGATAACAGTGATTGGCGTGCCCTTGTCTGGGAAGGAGGGAGTAGTTAGGGTGCAGTTGAAGGAGTGGGAGGAATCCTTGCCTGCTCAGGCCTGTGGGTGATGGCTGATGCCTGGGAAAAGTGGCACCACTGTAATGGATGGAGAGCGTGGGTGGGGGAGAGAAAGAAGGGATGGTAAACAACCAAGCCTGGTCCTTCCTGGATTTCCATCCTGCATTAAATTAAAACATGCCAAGGCTGATGTTGTTGAACTCCATGTCAGGCATTCTCCGTCATGCTTTTCCCTCCCCAAAGGAAAATTTTCCAGCAGCATGTGTTTAACCGTGTGTTGCAGGCAGAGATGGGGATCCCCTTGAGCTGTGAGCTGTTGTAGGCATGGGAACCTCTCTAAATAGCCTTGAAGTCATTTTCCCAACATGCCTGGATCCCAAGTGTGTGCCAGATCCCCATAGGACAGTTTGGCTGGGATCAAACAGGCACCTTAATGACAGGAGATGCAAGTGATTGCTGTGATTGCTGGGTGAAGCCTATCTGAGCAGAAGGGGGAGGCTGAGTCCTCGTGGAAATTCTCTGCTTTGGACTGGCCTGAGGCAGGGGTTGGAGTGGGGCTGAGGGAGGATTCAGCCTGTGATGTGCCAAGTGCATCAGGGGGTGACAGAGTGGCTCAGCAAAGTATCTGTGCATGGCTTGAGCACTGCTCAGAGTGTTTGGTGTGGATTGCATTTCATAAATGACTTTAAGTAGGATAAATTACTTGAATGCAAGAGGGAAGGGTGTTGCTCTAAGCACTGCTTGGGCTTTCCTACCAGCTCACACAATGCACAACCAGCAGATCCCCTCTCTCTGTCCCTGTCCCTGTCCTGGTGTGCCATGTTTGATAGTGAAGTGTTTCACTGCTAGGTTTGGGGCTTCTGCCTGGAAAAAGTACATCCCTGGCACCCACCCAAGAGCTATTGATAGCAGGAGCTCCTAGAAGACAGCGTGACAACTCCAGAAAACAAGGAATTGCCAAATCATCCTGCAGTAAATGAACCCCTGGCCACACACACCCGTGGGAGCCACGTGTGCCCAGAGCTCCAAATCCTGCTGAGGATTGGTACCAAGTGACCTCATGAAGGAAATGCTGTCAAGAATCAACAAGGACAGCTTAAGGTACCTGCACAAAATGCCGTGTCATGAGCCCAAGAGGTTTTTGCCCTTCTGTCAAGTCCCATGGAAACAAACCCTGAGGACACGATGAGCCGGTTCTCCAGTGACACGGCACACACGGTGTCTGCAAAAACACCTCCACTGCAGAAATACTGATCCCTGCCAGCCCTCAAGCTGCTCTTGGCTTTGCTGCACACCTTACAAAAAGGATGTACTGCAGAAGGCAACACCTCTCCAGTGTGACCAGTGACAGGTACCTGCACAGCTTGTTCCAATCAGGTAGATGCAATTTTTGCATTGAAAGTTGTTTTCCCTTTCGTAACTCCCCAACAGCAGATGTTTATTCTGCCCTCTCAGGAGCAGGTGGGCTGCAGGAAAATCCAGGCTTTTCTTGCCTCTGTCTGTCTGGCCATAGCAAAGGGGTGACCTTGACCCTCCCTGGGTGAAGGGAGTTCAGTGTGTAACCGAGCACTGAGCTCAAATCCATGAAAAACAACAACAATAACAACAGAACCCCAAGGCAGACATTACCCAACTTCAGTGTGGAGCAGAGTGTCCTGTCCAGTGTTTCATCCTGCCTCCTTCCTCATCCTTCTCTATAAACACCATTTACGTGTGGGTTTATACAATCCATGTGCTCCCTGCAGTTCTGGGATCCCTTCACTTGTTCCACCCACTGGACTAGTTGTAACAAGCACTCAATTATGGGGGTTTTGTTGCTTGCTTAGTTTATACACCTGCAGTTTCCTGGTTTACATGTCCAGAGGTTTTAGTCTTTAATTTAATATTATTCATAGATTTTATTGAGTATTAGCTCACTTTGTAAAGCACCTTAATGGGCAGCGTCTGTTTAATTATATATGGCAAAACCTATAGAAACAAAGGAAAATTGACCCAATTTGTTACAGCTGGTTTACAAAGATTCCCTGAGGTGACTGAGCATTGCTTTTCCTTTTTACTGTACTTCACACATTTCCAAACTCATGTCAGTTCAGTTCTCATCCAACCTCTCCCTCTGAAGCAGCCTCAGTGGGGCTGCCCCTCCTCCCTGCAGCCCCCAGCCCAAACCCAACACCTTGGCAGCTGGCTGAGGCAGGAGGGAGGAGACTGACACATTTCTGTGCGTTGTTTTTTCCTGCTGCTACTGGAAACGTGCAAAATTCTGATCACATCTATTGTGGAGGTGAGATCGAGAAGAATTTTTCTACAAGTAAACCACGGCTAAATGTCTCTGGATTGGTTAAAGTGCTCTCCCTTAACGCAGCAAGAGCTGCCACAGGCACTGGGAGGGTGTGTGCCTTTGTGGAGGTGCCCAGCACAGGCTGGCAGGGTGGTGTGTGAGCTGCAGCTCTGGTTCGTGTTGCTGGAATCTGTTGGAGCATCAGCTCCACCGTCTCCTGGATGCAGCATTAATTAAACAGAATGGCCCCGCTCCAGGCCCCAGTGGACAAGCATCCACATGGCAACTGTGAGCCTTGTCAGCAGCAAGAGATTAAGGAATTAATTGGCAGGGTTAATCTTCGTGTCAGGGTTGGAAATGAATTGTTAATTTGTTTGGATGAGTGTAAAGTCCTCTCACAGCGATGGCAGGTGGGATCACATGAGGGAAAGCCTGCAAAGCCGCCCTTGCTGGGGCCCTCTATTTCACACCTCTGCCAACAGACATCTCCAGCTCTCTGCCCCCGAAGTGTGAGACCCCCAGGTGGGGCTGGAGGAGCTCCTTGTGTCACTGCCATCCCTGCAGGTGACAGCACAGCTGCTCCAGCCTGGGATGCGGGAGAAGGTCTGGCTGCAGCTTGGGAGGGCCCCTTGGAATTCCAGCCTTTCTGATCCTGCTCCTGGTGCTAAGCTGTCGTCTGTCCCTTGTGTCTGTGCATGGCAGGTACTGGGTGAGGCCACCTTCTCCAGGATCTGAGTGAGGGAGAGATGTGCTCACACCAAAATGCCACTTTTGGGGCACAGAGTGCAGAACTTGATTGGCCTGTGTGGACACTAAACCCTCTCAGACACTTATCTTCTCCTCCAGGACACTAGAAAGAGAATCTGTCAGGTCAGTCAATGCTTTTCCCTTTCTGCTCTCATTTTATACTCAGGACAGCAGAATATTTTTTAGTATCTTTCTAATTTCTTAAGGCTACTGAATTGGTCACATCACATCAAGACATAGGAGAAAAGCACTTCAGGCCTTAAAAGATTTAAATGAAATTGTAACTTTTGTCACTTGTGCTCTCTTTTGTGCATTGATTAGTTTAATTATTTCAGCAATAAGAATCACTTTCTCCTCCTGCTGGGGTCAGGTATGTTGTGACCACCACAACTTGATTCTAGACATGACATCAAATAGGACTGGCCTATACAAAGACCTGGAATCTTTCTGGGTGTGCAACAATCCTGTTTAAGACCTTGCAGTCAAAATCCTTCTTCTGTTCTCACCTCTATCAATGCCCAGAGCCTCGTTTATGGGGAGGCTGATGCTGTTCCGAAGTGCTGTAAAAAACAGAGTTTTTCATTGCCAAAAATTGGCTGGGTTTAGCCTACTTGCTCCAATTTTCACCCTGTCTTTAATTTTTCTCCTTACCTTACAGGCAGCCAGGTGGCTGAATGTCAGCCAAAACTAAGAAGGATCTCTTTTCTTTTGAAGGGATGGGTGTTTGGAGATTTATCAGCAGCACGGTTCAATCTGCCCTGTGTAGCTAAGAAGGCCCACAGCATGTTGCTGGCATAAGCAGCCACTCCAGTGAACTCTTACCTGAGTTACCATTTTCTATTCCACATAAAACCACCTTTCACAGTGTTTTGACTTAAAATTATTATTAGTAATTTGTCCTAAAATGTCAATAATGCAGTGATATTCTAGCAGAGTTTTTCAGTACTGTCACTTCCTATTAATTGCTTAGAAATAATGACAACATAATCTGGACCAAGACTGTCACCTTGTCTATGCCATATATAAAATGTTAATACTAAAAGTGGACTGGGTTCATCCTAGACCTAATTAGTTCTTTGGAGAATTTACTTTGTGCAGCAGCCTGGACTGTCCATATTGATGTTAACATATTATATAATCAGCTTTGGAACAGGCAGCAGTCTGAAGGCTGGGCTCTGTATCCCTGTGCTAAGTCACTACCCTGAGGAGTGCACTGGAAATCAGCAGAATTTGACTGGAAAATAGAATACAAATGCCTGGGTTTTGTAAGGAGCTGTAGAACAAATTATTATCTCCAAATCAACATTGTTTGCAAACTGTGCTCTCCCAACCTGTTTTTATTGCTATATATATAGCAGAGATTTTACAAACTGAGTTAGATGTTCCCTTTTGCTGTCCAAAGTGGGTGGTGAAGTCATGGAACATGCTATTTTGATAATTTGGAACATGCCCCAGGAGCTGATTAAATGATCTCTCTTGCTCTGTACGTACACTGTGCGTTTCCATGCAAACATCAGAAGGGTCAGGGCTGCAAACAGGAGCCTGCAGGATCTGCTCCATCTCTGCCTGGCTTTTTACTACCTGTTTAAACACCAAACAGATTTTAATAGACAGTTACAGCTTGTCAACTGAAATACTCCCCTATAAAAGCAAACAGTGGCTGAAGTGGAATTGCTACTGTGAACTTAATGGTAAGACATTTAACTATCATTTAGTGAGAGAGCTTTTAAATAAAATCTAAGACTATTATTTGAGGTTTTGAATTTTCCTTTTCATGAATCATGACTCCTCTGCTGGTTCTGGTACTTGAATAGGCCCAAAAAATTCTTCCCTGGCACAGGGTGCCCAGAGCAGCTGGGGCTGCCCCTGGATCCCTGGCAGTGTCCAAGGCCAGGCTGGACAGGCTTGGAGCAGCCTGGGACAGGGGAAGGTGTCCCTGCCATGGCAGGGGTGGGACAAGATGGGCTTTAAGGTCCCTTTCAATCTAAACCATTCTGTGATTCCACAATCCCGAACAGCATCTTCACCTTGACTTTCCATGAAGAAATTTGCCATCTTCCCTCAAAAATGGAAACAGGAAGAAGAAATCAACTGTTGTCTTTGTTCCTCAAACCCCTGGGAGGCAGGACCCTGATGGATTTATCATCTCACTCCTGGCTCAGGTGAGCATGGGGCAGGTACAGTTTGTCTCCTCTTTCCCCACAGCAGCAGCAGGGTTTCTGCTTCACTCATTCTGCACTCTGGTTCTAAGGCTGTTCTGATGTATTTATCTTTAGTTTGTTGCTCTAATCTTGTCGACAGGAAACAATAAAATATCCTCTAAGATTAATATGAGAGATGAGAGATCCAATTAGAGCTCACATCCTTCAATCCTTTCGGGTAAGAGCCCCTATTACACAATAACTATGGGTGGGAGGAGGCCCTGTTTGATCAATTTGTTCCAGTTCTTGGCTATGAATAGTTCAGGGAACTAAAACAGTGACAGATGAAGGCATAATTCCCAGATCAGAGAAGAATTAGAGATCTGTAGAGTAGAATACAGGTATTTCTTGACATAGCACCAAACCAGAGATGAACAGCACAATGTAGATTTGACACTTTTATTAACAAAGAACCCATGGGGCTCATTCATTAGTACAAAATACAATCATGTTCCTGTATGTTAAACAGCTTTTTTTATTTTGTCTCTTTTGAACTGTTTCACAGTTATCAAAACAAAGCCCCTGCATATTGAACTTATTATTGTGCAAACAGTAATTATTTTTAAGGATCAATTTCTGCACTAAGCCAAGTGCCAGAGAGCAGAACTTAATCATGTTTTCACCCCTCCTTTGAAGGGCCATGTGTGCTTCCTAAGAAACACATAATAGTTGACTTTTTTTGCAGCAAACAATCTAAGGCCACAGTTTATCTGCAAAGAATAGAAAACAACTCAAAGATTTTAGAAAAAAAAAAAAAAAAAAGCACACCTTTACCCTTCATACTGCTGTTTGCTTGACCATGATTATGCCAAGTAGCACACATCACCTATCAGGTATTACAGTCCAAAAAGCACCTAATGTTCTTTAAGCAAATATTTTGAATTATTACCATGCAAGTTATTACACAACCAAATTACTTTTCAAGTAACTATAATGGTATCTGTTGAAGGAAAAGATGCTTGTTCCCTTTCCAAATGATGTGAATGAAAATCCTGCATTGATTGTATGGGCAGGCCCTCACTTAAACAAAAAGGCATGAGAGCTACACCTTGAGACTTAAATAATCACTTTTAGAACGTCCTTTCTAAATCATGCACTCAAATTTTGGTTAAAGCTGCATTTGCTAAAGAAAACAATACTAAATGTTGCAAATGAAAGGAGTAACTGCAGTTTGGAAATGTGAATCTACACCAGTCTGTCTTTCACGCTGATGCAAAAGGGATTTGAGGTGAAGTGCTAGAAATTAGACAATGTAAGGAAGTTAAACTAAAAGAAGACTAAAAATGTATATCCGTGTATGCCTGTAGAAAAATCCCTGCTTCTTAAGTGAAGACAGATTTCATAAAAAACCATTCAGACCTTGTTTAAACTGCAGTTACTGATGGAATGAAGGAAACTGAATTGCTATTTTTGTAATTATCAGAAAGTACACTGTTTTACCACATGAAGCACCGGGTTTGAACCCTAAACCCTTCTGTAAGACATATGGAGTGTTTCTAGTAGTCCAAAATCCCCTGTATTTCAAAGACAGGACTGTAAACGTGCATGCTGACAATGCTGTTTTCTGCTCCTGTAAGTGATCTGTTGGTGATTGTTTACTGAGCCCAATTGATGGCTGGCAGGAAGCAAACATTCTACTTTTAAATGAAGGCAGCAGAAGGGCAAGTAAATGCTGTGCCTTCACTCTTAGCAGCAACAAACTCTCACTGTTCTAAATGACCTGAGGAAGAAAACATTAAAATATTGCACCAAAACAAAATTAAACAGCAAAAAACAAACAATGAAACACACCAACAAATATAGTATGGATAGCAAATGACCTGTGCAGCCCCTGACAATAGATCTTCAGACAAAAATGCAGGAGTAATGAAAAGCTTTGTGCCATTACCAGAGGACTTTGTTCCCCTGATGTCTGCTTTCACTTCAGTTATAAGCTATGTCTATTCTGGGTATATTTACACCTCTCCCTACACCTCTTATCTCATTCACTAACCACAGAAACCATTTAGGGTCCCTTTTAGAACCTTGAAGTATACTGGAGCTTTAACAAGACTTTTTTTGGTCTCAAATCTGACCGTAAGTAAATATCCAAAACAGAGGTAGGCTTATAAAGGCTTTTGAATAAATAAATATTGTCCTTTTTGCTAAGTATACCTGCTGCTGGCAAAAGGTTTCTCCCTTGCCATGCTTCCCCTTATCATGCTATCCATAGGCTTAAGATGCAGAAGAAGAACTCACAGTAGAAGAGGTTAGAATAATTCCCTTAAGAAATCCCTTGAAAGAAAGCATAGTGCATAAGCTCATCTCAAAGTTCACTGTTTGTTCCACACTTGTGTCTTGCACTCAGGAAATGGTTGCCTTTGCAATATTGTGTAATAGCCATTCTGTCATCCACGGATCATCATGAATGAGGAAATAGTACCACTTGGCAGTCGTGAGAAGGGCAGCTTCCCAGCAAATGTGAAGTGAAGACTTCGCTCTGTGATGCAGTAGTGTTCCTTTTTTGGATGCAGACAGTGCAAAGCTGAAGCCCCCTGACCACTGGAATCTTTTGGAAATGTTTTCTTACCCCACATTCTGTTCTACTACAGGAGTTCTCCACATTGCTATGTACATTCTTCCAGAGCATTGCAAACAAAATATAAATTCTTTTCTCTTCAGAAGATCCACGCATCTCCTCCTCGTACTTTGTGTAGTGTATCCACTTTTTGGAAAACATTCAGTATTTCATTGATGCATTTTCGTTTCAGTATTTTCAGGTACTTCTCAAGTATCCCAAGCTCAGCTGCTCCCCTGTTATCCTCTGTGCAGACTAATCCAGCAGGTTCTCTTTTATCACCAAACATGCTCATACCTCCTTCTCCATTTTCCTTTGCCTTTCTCGTACACAGACTGAAGTTTGGAAAAAGAAAACTGTTTCCTTTTTAGCTGCACTACCAGCTTAAGCAGCAGAAAGATTAAGACATTCATCACAATGATGCTCATTACAAATCCTCAGAGCATGAATGAAACGGGCTGAACTTCTTCTACATCAGTTGGATGTGGATCAATCTAAGGAGAGAAGAAAGACAACAATTACTGCCTGCAATTCCTGCGTTTAGGTATGTGTTTGGGTTTTTTTCTGCCATCTGACAATAAAAACACCACCTGCTATTTATTTTCTTACCTCTGAATAAAGAGGTGGAGGCTGAAACCGGAACTCTTGTATGTAAGCAAAGACAGGACAACACAACTGTTCCTCACAGTCAATGGGAGGTGGATAAGCAGGAACATGTCTGGAAAACTCTTCCTCAGACACTACATCAGCATAATTTGGTGGTGCTGAAACACAAGAGATGCTTCTGTCATATTTCAAACTATTCACTCGCTCACAGCAAGAACATCTTCATTACATTATATCCAGGACCACAAAAACTGTATTGGAAGTGCACTGAACTCATAAATACTGTAACTAAAATTATGTTTTCAGTAAACTCAAGTGATTCAGCAGGAATACAGAGAGTGCTGTGCTTTTAGGGTAACTCCAGCAGCAAACCTGTGCTGCATCAAGATATATTCAGTAATGAGTAGAATATTCCCACCATCAGAAGTCAGTTGTTTCAGTCAGACAGCGTACAGAGAGACTTCAGGAAGGCTGGAGTTGGGGTAACCTCACCAATCGTTTTGGATCTCAATTTAAGAACTTTGTGAGTCAAATCAGATTTCCCTTGCTTACATCCCTGGCAGTGCCCTTAAACTGGCACTGCACCCATCTGCTGCAGACAGTGCTGTGCTGGATTAGAGACAGTTCAATATGTATTTATTACCTTCAGGCTGTTCAGGCATGGTCAATGCCAGCCAACTCATATCCATACTAAACTGGCTGGTAATGCTGGAGTTTCTGCTTGAAAATCCAATACATGGAATAGTGCCAATCACCACAGGCATTTCAATCATCAATTTCTTAGCACCAGGAATATGGATATACACCTATGTGACAACCCCCAAACAGAAGAAAAAAACATCATGAGACCCCATTGAATGCTGCTCTTAAAAGCTGCCCTACTCCCTACACTGCAAATTTAAAAATTAAGAGCTTTGTCATCCCAGATATGCTTAGCTAATACCCTGGCAGCTTTCCTTATTTTTCAGCAGTTTCATTCTTTCTGTAACTTGTCTCTAAGTGACATTAAAAAATACAAACCATCTTGACAAACATAATTATGCACTTGACTTTCAGTCTTATCTTCCCATTTCTGGAAAGAATCACTCAAGGACCCCATTCAGCTTGAAATGCTTTCCCAAAACAATCCCTGCATGTCTGAAATTAAGCTGCTTCTTCCTCAGAAGCATTTCTCTGTTTTCCACATTATTCCCACCTTTCCATCTCAGAATCTCTTTTATGACCTTCAGTCTCTCATGTATGTTGTTTATGATATTTATTTTTTGTACAGTCATAGAATGGTTTGGGTTAGAAGGGATCTTAAAGATCATCTAGTTCTAACCCCCCAGCACAGGCTGGGACACCTTTCTCAGGATTTGTATTTATTGCAGCTCCCAAGGTAAAAACCTAACAGCTACTCAGTAAATTCTTCTGTTCCCAACTGAATGCAGTATCTAAAGTTTGTACGTTTGAAAACCCAATACTTACAGCTAATGAATATTCTACTCTAATAATGCAGCAGTCAAGTATAGATGGGGATACAGGTGGGATTTTCAGAGTTTTCCCATTCCAGGTATCTGTACTCCCAGAGGCAATGTGGTTTCCTCGGACATTGGCAACCATCTGACGGAAGGTTTTTGTCTTCCCACTGGCCAGGTAAGTTTGTGTTTGGAAAATGGCAGCTTTTGGAACAATCAAACGAGAAGAGCAGTTCTCAATTTCTGCATAGATTGGGATGGCTTCCCCTTAGAGACAGAAAAAGTCCAATGAATAATTGGTATTTACCAACTTTCCTCTGGGAGTATCAAAGCAAGTTACACAGCACGTACATCATCTGCAGTGTTATGAGAACAATACTTGGTAAGTTTCCTCAAGCCAGTTTGTTTTTTTCAGAGTGGTATCCAGGCAAAATTATAGCCACCTACTATGTTTTACACATAAACAATGATTCATTTTGAAACATTAAGCATAATATGAACAAGCTATAAAAGCTTTATTTCCAAGTTACGCCCCAATCTTCCTTTTATATAGTACTAAATGAATTTCAGGATGTTTTATTTTCTCAATGTATCTAATCTTATCAAGATGAAGAAGCAGCTGCTAAAGCTCATTCTTACCAAAGTCTAAACCTACACAAATAGGATGTAAAAACCTAATTACATCCCAGTTAAATATTTTATTCCAGATAAAAACATTTTGTTGTTCTTTACACACAAATGTACATGGATTTTCCCTAAGATTATTAACAGGACTTCCTTTCAATTCATATTCCCAAGGGGAAAGGAAAGATGATTAAAAAAACAAAAATTAATGTGGACCTTAAATTACTTCTATTAAACAGAACTATTTTTTGAACTATAAAATGTTGGCTTCACTGAGATTAAAAAAAATCCCAACCTATTAGATGCTTAGTATTAATATTTTTAAGGTAACTACTCTTACCATTACAGTATCCCTTCCTCTCAATTTTGGCACTGAGAGACACTGGCCCAGAGGTGAAAAACCAACAGCCAACCATCTTCTCCTGACTTCTTAGAACAGGTGTCTATAAAATATAGAGTATTTTTCATTTTATGGGATAAAGCTCTCAATCACTTGCAGTTCAGTGTTATGCATATCAGTCATTGCAACCCAGCTCTAAAATCCACATGATCTGAATCCCTGAACTGCTCAGTGCAACTGTAGATTTTGCCATCATGTGAAATTGAACCGAGGTTTGGCAATCTGAACATTTCTCTTTTGAAATCCCAGTCTGTATTTAGACTGTACTAAGGAACACAGACCAGTGTGTCTTTGCATGTGCTTTATCTTCAAAATGAACTTTTCAAAGGTCTCATGAATACTGTGGTGTTTATCTCCATGTTTCTCAGTGCAGAAGAATGCAGAATTAATTTATCTGCAAACAACTAACAGTTAAGCAGGTAACTGTTTTACTTTTGTATCTCTAAGAAATTATAAATATATGTAGACACTGGGCTAAGGGGATGCACCTTCATTACTTGCAAGCCACAAACCTCCCCCAAAAATTTAGAGGCATGACAAAAAAAATCTTAAATTATTCAAGAACTGTCACATTGGATGACATTTACACTGCCTGTAACATTTCATTAGAATAAACTCACAAGCACACATGTCAAGTGTCCAGGCCAGGATCAAAGCTACTCAAAATGATTTACTGGGCAGTGACACTCAGTCAATATAGTAATGCAAATTGGTTTTTTTATTTTCTTTATTATAATGAAAAAACCCTGTTGTTTTGCACTTTTGGTGGTAGCCTTGGAATCCATTAAGATTGGCACTGCCTTCCTGATGTGTCTTCTGTGCAATAACCTATGGTTGGCTTTGTCCTTACAGAATGTGGATATGATGCCTTCAAACTCCTAACTAATGAATATAAAGACTATTCTGCTTACAGATGTCACTGCCAAAATACCCTAAGTTCTCTCTAGAATGGATTAAAATGTAAGCATGTAATGAGGGGGAAAAAAGCCTGCTCAAAACATCTCTTTTCTATGTTCACGTCATGATGTTAAAATTATCCTACCATTTTAAATAAAATAGAAATGACTCATTCATATTTAAATGAATAACCATTTAGATCCAGTTGCTATCATGAAAGTACAAGGTATAATTTTATATTATTTTCATAATATGGGTTGAGATAAAAGAATCCAGCTCATTAGCTTCCATCTTGCCTATTTACTCATTACTTAATGCCTGATCTTTCTTATTACTCTACAGTATTTCCAGTGATTATTAAAAACTCAATGCTTTAATGTGGCCAAATCTGTCACAGGGAAATAACTGAAAGGATCTCTGGAGCAGCTGCATGCACACACTTCATGTTAGAAAACGACATGCAAAATGCAGGGATATGTAACATAATGGCCAGAGCCTAAATGACAGGCTGGGCATGATTAATACTCTTCTCTAATTACTGCTCCTCAACCTACTATTATTGTAGAGTTTAGGACACTGCAGCCCTGTGAATGTAGTTGCTCTGGTAAGAGTAACTACTCTGCACACACACATTACTATTATTAAGCCTTATTTATGCATCTGAAGCCTGCCTAACTTTTTGGCAGGAGCATCTCTGCCAGCAGGGATGTAATCAATGGCATTAAAAAAGCCACTCTGTTTGGTATTCACACAACCTAAGATAATCTATTTATAGAGAAAAGCTTAGGGAGCTTATATGCTTTCAGAAGTCAGAAAATGATGCTCTGGAATAACATGGGAAGGGTTATGGCTGGATGTGAATGCTGCTTGGAAATGGTTCATTTGCAGCTGGTTTTACAGGGGGGAGGAGAAGTGGGGGACCCTCTTACCAGGAGAGCTGGTGAGCTGACATCGATATGGCTGATGATCTGCAGCTCTGTCTGCACACTCTGGTCAGGCACAGCAGGCCTCTCCAGCACTGCTTTCACGTAGTACTGGATACTGCCATACTTCCCAGTAAAAGAGGTCACCAGAGGTCTGAAACGAGCAGTCATAAAACCATTACCTTCAATTAATATTTCAGCTTCAAACATTAACACTTCCTGCTTATGTAAACATTTCCCAATTTACAGCTTGTACTTTTAGGGCCTTGGGGAAGCTGAAGCAAGCAAGGCCTGTCTGTGTGGTGCTTGATTAAGACAAACATATGAAGCTGATACTAAAAAAAACACAAGTCAAACTACATTAAGTTAATGTTCCACTACAAGCAGCATCCAGCACAATCCCTTCAGGTTGGATTATTGAACTTACTCTTGAGGGAGCTGAAAGCTGAACGGAAATTCGTGTCTTCCATCTAGAAGAATTAAGTTTTCCTCACCTGTAAGATAAAAATGAATAGTATGTTTTAGTTATTCAGGAAATAGAACAAAGCAGACACTTTTATAAATTATTTATATACGAAAACACCCAGATGCAAGAAGTTTTTATTGATCCCAGTGGGTTCTGGACTGTGGCCCATACTTTATTTATGCTGTGATGTGATTTCAATGAAAAACAAAAATCAAGGAAACATGGGAGACCTTGAGATTCAGTTCAGGACTGTGGCCAATTTCTAATCCAAAATGGCTTCTCCAAAGCATAAAGTAAGTTTCTTTTCAGCAGGACAGCAATTAATCTACTTTTCCAATTAACAATTAAACTAACTTCTGTGCCGAAAAAATCTCCAATTTAAGGTCAGCATGAAGAAATACTATAAATACACGAGCTCCCATTTTATTCACATAGGGCCTACTGTTACACAATTTACAAGGCCTGAATCTACTTTCCCAACAGATCAGCTTGAGCTGCGTTTCACCCTTACAGAACGAAATGTCGTTCTGTCTTTAATTTTTTTTTCAACGCTGCCATAGTACTGCAGTGTGTGAGTGCCAGAGCTCCGCCACAGCGAGCTTCCCCTGCCGCCTTAATCCGCGGGATGAGCCTGGCTGCTTCCAGGGTCTTCCACGGCAGCTTCCCTGCCCGGAGCTGCTGGTACCGCACACGCAGCGCGGAGGGGCCGACGGACCCAGGAAAGGCCGAACCTTCGACACCCACACAGCGCAGAGAATCGAGCTGCGCATTTTATTTTATTTTATTATTTTCCAGTCCAGCTCGGCGTTGTTCAGCCCCCCACACAGGGAATCAATCGCCGCGGGTGAGGCGGGGATCCTCCCCGGGCCGAGCGCTGCGGCAGCGCTGTCCTGCCGGTGCCCGCGGCCGGGGCCCGTTCCTTCGGTCCCTGTGCCCGTTCCGTCGGGTCCCCGTGCCCGTTTCCACCCGGAGCGCTCCCCCCTCCGCCTCCCCCTCGCCGCCGGCCGCCTTCCCGCAGCCCTTCCCCGCTCCCGCAGCGCCACTCCCCCGGTGCCACCCCCGCCGCGGCTGCGGGAGCGGCCGGGCCCGCGCCCCCCCTCCCGACCCGTCCCGCCTCACCTTCGGGCGGGTCCCGCAGGAGGCTCTGCCGGATGTCCAGGTACCGCACCTCCGCCTCCCGCCGCGGTCCCGGCCCCGGGGCCCGCACCGCCACCCCCCACGTGCCGGCCCCGGGCACCGCGCCGGGGCTCTCGCTCCAAGCGACGCGCGCCCGGCCCGCGGCCTCCAGGCGCAGCCCGCGGAGCGGCAGCGGCCCCGCCAGCTCCAGCAGCACCTGCCCCGACACCGTGTCGCCGCTGCAGTAGCCGCCGCCTCCGCCGCGCCGGGCCTCGTCCTCCAGCACCAGGGCCAGCGTCTTCACCGCGCCGCCGGCCCCGGGGCCCGGCCCGGCCGCCGCCATCGCTCCCCGGCCGCGGGGGAACCGCGCCCGCCCTCGCCGAGCGCTTTAAACCCGCCCGTCTCCGCCAGCGCCCGCGGCGCCGCGCCCCGCCCCCGCGCGCTGCCCATTGGCCGCCCCGCGGCCCCGCGCGCCGCCATTCGCCGCGGGCCGCCCCTGCGCCCCCGCCTCATTGGTACTCGGCGGGCGCACGCCCGGAGTGCGTCACGCTGCGTGATCGCCGCGCCGGGGCCAATCGCATGCGAGCGAGAGCGCGTGGACAGCGCGGCGATTGGCGAGGCGGCGGCAGGGCCCCGGCGCTTGGGCCAATGGCGCGGCGCGGCCACCACGTGCACAGCCTGTGGGTAAACAGGGAGCGGGGGCGGGGCCAGGGGCGGGGCCCTCACCCCTCACGCCCCGCCGTGACGGGGCCGCAGGCGGCAGCGCCGTTCGGGGGTCCTGTCCCTCCTTCGCCCCCTCCTCCGCCCACTGCCCGGCGCTGTGGGAAAGCCGTGTGCCCTTGGTGACCCCGCGCTGAGGGGAAACCTTGTCTACCGGTGTCCCCCAGTGCTGTCGTGGGAGAGAGGGAGGCATCGCGGCGCTCTGGGGCGGTCTCAGCCTCTCCCGCTGACAGCCGGGCTGGCTGGGACTGTTAAATATGGAAAAAAGATGTGGTGCTGCTGTTAAATATGGAAATATGGAAAAACGATGTGGTGCTGCTGTTAAATATGGAAATATGGAAAAACGATGTGGTGCTGCTGTTAAATATGTAAAAAGGATGTGGTGCTGCTGTTCCCCCCCGCTTTCCCGGAGGTTACCTGACTGTGTGAAGCCCTTTTTCACCCCACTGAAGCGCAGAAGCTGAAGGGGTTTAGCTCTAAATAAGCCGTCCCGGACAGCGTGGAAACCTCGTGTCCCCACAAATACTGTGCATTTCTGCACCTTGTAAAGCAAAAAGCGCCCTGGTTCAAGAATTTGCTCTTACAACTCCGCTTGGTACCTGGGCAGCAAAACGGGTGCACCCCGCTGCGTGCTGTCCCACTGAGCACATCATCCATTGGTAACACTTGGGAGATAGAATAAAGAATAAATGCAAAGTTTTGCTATTATGTTTAGAAGCAGCAGCTTAGGAAACCCCAGCAAACAGTGGTGAATATGTCTGAGCGGCTCGGTGGGCATGGCCGGAATCATCATTCCCACAGTGAAGAGGGAATCCGTGCCCAGCTCCAGCCAGCCCAAGTCATGCTGCAAACCGTGAAAAATGCTAATCACTTAGGTTTTTAAAATTTTAAAAGTTTAATGATAATAAAATGGTTATAAAGTAGCAATATAATTAGAGTAATAATAATTTGGACAATTTGGATTAGGACAATATGAGACAATAGAAACAAAGAGTTGCAGACGTCCGAGTACCTTTTTCAGGGCAGCATAAGCCCGAAAATGACTCAGGTTAACAGAGGATTAACCCTTAAAAACAAAAACCTGTTGCATATTCATACACCTCATACATGATGCATAAATTCCATTCAAACCAGGATTCTGTCTGGTCATCATCAACTTCTTCCTCTTAATCTTAACTGGCGTCATCCTGACTGAGCGAAGTGGGAAGAAGTTTGTTTCTTCTGATAAGAGAGCAATAAATTCTCTTTCTCTGAAAGATTTAGGTGTCCTGTGACTGCTATCTCGGTGTGAGCCCTCTTTTTTTAAAAAAAAAGTATCTTACATGGCATAGTTTCTATTTTAGCATTTTGTTATAACCTAAAACTATATTTACCACACTACTTAAAAAAATTAATACAGCATCGCTTTCCAACCTAACACGTACAATATTCATTTTAATATTTGTGAAAAGCCAATCATAAAATACGCATTTTTCACAAAACCAAAATGCTTCGATTCCTCTGGACACATACTGCAATTAAAGCTGCCCTTGGCCTCGTGGTGCTTTGCGGTGGCCCAAGCTGACAGCAGAGCATTTCCCAGGGGGTGTGTGGGGTGGGTGGTGTGCTGGCTTTTCCACGGGTGACCGAGGAGTCATTTCCTGCTCCGTCACCTGCCTGTTGAAGCTCCTGACAGCTGCATCTTCCTGCATTCCTCCATCCCTCTGGGGTGCTGCAAAACACCAGCCTGGTGCTTCCCAGGCTGACTCAGGTAATTACTGAAATTAGCAAAACTTGTCTTTGGCCCTTGGCTTTTAAATAAATAACCAATGAGATAAATCTGGATTTTCTCAGGACCCCATGAGATGTAGCTTCGTGTTGAGGGTTCCCTCTGTGAGGAACTCACCAAGAGCCAGGTAGGCCTTTGGAACACTTTTTATTGGCTATAGGTTCATACACACATCCATGTTAATTAACAGTGACCTGGGGAAAAGGAATGTGCTTACAGATGGGGTGAACTCGTGGGCATTATTTCAACCTTTGGCCATGCGTTGTCCAGCTCATGATGAAAATTATGTAAAGAAAATGACTCTGTTATGATGATGGTTGTTTGAATATTTAAAGAATTGTTGCCTGTTTGCATCCCTTTGTGCATTTGAAATAATTCTTTACAGAAACTGTAAATGTTGCATTGTAGTTGGGAATTGTGGTGTATAAAGCTGTGCTATTTTGGTATTTTTTTCAGTTCAATTAAACTCAGATGTGGCTAGTCTTGCATCAATCTTTTCCTTGCATGCGGTTTTTCACATTGACAAGTATCAGGTTATTTTTGTAGTCAGCCAAGGGACCATGCTTGGAAATGCAGACTGAATATTTGCTTATTTGATGAATTTCATTAGGTACAATATGTGTGTGTGCAGAATGATTTTGAGAGTATGATGCAGAGGGGAAAAAAATAGAAAATCCCACAACTCCCTTTTCCCTGCATGAATTAGATCCTGTATAAAAGTAATTAATTCTCTTATGGGTTTATGTGACCATTCAAACATTGCCTCCCTTTCATTCTTTGCAAGTGCAAATGAGCTAGATAGGGAAATGAATAAACATGGCAAATTGCTTATGAAACAAAACATTACCCAGAATTAGAGAGAGCTGGGAGGCTTCAGTAACTCCAGCAATTAGCCTGCAGAGGACACAGTTAATAGGCACATTCTGTCACAGTCAGGTGATACTTGTTCCAGATGTTTGTTTGCCTTTTAATATATCTTTTTTTTTTCCCCAGCAAGAATCCAAACCCAGTGCTTGTTATAATTATCATGGAGTGATTGGTTTTCTCATCTACCCATCTTTTTGGTGTTTGAGGCATTTGAAGTGACCCACACAGTGACGTTGTAGCATGAATGGTGGAAGCCACTACATGACTATTTTAGTCTCTGACAAGCCAGAAGGAAGGAAGAGGAGATGAACACTCACAGTGTGGGTGTTTGTGTGTGCCTGGTTATCTGAGTGTGGGAGTAGGTGTGACAGAGCAGGAGATATATTAACATGCTTGATTATATTTTCATTCATTTTGCTGTTTTATTCAGGACTGTGTTAGAAAGAGCTGCCTGAAGAAAACCTTAGATAATGCAGAAATTAGCTTGTAAGAGCAAAGAATTCACAAAGAAAGGTCTCATTGGAGAGTATCCACAAAGCTGTGAACAGCTCTAGCAATAATCACAGACTCATCCTGAAGGGAAAGGAAGTAGGAGAGCATCTTCCTACAGTAGCTGGTGATATCCTGGCTCTGCTGGTTAATTTAGAAATGGCTGCTGTGGTGAGGTCACAGAATTTAGCTGGATAGTTTCTACATGCAGTAATTATATTTTAACTCATTTCAGTGCACACGTTGAAAACAGGGCTACCAGGGCTTGAACCTGCCAGAAGAGTTGTGGAAAGTGTGGATTTGATTCCAACTTTCCACAATGGGAAGGACACACAATATGTAAATAATCTTTTTTTTTTTTTTTTTTTGGTGGAAGATATAAGATAAGAAATGGTCTCAGTGACAGCTTCTTGTGCCAAGAAGGTTTCTGTTTTCCAAGAATCCAAGCTGTAGCTGGGAAGGAAGTGAGAAATTTGATGAGTATTTGCTGTCTTCTTCCTGCTTGAGGGGAGCTGAGACACAGCTCTTCATCATGAGTCAGGCACCAGGAGTTTGCCAACTAAGCCTTTCTGTTCTTAATAGCCTGGCAGTTTAGAGAGTGAAGAGCTATTTCTGCTACTGGAAGAGGACTCGGGGAAGTGTTTATGAGAGCTGCTAACAGCTAATTTACAAATCTCAGTTCTTATTTGAGATTGTTGTGCTTTAACATCCATTCAAGCATCTTTCTTAGCCAGTACCAAACACAAGGGACAAAACCCCAGTGCCTGAGCTGCAGCTGAGTTCAGTGGCAGAGCCATGCGCCAGGATGTGTGTGGGTGAGCAAATTCTGACGTTTTTGCATGGGAGAGGGGATTTGTCTATTTACCTCATCCTTTATCTGCAAAGAATTTCAGCTATCTCAGTGGCTGTGGCAGATATTAGGAAGCAGTTGGCTGAGAGCAATGTTTACCCCTGAAAGCAGATATTACAGACTCTGGAGTTCCACAAAAGCCCTCAGAATACAAGGCCTTTTGTGTTGCCAGATACCCAGAAATCCTCATTCTGGAGTTGTTTATGGAGTCAGGACAGGGAGGCATGAGAGACAATTCCTTTCTTTCCTTAGTTCCTGGCCTTTTACCAGTGAGTTCCTTTATCAGCACTGTGCCAGAACTGCAGCCCTGAGTGGAGCATGAATTCTCCCTGGCCTCCCAATCAGCACCAGAAGGCCACGAATGGGTGCTGGTGACACTTGCTGTCATGGACAGTCTTTAATTGCTTTTATTCCATTACCAGTAATTGAAAGGTCAGCCAAATTTTTCTTAGACAATTAAGTGACATTTACAGAGAGGAGATTGAGAGCAGCCAGAGATACTTTTCTAAGTGATGCTGCCCAGCTGGTCTGATATGTCACTACAGCCAGTGTGTAAAGCAGCAGGATGGATGTTTTTAAGGGTTGCACTGTATTTACATTGAGAAAAGCAAATTTTGAGGTACTTTCCCAGTAATCTGAGGGCTTTATCTGAGCAGGTGTTAGTTCACACAGCCCAGTTTGACAAAGCACAATTGCCTTGAAGGCCAGAAGACCAATCTAAATTCAAGGTTATGTCTGGAAAATGGAAAATCACAAATGAGAGTGGGGGAGCCCATGTAGAAATCTGAGGCAGAGGAAGGACAGAGTAGGTTGCACGACGCTGATGACAGAGAACCAAACCATCAAGGCTCGAGCGCTGAGTCATGGGCTCACACAACTGCCTCACATCCCATCCTTGCCTTCCAAGAGTGAGAGAGGTGTGTCCCATCCCTGCCTCGGGAGGCTGGGCAGAGGGAAAGGGGGTGGTGCAAGCTGCAGAGCGTCCTCTCTGCAGAGCCAGGGCCTTCTCTGTCACCTCATGAGGTGGCAGCATCAAGCAGGCCCACAGGATAAATGTCCCCAGTGCACCAGGATTGCATCCCAGCACGTGCTGGACCATGGTGTTGTTTCATGAGCTGGTAAAGAAAACACTCAAGTGACCTGTTGTTTACTTAAATATTTATATAGTGATTCAGAGTGCAGGATCTGTTACAGCTCGTTCCTGCATATAAAAGTGATCTAAATCCAGCACTCAGCTGGGCAGCAGAGGACTGCTCTAGGGTGGTTTTGGATGTTTACAGCTGCTATAGGCTTTGCAAGGAGTGTGAGTAGAGAAAAATAATGGATGTGGTTAGAACATCTCTTCATCCTGCTGTCCCCTGGGGACAGAAAGATTTATTGGGGTTGTGGCTACTGCACAACTAGAGTGGCCCTCTGGAAGTGCTCCTCTGGAGGATGAGCTTCCTACAATTGTATCCTGTACCCCTCTGCATTTCAGTGACTTCAAAGCAAGGTGGTCAGGAATATTCCTATAAATATCTGACATGGAGAGAGGATACAAATTTTTGTTGTTGAATCAACTCTTAAACAGTAGCTGCATTATTCATGTGTGGATTGTGGTTTGGTGTTCCAGCTCAAGGGAATGGAGCCAGAAAAGGAAAGGGGAATCAACAGATTCATTTGGGTTCTTAGTTATGTGCTGCTTTAGCTGGTTCCTTGTATGGGCTGTAATTTGAGGGTTTGAGGTCTTTGTGAAGTGCATTTTTGAAAAAAAATTTAAACTGAAAAAACCTGAACTTGTGATGAACCTGAATCTCATACCAGGAAACCTCACACTGAAGGGAAATGCATGCCTGGATCTGAACTCACCTTTTGGCAGAGCATTCCTGCAAACAGGAATGTGAGCCTTGTGGTGCCACTTCAGCCTTACGAGTTCACACTGAGCAATGACGTGGATCATAACCCTGAGAAAACACAGGTGGCATGGCCAGAATCTCTGTAGAGATTGCTCCAAGTGAGATATTTACTGGAAGCATGTGGGTGAAGCCATCACCTTTGTGACATGGCTCAGCAGCACAGCAATTGCAGATGCAGAGGTGCTCCACATGAAGCCTTTTATTTTTTCACAATCTGGGCTGCTGTTGTTGCCCAGGCTTAGGAAATGAATTACCTCAGCAGAAAATGGAGATAATGGGATGCTTTATGCCAGAAGGGAATGTAGAGGAAGAGCTACAATGGATGGAAAGTGGAGTCAGCAGCCTGAGATAACACAAGTGATGGGCAGGACAGGGAGCAGCCTAGGATCACAGTGGAGCTTTAATGATGGGAATGTGTGCTTTTACTTGGAACAGGGTTATTCAGCTTTTGCTGCTATTTCAGCAAGATTTGAGATGTAGGCACAGTGTGATTCTGTCCTTATGATCCATGTGTTGTCAGGTGCTCCAGCCTGATGTCAGATTGTGGGATATTAAGAGAGAAGAGGTGATGTTAGGGAAGTTGTACAAATGCATTCACATACTGGACCTCACATCAAAGCCACTTGCCATGGTAACTGTTGTGGAAGCCACCGGTGGTCATCTGGCTCTGAAAAGCCTGAGAGATAAGAAGACACCATTAATACTGTTCATTTTTAGATATACACACAATGGAGTAGCTATTTTTACAGTTTCTTTTTCTAAAATATGAAATATTAGCATTGTCAGAGTCAGGATATGGGGCTAGATGGACTTTTAACTGCCTGCTGCTGTGATTCTTATCTTCCTCTACAGGGTGAATTAGAATTCTTTGGATCAATGAATGTACACAGGCTTTTCTTGTATCAGAATAACATTACACATCCTCTTGTCATTATAGCACACCAGAAGATTATTTTCCATGATAATGACAAGACCATGTCAATCACAGCACTTTTGTAGTAGGAATTTGCTTCTTATTACATCTTTCATGTAGGAAATTTTCCTCTTTCTTCATCACGAATTACTACTCAGAAGTTGGGAGCAAAAATGTTCCAAATTTAAAAAAAAAGAAAATGCCTCACTTGTGCTGCCACTGATGCTCTAAGTTATGCAGGCATTAACTTCTGCTGTGCCTCCATGATTATAAAAATGGCATAGGCAGAGCCTACATTTTGTTCTGCTTAAATATCTGCAGAGATCACAGCTTTTCTCTGATTGACACCATTGTTGGAAAACATTAGTATGCACTACCTGTATTTTCCCGTGTTCAAAGGACACAATCACAGAGCTCTTCATTTATTTTACTAAGAGCTCAGTAAATGCTGCCCTGTTGCCATTCTGCAAGGAATGTATTTTCATGTAGAGGCATTATCATTAACAGATTCTTTTCAAATTCCAGGAAGAGTGTGATAATTTTATTCGGCATAATGAAGTCTGAGCACTTAGAAAATTTGATTGTTTTAAGGCCTTTAATTTCCCTCCACACTTCATTTTTTAAACATAATTTGGTTCTCTGGAAATTTCTTCTGTTTATACAAGTTCTTCCAGGCCCAGTGCTCCAACCTGGGCTCCATGTGTAACTCATGGGGACACTGACTGTTGGTGTCCCCAGGATCTGAAAAATGGAAAAGACAGGAGATAACTTCCTGGTGCAGCTGCTTTACAGTTGTTAATTACTGAGAGGAAGAATTTAGTTCAAATGCTGAGGGAGCAACTGACTTCAGGAGACTGAAGTTGGGCAATCTGGATCCTCTTAGTGTCTCTGGAGAAAAAAGGAGAATTTTTAGATAAGTTTGAGACACTGATTGGTTTAGAAATCAATCTCGCTCTAAAATTTTAAGGAAGTTAATTCACATTTTCTACTTTGAGGGATAAAAGTCTGCCTGAAAGTCAGTAGGATTTTGGTGCTGAGTTGGGAAGATGCTTTAGAAATGGGGCTGATTATTACCTCCATCATGTTTTCATTATCTTTTAGTCATTCTGTATATTTTGCTAGAGACTATTTGTCCTTCAAGGGAAGAACCTATTTAAAATTAATGATAATTGATTAGTTGCTTCTAAGTCTTCAGTTGTCATACTTGGCTGATGTGTAAAACTTCCCAAGAAAAATGGTGTCATAACTGCAACATTGTGCACCTTGACATTCAGCATGTATTTCACTCATGGCCAATTTAAAAATCAAAATAGAAACTTTGTAATAATCTCCCTTTACAGTTTGGGTTATGAGAAGCTGAGAATTCCCTTAGGCTTGATTGATAAAACATGGCATTTATCCTATTCCTAGGATGATGTTCAGCAAACTTTATGACGGAGGGAAACAGCTGGTAAAGTGGGTTCATGGAAAGGTGAAGGTAATATAGACATAAAAAACAAGAGGATAATGATTTTAAAAGGGATAATAGTTGTAATAACACCATTAACCTTTTGCTTCAAATTATTGAATGTGTGGTCTCTTCAGCAGGCTAATCAAAGGTTTGCATTAACCACGATGCAAGAGGAAGTGGCAATATACAACCTGAGGTGATTTTTTTCCCTCTTCCAATTATTCACCATCAAACCCTTCCTAAAAAAAAAAAAAGAAGGAAAAAAAGAGCCTTTGACCGTTGAAGACCCCTTCTGATTTTGAATTGAAACTGACTTGCTTTCAGAAGGAACAAACTTCAGCTTCTCTCCTGCTTTGGAAGGGGTGGATTTTGCTAGGGGAAAAAAGAAAGAACAATAAATATAAGTTGTTATAGATACATGGAAATTAGAGGCAGATTGTGAACAGGTAGCCAAGAGTTACAGGCAGATTGTTGGTAATAGTGAGCCCTGAGCTGCTGGGGGATCACAGGGAGGGTATCAGCAGCAGAAGCCCTCTTGAAGCAGACCCATCTCTTCCTCAGCAGCATAGGCAGGTCCCTGCAGAGCTCTGATCTCACTGTGGTTGGGCCACTTCTGTCTAAAGAGCAAATTCAGCCTGGAACAGAGCAGAGCTGCATTTTTTATTTCCCTGTTCCATGCACATGTGGTTGAGTACCAGAGGCAGAGTTGTGCTTGGACGGTTTACTCACGTGCAAAGAGGCAAATGCATGGACGGTGGAAAATTGCCCCAGATGATGGAAAAGCTCATGGTGACTTGATGGGATTAGTCAAGAATTTGTCTGGTTGGACAAGTGTGCTCCATCATACAATTTCACAGGTGGTGGTGCTCATTGTTCACTCAAGGCATCTGAACAGGTTGGCCAGAGCAGCTGTGGCTGCCTCACCCCTGGAAGTGTCCAAGGCCAGATTGGACAGGGCTTGGAGCACCCTAGGATAGTGGAAGGTTCCCTGACCATGGCAGGGAGGTTGGAGCAAGATGATCCCTAATGAATCCAAACTATTCTGTGATTGGAGAGAGAACCCCCCATAAGAGACACCCAACACAAGATTGCCTGACTGGCCCAGGACGTGTTGTGTCAATCCAATATGAAAGGAAGAAGTGTAAAAAGAAGTTTGTGCCTTTCCTCACTGGCAAAACCCCATAGCATGAACAGCCCTGTTCTGTGCAATCAGAAATGGTGAAAGACTTCAAGAGCAACGTGCCCCGAATTTGAATTAACCAGATTGAATTTAAAATCAACAAGCTGAAAGGGTTTGAGATAAGAAGTCAGGACATTCAGAGGAAATGAGAACTGTTCTGGGAACTAAAGGTGAGAGAAACACTAAGTCACATAAAAAATATTCAGCAAGACCAGAGATACCTTTTCTTTTTCTGGACACCTTTTCTTAGAAGCTGTCTATAATCAGTAACCTTTCCCAGGCACTTTCCCAGGCAGTTTTTAGTAGCTGAATCCTTTGTTTCAAAACCACCCATTGATTCAGTGCCCTAAGTGAGAAGTAATTAAGGTGGACAGAAATCTTGCCTGCTGTATGGATGTATGATGTGTAGGCGGTAGAGGCAGAGAGAGGTGAATGAATTTTTCAAGATATCTCTCACAACACATGAGGCTGTGTAGAGTATCATGAAATACATGTCTGTGGAGATGTGCAGCTCTCAATCAAATTTCTGTCTCCTGATCTCCTTATTTCCATACACACACATGCTGATGTACATACAAGTGAGTTCCTGGAACATAATGAACTCTTTAGGCAGTACTTTGTCAGAATATCATTTAAGAGTTACATCCTTTTAATGCACAGTAGTTTAAGCAAACTCCAAGGTTCTTACTCAGCAATAAACCCATTAAATCATCTTAAATACCATGTCATAATGACAATTTGATGCCACCAGATGTGGCACTAGGGAATTTTTTTTCTTTAAATGCTTTCCTGGAGATACAGCTTCCTGAATTTTAAATTCTCTAGCCTGTTTGCACAGCTGTTAGATCCCAGAGCTCTGCCATCTTTTTGCCTTGCATCAGTTATTCACTAAATCATGTGTGGCATGACTACAAACTCACTGCATCTAAAACGTTTAGGCTCATAACCACTTCACCCTCGTAAAGGCTGAATGGGAGAAGGTTTGGGCATTAAATTCTGAGAGCAGCATCCACTCCAGCTGTGGAGCTCCCTTGTGGGGAGATTTCAGACACAGAGTCACAAAATACCCTTCACACACCACTTTTCCCTAGCAACTTATCCTCTTGGATCTGTGGAAAATAGAGATACCTGGCCACCTTCCTGTTTTTCCTCACCTTGTTAGCCAAAAGGCAACCAGATTGGTAGTCCAGCACCACTTCTGCCTGAGGAACACTGGGAAAAGTGGACATTTTAGCAGGATACAATGGAGTCCAAAAAGCCCTCTCACAAATAAATGTTAGTTCATACCACGTGTATTTAAATAGTGGAATAAGTCATGGAAGGCTGTGGGAAAATTCTGAAGCAAACAACAGAAATATGTTAAATGAGGAGCAAAGGGAGGGGAGGGAAGATGATCTCCTTACCACAAAACATGGTTGTCCAGAAGCAGCTCCTAATCCAAGAAGTCCCTAATTCTGACTGGGAGAAAGCAGGAGAGCATCTCATGAGCTGGCTGTGGATTTACCTGCCAGCAGCACTGAAGCCATCACAGATGGGTCACTGGGTCTTTGCTCCAACCTGTACAAGGGGACCATGTTGGCTTTTGTCTGTTGTGAGTTTGTGTGGGTGGGTGCTGCAGGATCTGAGATGGATGGCCTCACTCCTCTGTCTTGTGTTAGACATGAATTTTCCCCTAAAAAGGGAGTGTGAGAGTCCCACTGAGATGCACTGAGAGTGTTGGCGAGGATTTGAAGTGAGGTTTGTGAATTTTGCACAATTGGATCATACTAATAAGTGTGATCATCTCTGAGGTGTAAGTGTTGATGGTGGGATTTGGAGCTGCTCCTGTGTGGGTCAAAATCAGGACCTGTGACCCCAGGGGATTGTTGGGGCATTCTCTGAGGGTCAGGAACGTGGCACAAGACTCTGACAGTCTAGAGCTCACAAACCTCCTCAGCCAGAGGTTTAGGTGTCATTGCCATCCTGATCTCTTACCAGTGCTGAAGGATTATTAAATCCTTATTTAGTGTGAATTAAAAATACTCCTGAAAAGGCTGATTCAGAAAGATTGCCCTTGCCTTGCATGGAATCTTGGTTTCATTTGCTGTTCAGCTTCATGGCTGGCACATGGGTGTTTGAACAGCTCAGTATTGAAGAGGGCATTCAATGCTCTCTAGATTACCTCCATTTACTGATGTTATCAAATATTACTGAAGTGTAATATTTGATAACATCAGTAAATACAAACCAGAAACAAAATGACAACAGCATTTTGAGCATCTTGTGATGGCAAATGAGGTGGAGAAGTTAAATGGATATAGAAGAGGATCCTCAGAGACTGGCTCTCAGTGTGATGCTGGTAGGAGCCCAGGTGTTACTGTGCTGATATTAACATGTGGAGCTCTAAATCTTTTTGGTAGTGGCTGAACAGAAAGGTTTACTCATAGCTGCCTTTTCTCTTGCTCAGATTGCATAGGCTGTCCTCCTCTCCTACCAGCAAACAAATAACAACTGTGCCAGCTATAGCAGCAGTTTACATGGAAAAGCAATGAAGCAATTTCAGGAAAGTATTAGATGTAATTTTGGCTTTTTTTTTGCTGTCACTTAGCATCTAGAGAGAGGAGATGCACTGATGTGCAGAGCTGGGCATGTATTATGCAAACTCCTATCACAATGCCATTGACTGCTCATGGACCCCCATATCTCTCTGTTTCCATCTGTTGTTTTAAGACTAAGTTATTTGGAGGATGTCCAAATTCCTCCCTTTTCCAACTTTGGTGAAGTACCTGCCTGCCTTAGGCTCCCTGCATAGACAGAGAGAGAGAGGGAGGCTTCTCCAAAGAATGTGATGTGCCAGGGGATGCTCCTTTCTCCCTTCTCCCCCTTCCCTCCTCTTCCTGACTGCACATGGATTTTAGCAAGTGCTGAAATACATCACCCCAGCCAAGCACAAGAAGGGGTTGGGTGGATTTGGGCAGTGCTGCTGTCTTTAGCTGGCCCTGGATGAGCATTGAGATATCACAGGCTGTGAGGAGTAGGAGTGTGGGATCCACCAGTTGCCTGTGGCCCGTGAGTGGGCAGCAGCAGGAGCTGCTCTGTCTCAGCCTAGGCAGTAACTTGTGCCTGGTGCAGTATTTCAAGAGATAACAAGGGAATGTTGAGCTTATCCAAGAAAACAGAAATGACACAGAAGATAAATAAGCAAGGCATATAAAGCATAAATGCAATCCTATTAAAATTAAGTATGTTTTAATTTCTGAAAAGATTGATATTTTGGTGTTAGATTTACTGAACAGGAAAAGATTACAGGCATCATTAAAATAAAATGTTTTCAAGGGCCCTTTTAAAAAATTGTAGTCATGTTTGCAATTGCCATGTGCAAAATATAAAAATCAGAGAAGGGAAAAAAACCCCAGCAAACAGTGGAAATAGCCCATTTTGTGAATTATAGGAAGAAATATACCATCTGTGATTTAGTGCGGTTCCCAAGATCCCATCTGTGATCGAAGCACAGTCCTTGGTGAAGGCTGAATCCCTGAGCTGTTCCATATAATAAAATACTTCTTTTGGAAGGTGCTTGGGCTGATGGGTTTGTTTTTCTGGAATATGGCTTTTCTAGATGAGACATAAAACCCTAGAGGCCTAATTTTGCCTCTAGTGGCCGACTACAGCTGATGTCAGGAGAAGCAGGAGCGAAAGGAGGTCAAAGATCTAACAGCATTTCCTTCAGAATTTCTGTACTGCTTTTTATCAGGTCAGCTTGTTGGGTCTAAGAGGTCCAGACAGAGATTTCATAATCTCTAGAGTCAGACATTGTGGTCTCTTTGCACCAGGAGGGCTCAGCCTGCAGAAGCTCCAGCTATTTCCTTTTGTTACTGCTGCTCATTTCTCAGCAGAGGAGAGGGAAAGAGAGATCCCTCAAACTCCCTCGAGCCAGGCTTCTCATGCAGCTGCACCTCTGCCATCTTCTGATGATCATGTGTTGTCACTGTGATCTCTTAGCCTTTGTCCAAAGGTGGCCTCAGGTGTATCAGGTATTTATACAAACACAACGTATTTAATTCCAATCCTCTATTAATTACACACACAGGTACAGACTGGCTCAGTTTCAGTTACCACTGAAATTTATATTTGAATAATAAATGCATTCACCTGTTTAATAAATGTTTATATTTTCTCCTCTATGTAATTACATGCTGATTATACAATTACAGAAAATACTTACATATTTTGCACAATTATGCTATTACTGAAATAATGCCTGCAATAGAGCTGTGTGTGTGTGCAAGCATGTTTGGGAAATACCACCAAGGCTGGTTGTTTTGGAGTCATCCAGAGCTCGTGCAGCTCTGTGTGCTGCTGGAGGAGACTGTTACACCACAGGAGTGTGGGATTGCTGTTATCACCTCTGGTGATCTAGCTCTATTAAAAAATATGTTCAGCTTTATTATAGAACACTTGTGATTTAAGGATGTCCATCCAACCTGATTTTGTGGTCCCGGTGCCCCTGGTTCTGACACACGGTGTGAGGTGCACTCGTGAACCCCTGCCCCCTTTTTCTGTGGGAGTCTGACCACCAAGCCCCAGTCTGTGCTTGCCTCTGCTGGGCTTAGAACTGGCCTTTCTTTCACTGTGCTTCTATTTCCTTGGAGCACTTCAGGCATCTTGTGTGTGTGAGGGATGGGGCAGATTTGAGTCGCGACATCGTGTTGGTGAATACAGCTGCACTTGGCTCACTCTGCTCTGGGTGTTCTCATGCTTGGGGCTTCCCAGTCACTGGCTTAATACAGACAAATAAACAAACAAGTAGCAGCCTTTGATAGCATCAGCATCTGTGTTTGTACTGGTGGGGGGTGAAATGATTCACCCAAGCTAACACAACCAGCAGCATCAGAGCTGGGAGCAGGATGCTTGCCTCCCACCTGCCTTTCCTGGGATCAGCCAGCTGCCTGCACAGCACCATGGGGAGAAAAAAAGTCCTGTTCAAAGCAAAAATACACCCTGGCTTTGTCTCCCCCATGCTGTACAGGTCTTGCAGCCAAAGGGTTAAAAAGAAATGAGTGCTTTCAGCGTGCTCTGCGGAGTGCCCAAAGTCTGAACATGAATGACCAAATTGCTTTTTACTTTTTAAATTAAGGCCTCTGTCTGTACGCACGCAGCTCGCGCTGCTGTTCCATTAAATAAGAGAATTTGTTCCCACTCTTATTTTTAATAGGGTATGACCCTGCCGTTCCATCTCACAACTTTACTGACATGAGATCTTATTAAAAGCAATCCTCCCCCTCTCCTCCTTGAAGTCTGAGCTTCTGATAGTTTCATACACATTGTGTTTATTTTACATACACAGCTCTGCAGCTGCTGCTTCCTTCTCCTCCGATAAATGACAGCATAACTGTTGCATCCACTATAAAAGTAAATAAAATTAAATGGGGAAGAACAATACATCTCTGGCAGAGAATAATAACTCTTTTAAGGCACGTATCTAAACTGTACAGCCTGATCTTAATTGTGAGGATAATTCTTTGTTATTTCGAGCAACTTGGAACGCGACAGCAAACGCACGCTCTTGGCAGTACATCCCGAGAGATTTCTGTGGGAACAATGGGGGGAATTCTCCTCAACTGAAAGGAGACTGAAGCATCTTTATTAGGTTAGTAGGGCTTGTAGTCTGATGAGAAAGAGTGGAGGAGAACGCTACGATGTGTTGTTGTTTGGCTGGTTGATTGGTTGGCTTGGAGGGGTTTTTAAGCCAGGGCTGGGGAGGATGAGGCTCTGTGTGGGTGTTGGATGGGGGTGATGAGCATTAAGTGTCAGCAAGAGCCAGGAGGCCCTGGACCAGCCAGCCTCCAGCTCTGTGGCATGCCCCCAAGGAGGGACCAAGAGTGGGAGTTTTCCTCTGTCCCAGTTGATTATCCAGGCTGGTCCACGGTGGTCTGGTGCTGCTGCTGTCTGGCCCCAATAGACTCCAGGCCAGTGCCCTTCTGTTGTCCTCTCTCTCTGGTTCACTGTCTCTGCCATTGCTGGTGGAGCCAGCCAGCAGCAGTGTTGGTAGTTACTGGTGCTGTTTAACCATGGCTGTGGGGCTGAGGTACAACTTCAACGTGTCTATTCAGTCCTTAGACAAAAATCCTACTGAATGTGCCTGGAATTTGTCTGCAGAGATGGAAACTGATATCAAAGCGGGCCAAAGCAAGAGAGAGAATGATGTGACTTCAGCTGAGTTAGGAAAAGACAATATTTGTGGTAGCATGGGAAATTTGAACTGGTTTTGAGAATCATCCACTTCCTTTCGGAATAAAGGAAACTGTGCAGATGTGTCATCAGCTCTTCCAGCAGCTTGGTTAGTTCAGGAACCACATAGCTGAGACTTTGGGGAAAAGCAAGTTGCTTTTCTGACTGGTTGTGGGAAAAAAAGAGGATCTGGTAGAGTGACCTGAAGGAGGAAGAAATACTTCCAAGCAATGAAACTCTGCCCTTGGTGGGGAGATAGTAAAGGATGAGAGAACAAAAAAAAAAAAAATCCAGAATCCAGGTGATGACTTCAAACATGTAGAAATCTTTAATTTGAAAGAGAGGGATAAAGCTACAAAAGGTGGGAAGTGCATTGTCTGTTTTGAAAGTAGCTAAGAAAGACCTTGGGAAAGATCAGGCTGGGCAGGAGCACTGCTCCTCTAAGGGAGTAGCAACAGTAGACAGTCAAAAGGATGAAGGAATAATAGCTATAAAAGGAACCAAAAAGATTTCCAGAACAGGTGAAGAGCAGCACTAGTGGGAGATTTGCCCTGTATGTTCCCTGGGAGATGTCTGGAGGAGGAGAAGAGCAGCCCTGGCTCCATGGTGCACAGTTTGCACCCTGCACTGGGACACAGAGAGCCTTTCTGCCCTCTGGCTGCAGGGCCAGCGCTGCCACCTCTGCCTTTTCTGTCCTGCCACTGCTGTGACACTGCAGCCTGTCCCTGCAGAGGTGCTGTGAGGGCCAGGCTCCCTGCAGAGGGACCCAGTGCTGGCAGAGAGGGCATTTACAGCTCCTCATATGTCTTGAGGGCAGCCTTAAGCCTTCTACACATCATGTTTGCCACGTAATGGGTGCCCCTTTACCCTTGCACTAAATGAGCAGTGAGTTGTTTACTGTGGCCTCTGCCCACTTTCCTGCCCTGCTGGGCTGGGCACAGCCTGGAGGCCCGGCTTGGGAGAGGCTGGGGTGAAACCTCAGCTTCCAGGAGAGGAGGAGGATGGCCCAGACCATGCTCACATACCTGCTCTGCAAGGCAGGCTGAGGCTGCTGTGGGTTACTATTCCAGTGTAGCCACAGGGATAAATAAAAGGAGCCACGTTGACATGGATCCTGGCCCAAGTGTCAGCAGGGAAAGGGCAGCTCCTTGTCCTCAGCCAACCCAGAGGAGAGGCTGAGCTACCTGCCTGCCTCCCTGTCACTGTTCCAAGGAGGAGCCCATTCTGCCAGGCTCTGGAGCATTTTCTCTCTGCTCTGTTGCAGTGTGGCTGTAACACAGCATCACTCAGCTCCCCTTGGGCCAGAAAATTCCAGGCACAATCCAAGGGCAACATCTGACCCTTTGAAATGATCCAAGAGGTGCCAGACATAGGCTGGTGTGAGAGGCAGGAGGAATCCCTAAACCTGAAGCAGTGCCTTATCTCCTAATGGTGCATTTGGTAAATGGCAACAAGGTCGTTATTGGGTCTTGTTTTGTCTTTTCATCAGGAGGAAGATTTGGAAATTTTGGAGTATCTGGCCAGGCCATTATCATACAGATGCTTCTAGCACATGCTCTAACTTGAGACAAAATGCAAAGTTTGACATTAATATAAGCTAGAGCTCATCATTAAATAATTACGTCACCAGAAAGGAGCGATCCTTTGATGAAACTGAGAATTTCTCTGGGAACCGATCAGATTTCTCTCAGTGGATTAACACTGAATTAGAACCAAGGAGGTGGTGAGGACACTGAGCAAAATACCTTGCCCTGTGAATGAGGGTAGAAAATGAGGTCTGCATTTACTTGCATAAACTCCTAACCTTCCTTGCTGCAAAGTGCCATCTAGTGTTTGCAGCCCTGGCCCAGCCAGGCAGCTCCGTGACAGGCTGTGAACAGCTCAGAGAGACTAAAGGGAATGCAGACAGGCCACCAAACTATAATTGATCCCAACCAGATGCTACTGGTCTTTAAGACATGATTATAATAACTTAGGTGAGTGAAGTTTCTTCCTTGCATGGTGGAATAGGAGATGTTTCAACTGAGTTTAAAAATGGGCCTGAATCTCAGAAAACAAAGTGGCAGTACTGTCAGGAAAGCAGTTGTGGAATTCCATGCCCAAAATATATGCCCAGTGATGTGTCAGGTTTTCAGGTGCAATGAGCATCGTGGCGTTATTTATGTTATTTGTGAGGGGAGTGGAACTGGGCACTGCTCACAGAGGGGAAAGACAGTCCCCTCCTCACAAGGATGCAAGTCACCTGAAAGAAGTGGGTGAATCCAGGGGTAGGAGAGCACCTCAATGATCATCATCCACTGTGTAGGTGCATGCAAATGAGCTAATTGTTAATGCAGATTGGTCATGCAAGGGCAAATGTACTTTGCAAGCCTAAAATCAGACCCAGCAATGGCACAGTTCAGCATCTAAAGTACAAGGGAGGGATGGTCCACTGAAATATTTGAATTGAAAATGCAGGCAAGGTAGGAGAGTGCACAAAAATAACTCTGTGTCCAGATGTGTATCTGGGGCATCTTTCTGTCCTGACTGGCTTGGAAATCTCTCTGCCACATCTGATCACCCCTGAAACCACCCTGAGCACAGACCTCAAACACAAAGGTGGTTATTATCATCTGTTGTTATCTGTAAAGTGCTGACAGCACTTTGAAGTGCCAGAGGATTCATGCCTTGGGTTTTGCTCTTGCAGTGGCCAGGAGCAGAGTGTAATTAGCCCAAACACCATCCATAGAGCTCCCTGATAGAGAACAGCCCTACTGACAGGGAGCAAATTAGGTCTCTGACCTAGCAAAGCATTTAACTGTGTGCCACATTTTTAGTACGTGTATCTCTGGATTAAGACCTGGATGATGTAACCTTTTTGCTGCCTCTAATTTTTCTGATTGCAGTATGAAGCACAGCTCAGCTTGCTGGCTCAGAAATCCCTGTGTATGGTGTTAACCTGCTTTCTAAACTGACTCTTGGTGTCTGGACAAAATCCCAGGGTTTCTCCTAAGCCAAAGGATCTTTCCCATTTACCTCCTTAGATTTGCTCTAGGAGCTCCCATCCCTGTGTTCCACCAGCCACAGCAGAGAAATCTGTGAATTGAGAAAAGTTGCACACAGCTGTGGTAGAGGATGCTCTTTGGTGATGTTCACACTTGAGGTGAGGTTTTCAAGTGGCAGATCATCAATTACATCCCCAGGTAATCAGTGAAAATTGTTCATTCCCTCCCCATGACATAAACCCTGTGAATCTGGTTTGCAGTCAGAGTTCAGGTAGCTTCCATTTCTAGTTTTAGCCATGTCTCAATGGTGATCTCTTCTAACCAGGACTAGCTGATATTTGTTTTTGGAAAGCATGAATGCTATTCTAATTAACTACTGATTAATAAAATTATCTCAATGATATATCAGAAAAATATATTAGAAAAATACATTAGAAAAATATGCCTTCTAATATGAATTACCCATGTCCCAGTGTTCCTGCCTCAGACACTGATCAGAATAGTTGATCCAAATGATTAAGACTCAAAAGAATCCCACTGAACTGAGCGGTAGAAGGCAGTCCTGAGTACAAAAAATAAAATCTAGCATTTTATAATTTTAAAACATGGTAAGAAAACCTCCAGCATTTTAGAATTTCAGATGCAGCCACCCAAGTGTTTGCCAACTGTGGTCGTTCTTTTCATTTTGGCTTCTCTTGGGCCTATGATGTGGCTCTAATTTTACTCATTAAAGTTTCAGATTGTGCTTGTTTTGTTAACAACCATTAGGGCAGGGGTTCTTACTCTTAATTGGCACCATCTGGAAATGAGAAGGAAATTGCTCAGGATTACTGCAAAGATGAGGGAAGACCTTGCACTTTTCCACAGTTGCAAAACTTGTCCTATTTGGAATAGCCACAACTGACCTGGGAACTGGCTCACCCTTTGTTTCTGTTGGGGGCTGGAGGGGGAAGGAAATTTTCTTCCAGGGAAAAGACAATCTCCACATTGCCAGCAGAATGCCAGAAAATAATCATTGAAAGGCAGAAAGTTGCACAATTTGGGCTGCTAGCGAGCTAGGCCTTTTAATGCAAATTGAATATCTTCATTCCCAGGTTTTTTTTCCAATCTTGCACGTCTTGTTCAGCATTTCCTCATTTTTTGGCACTGGTTTCCATAGCTGCCTGCAATCACACTCTCACACAGATGCCATTCCGTGTTCAAAGCACTGAATGCTACAGGGCATATTAGTGTTTTTATGCTTTAGATCTATCTTTATGTAACTTCAGAGCTCATTAATATATACCATTTTGTGTGATTAAAAAACAACAACCTGGCACGTGGGGAGCTTTGAAAAGGAGAACGGATCGCAAGGAAAATGGCTTTCTTCTCATTATGCAGATTTTAAGCTAGACATGAGATGGGCCCAGTGAATCAATGGGCAAGGTACAACTCCTGCAAGATAATCATCCCCTGACTGCAGCCAAGCAGACTGCAGCTAAAAAAAGAACCAGAAAGAGACAAATGCTATCTGAAACATAAAGATTTTTCACGTCATTATTTTACAATAGTGGGCAGAAATGAGTTAAAATTCCCATGATGGTCTTTGAAGGCTTTTTTAAATCCCAGGACAAGCCTTGGTCTTCTGCTGTGTGAGAAGGTGAAGGCAGGACTGAGGTGTGGAGGTGCCTGAGTGATGGGCTCAGAGTGAGCATCCAGGAGCACAGACCACAGAGGTGTAAATACTCAGGCTGCTGGTGAACCACAATTCCCCCCAGTTACAGCTTGAAATATTGCCTCTGAGAGTGTTGTGCCAAAAAAAGGAGTCTGTGTGCCAGAATGTAGTTTTCCTCTAGCTGTGGTTGCTGGCTTTGGAGGGTTGAGGTGATATCTCCTCAAATGAGGTGAAAGGGACATTTTTCTGACCATCACCTCTGACTTTTTGAGCTGCTTTCTGTGTAATCTTTCTAAGACAGGGAAACTACTGGGTGCATTTGGCATCACTCAGAACACAAACGTGGTCCTTAGGAGCAGGAGGATGTTTTGGTTGGAGGAGGAAGGGAGGCAGGAACAAAAATTACCGTTCCTGAGGTACCTGTAATGCTGAGGTGCATGTGTTTGGGCTTCACTGGACAAAGCAGGGAGATGCTCCCCCCATCCCCTTGATGAGTCATTTTCTCTATGAAATGGCTTTCCTGAAAAAAAGATTTTAGGATGCTTGGGAATGTGCTGTTGTTGCAGCTTGGGCAACTGCAATAATGGAAAATCTGATGTATAATCCACCCAATGCTCACTAAAACCTTCCAGAAATGGACAAGCAAACACATTTTCCCTGCCTTAATCCAGAGGTTGTGCTAAGGGGTGTGTGACTTGAGTAGCAATGCAGCCCCTGGCAGGCTGGGAGTGATGGGGACATCCATAAAACCCACAGCGACTCCGTGCATCTCCTCAGTGCTGGGCAGCTCTCACCCCTTTTCCCTTCACATTCAAAGGGATGTACTGATTATATGCAACTATGATTATATGCAAATTGTGACTAATGTATGAAATGGAAACCCCTGCCTGATGGCACGGAGATCTGAGGCAGCCACTCCACAATTACCGCGGATTCTGCTGGGTATTGCTCACTCCAGCACAATACCGAGCACAGGCAATTTACTGCAGAGGTCATAAAAAAAATCTCATTAAACCTACACCATTTAAGGCAGGTAGTTTCTGCTTAGTGCAAGGCCTCAGGGGCTGTCTGGGTGGCTGCCCAAGGGAGGAATCCCTCTCTGGTGTGTGGAGCAGCGCGGAGGGAGAGGCAGAGGCTGCCGAGCTCCATCTGCTCCTGCCCTGCCCAGCTGGGGATGGAACTGGCTGCTGGGAGCTCAGACGAGCTGCAGGGAGCCCAGCAAGGCTATGGAGTAGCCAACAGCCTGAGTTTAATAGCCATTGCTTTCCCGGGGGACTTGGCACAGGAGGGTTTGTTGAGCGTTCTGCAGGATGCTGGCCCGGCTCCTCCAGGTGCTGCGGGGAGCAGGCACGGCCAGGTGGCAGCAGTGCCAATGTGCTGATGTGGCAGTGCCACCAGGCTCCTGCCAGGGCTCTGCCAGGGAGCCAGGCAGCAACCAGAGCTCTCTTTGAGAGTGTCATTTACTGACAGCCCCAGCTGCCCTGTCTCCGGTTTGCAAGTGGCAGAGTGTAGGAAATGGGAATATAGAAACTTCCACAGATACTGAAGGGATTGATTTGCAGCCTTGGAAGAAGCTTGGATTGATGTAAAAATAAAAGTACAGAGTCATTAAGCAGAAAAATTATAAATTTATGTTTCTATAGTTGTAAGTAAGAATATGCCTTAAGTAAGAAACTTTTGAGTAAGACAGTGAAGGGTTTTATAGTGTACTAATGTCATTGTATAGAGTAAGCTAAGAGTCCAAATGTGATAATAGAAGTATATGTGTGTACATGTAACAGTAGCCCATTGGATAAAAGCATATGCAGTGCAGCAGAATTAAGTAAAGGTCAGAAAAACAAAATAAACTTTGTGGCAACTTTCTACTGTTATATATTGCCTAATAATGAAGAAACTTGTGACTACCTTGAGCTATGGCTGAACTCTTACTCCTCTAAAATCTCCCAACCTTTGAGGCTGATGTTTATCTGAGTAATAAATCATTTTTAGACCAACATATTTGTCCCTTCCCTTCAGTCAAGGCTTTGATAATAACAGCAGAGGCTGCCCACAGAGGTGCCACAACTGTGCCAGTCAGGGTGAATCAGCTCTCCCAAGGCACCACCTGGGTGCTCTGCCTGGTCCAGCTGATGGGCAGACACAGGGGTGGCATCAGGGCAGCCCAGCTGGTGCCATGGGTTATCAGTGAGAGAGGGAGGAGCTGGTACTGCACGGCAAGTCCTGAGCTGGTCAAGAGCTTTTAGGAAGAAACAGCCCAGAGATGATTCAGGGAAGGTGGTTCACATCCCTGTGGCTAAAGGCTTGGCTCACTTCAAGAGAAAATGAGTGTAACTGAGCATTGAAAGAGCCCAACAAAACCCCATCAGTTTACTGACTTTTTTCCCAATATAATTACAATGTATATTTAAAATGAGTCAATCATCTCTTCCCACAACACCCTAGTTCATCCTTCCTTTTCTTTTTTTTTCTTTCACCTATAAAACTTTGTTTTCCATTGGGATATTATGATTTACAGAAAATATTTGATGTTGATGGGGAGACAACACCAGAGTATCAGTTTACCCAAGGTGAAATTTTTGTGTATACGGAGAGAATTTAACCTCAAACACTCAGTTCACATATCCATGTGTGATTTATATCGCCTCAGGCTCTGAGGCAGAGTGAACATTGACACCCTTTGATGTTGAAAGAAGCCTAGTGACTGGCCTTTGGAGAGATTTGTGATGTCTCTATCAGCCTGTCAATGGAAAACCAGGCAGCAAAGCCAGGCCCCCTAAAGATTTCAAGGCCTTGTAGGCAGAGGATTGTGTAAGCATTTTACTTCCACCGAGTGCTCGAGAGGCTGAGCACACACAGCCAGGCTAATTGAGTGCTTACAGGGCCCTGGTCTGCAGCTGGCATCTGCTCAGCTCTCTGTGACCCTTTCAGCCCAGGAAAGGTGCCAGTGTCACCAAAATAGGGACATTTAGCAACTACACACCCCTGGAGCACTGAGGTTTCTGTTGCTGCCTAGCAAGGGTGTGATAACCCATGGCTAAAGTAAGAATGAACCTGGATTGTTAGAAATGGAAAACATTTTCCTACATTTCTTGAGAGGCAGATTGTTGAAAGGCAGAAAAGCTTTGCCCAAAATTTCTGCTCGTTTCTGTGGTATGGGATTTGCCCAGAGAAGCTTTGGATGTCCCATTCCTGTAAGTACTGGAGGCCAGGTTGGATGGGGCTTGAAGCAGCCTTGGTCCAGTGAAAGGTGTCCATGGCAGGGCAGCTGGAACAAGGTCATCTTGCAGGTCTGTTTCAACCATTCTGTGAGTCAATGAATCCATGAATCCATGGAGCAAAATAGTCTTGAGTAAATTTGACAGCTCACAGAGGAAAGGGAAATGCTTCAATGCACAACAAAAAGAGACCTGCAGCATATTCTGCACTGCACCTCCCTGGGACAGGAGCAGATCCTGCACCAAGGCTTGCAGTGGGAAACAGGTGGCAAGAGGGAACAGGATCTGATGCTCCTTGTGAGTCAGATTCCCAGGAAATGTGTTGAGTAACACTTTGGAAGATAGAATTCAATGCAATGCTTGTAAATTGGGAAAATAGCTTGAAAACAGCAATATGTGATGCAGTAAAGACAGCTGTAGGATGGTTTACACAGAATTAGGGACTGCTGGCTAGGCAGACCAGGAGCTGAGGATTACTGGGCCTTATACACTCAAGAGGCATCTGAAATATGATGCTATTGCAAAAATAAAGGACCAGTGTTCCACGCTCACATTGAGGCTGAGAGCTCCTTTACATCAGGTGTGTCCAAGGCTGCAGCTCGACAGGACCATCCAAGCCCCTGGAAACTAAAGAAGGTGTGTACCACTTGCCAAACCACTGAGGAATTGCTTGTGAGGGAGAGACTGTGGTAGCCAGAGCCTGAATCTGCTTTCTGGTGGTTGAGAAAATCAACTGAAGCTGCAGGTAACTCAGAAGCAGGGAGGAGAATGAGCAAGAGTCTCAGTGAGAAGTGTCACTAAAAGCCTTGCTCTGATGACAGCTGCTGTGACACTAGGAAAGGAATCACAGTCAGATTGCTGCTTTGTGTCTGGTTCATTTGACATGCAATTGAAGTAAAAAGCTGTAAAATGCATTTTTCTGAAGCCGAATTTTGTTGGGCAGCAGGGCAAGTTGAGAAATATGGCAATAAATTTCTCTGCCACTCTGGCTGCAGCACTGAGAAGCACCCACACCTACAGCATTAGTAGTGCCATGCATTGTCCTTAACTTGTTCTTCTCCCTTTGGAAAATCCAGCACAGCACCATCCTTACCTGTCTCTTCCCTTGTGCCCTTCAAGCGAAAGGACAGTGAAGTTCCAGGCTTAAAGGTTGTGAGCAGAAAATCTGAGGCAGGAGAGCAGATATCCGCAAATTTGCCTCAGTGGGAAAGTGGAGAATAATTGTGGGTTCTGATTTTCCAGGGAGCCTCTGTGGGGAACTAATAGTCTAGACTTGTCCTTTTTGAGGCCTAATTACGTCTCTCTGTCAAGCTATAAAAACAACAGTCTGTGGCATCACAAGGGAAAATGAAAGCTATTGGCCTGTGTTCTGCATTTAATAGGATGTCAAATCCAAAGCACAGTCTGACTGGTTTTTGACTGGGGTTAGCAAAGAAAACGCAACTAATTAGGCTGTTTCTGAATCTCCCTCTCTGTCTAATGGCTGTGGACTTGCAAATTGTAACACATTGGGAGTCCCAAACTCTCTGATCAGTGCTGCTGTCTGGAGGGGAGGGGTCTTTCCCACTGATGGGACTCAGGTTCCGCTTGAGGGGTGTCACTGTTAGTGGGGACAGTTCCCTGGGAAGTGCCTGGTGCCATCACCTCTCCCTGCTCCTTGGGAAGTGACAATGTGCTGTAGATGAGCCAGGTTTTACAGCTTGCATTGGTGATTAATTTCCAAAGTCTTTGAGGATGAAGGAGAGTTTGGAGAGTACCTTGGGTACAAAATGCCGCCTTTATTCTTTGGGTATCACAGCCCCTGTATTGAGATAACACATGGTGGTCCCTAACATGTTTGAAGAGATATGGAACTTAAAATTCACCCCAAAACACCCCAGCCATCTAGTGTGTGTGCTAAAGCAGTTGGTCTCAGCCTTTTTCTGCCCTTTCATATCCTGCTTTTCCACCCTTACCCGGGTTCTGATCAGTAACTCAGCTCCCAGACTCTTAGAGCTGCCTCCTCCCTGTTTGCAGCCCATCCTAAGCAAGCACCAGAGGACAATGAGCTCTAGAAACCCTGAGACAACAGGAGGTGATGGCCTATATTTAAATGACTAATGCATTAATAATTATACCTTGGAGTCTTCTGTGTCAGGGAGTGTTAGATGATGTCCTAATGCCTTTCTTTATCTTTTGGAAGTTAGTTTGAGGGGTTCTTTTTCATGTTGCAATAATTTCTTGGAGAGAACTGCAGCAGTTACAAGTTCCTTTTACGTTTCCCTTGTCAGCCGCCCTCATTCTGAACCAACCCTATGCTCAGCTGGTTCCTCATGTTTTACAGATGAAATGAAATAAAAGTGGAATTTGTCCCACTGTGAGAGAAAGGAAAGGAAGAGAAAAAAAAAAAAAAACTGTCTAGAAGATTTTTCATGCAAGTCCCACATCCTTAGTTTTGCCATCTTTTTGACACAGAAATCTGATTGTCTTCTGCTCAGACATTCTGGGGTGCTTTTCTGGTTTTCATTCTTCTTGTCTGACTTTGGGTTAGTCAGGAAACCACCAGCTTTGCCTCACAGTCAAAAGTGAACACTGTAATTCAAACTCAAAGGACATCAGTGGGCAGGAAAAGCATGTGGCCTCAAAATGGTGATATTTTGATGTCATTTCTGCAAAGTCCTGCAGAGGGATTTGAGTCAGGAAAGTTCAGTCAATGAGTCCATAAGAAAATGAAAGGTCTTTCCAGGAGTCAGCCTGAAAAGAAAATAAAAAGGGTGGAAAAGAGTGTAAAAGGAGAAAGACTTGCATAATCCAAAGGAGCATAGGAAACAGAGAGAAATGAGAGCACCTGGATCTCCTTGGTGACTGCCAAAATAGAGTGTGACATCTCCTCAACACTCTTATGGAGATTTAAAGCCATATTTTCCAACAGTTGCACACTAATTTTACCCACAAAAAATAGTTTCTGCAGGCACACCTAACTGTGCTGTAAAGTGGGTCCTTCCCAGGCTGTAGCTGGGAAAGAGACTCAGAGCATCCTGGGACCAGTACTGGACGCAGGAAAACCTTGACTAGACAGATCATTCTTCTCCAGCTTTGTAGAAAGATCCTAACTTGGATGGACCAGCAGATGACATAGAGCAATATCCACTGTGGCAGTGGCAAGGAAGGAAAAAGGACTTTGCCATGACTTGGAAATGTCTTTATCCTTGTGTCCATCCTCTCTTCTCAGTTGTAGAACCGATCCCACTAAAAATGAGGGTGCCAAAACTGTGGCTTTTCTATGGATTATTCCCAATGGCCACCAGCTTTATTGGGAAGACACCTGGGCAGGAAGCAGTAGCTTCATTCTGGAGCAACCCCAGGGTATGGCCATGAAGATGCCAAGTCCCCCTGCCTGGGCAGGGACCAGTCATGAGCTCCTTTCTGGGGCCAGCTTCCCAAACCTTACTGAGAAGCTGCCCAGATAAGGCCTCCAGCTGTATTTTCAGAAAGATCTTAACCTAAATCCCCATTTAAGTATTTCTGACTCTTGGTTGAGGTTGATTTGTATATTGTGCTTAAATAATTTCCCACTCATGAGCTCTAGCCCCCAGCTGGGTATTTCTGCCAGCTGGGTGAGGATCACCCCTTTCAGTGTGAGTATTGGGTGAGTTAGGCAGCACAGGGAGAACAAAATGAGAAATTACTGCTTCTGAGAGGATGATCAGTTTGTTTGCTGTCCCCCACCAGCTCTGTCCTTCTGCAGATGTTCACCAGGGTTTCTCCAATCAGCACCAAAAAGCTTCCAGGCTGGCCCATGCTCAGCACAGCTTGTCAGGAGCTGCTGAAATGGCACATCCGAGCACCAAGGCAAAGATTGTGTAGAAATTTTGACCTTGACCAAGGCAGTTAGAAATTGCAGCTAAAACAGAGGTTGCTTGCAAAGGGGAGGGGGAATTAATAACCACACAGCTCCTCAAATTTAGCATTAAAAGTTATAAAACTGGAATTCTGGAGGTGGGAGGGTTTGGGGTTTTCCCTGAATGTTTTTATCTGTATGGCTTGAAGGGGTTGGAAGGGACATGCTGCTCAAATAAAGGATCACTTTTGCTTTTTGATCCATGACATAAAGATGACATAAAACGTACCCCTGCGAGTTGCCATGTAAATGAATCCAAATCAAATAATGCACAGGGAGCCACAAAGCAGCCCAGCCTGCTCCCCTCTGCAACGTGGGCACTTAATTTGTGCACAGAAATCCCAGGAACTGCAGAAAGCCAGGGCTGTTTCACACGTACATCTCCACACAAACCTCCCTACTGCAACAAATGATTTATTATTTTTTTTGGGGGGGGGGAGCAGTGTGCAGGGAAGGAAAAAAAAGGTCCTCAAATCCGTGTTTCGGCCACGGCACAGATTCCTCGGCTCCCCGAACGCAAAGGCCAAGCAGAACAAAGAGATTTGCATTCTAAGTGATGCAAAGCAGCCGGCAGCGTTTGAATGTTGTGTTTGCTCTGTGATGTCTTCATCAGGCGCTCAAAGGCAGCGGCTCTGGCAGCTCGGGTCCCCTCGAGCCTGTCAAACTCCGTTTCCATGGTTTTCCTCCAGGCAGCACCATCGGCAGACAGCGCGCAAACGGACCCCTGCAACCTGTTCCGAGCGCTGCCTCTGATGTAGGGCCCCAGAGCGGGCATCAAACCAGCAACAAGCAGCAAGAAAATAACAATTTTGCTTTTCGCAGGTGTCAGAGCGGCAAACAAAAGGCTGTTTGTAAAAGATGCAACATCCCCTTTTTGTCAGCGCTGGCAGTTTAAAGTCAGCCAGGCAGCGGTCGGGTTGTGGAGGAGGTTTTGGAGGGGATGTGCTGTGAGAGACAGAATTCAAATTGTTTCCTCTTTAATCCTTTAGCCTCACTAAACAAGGCCTTCTCATCACCAAACTAATAGCTATTAATGGCATCCCAATTATTCCTTGTGAATCAATGAGGCCTATTTTCTTGAGACAATTATATTCTTTTCCAGACAAAGAATCAGCCTCACTCTTCTCTCACCTTGAAATGCATCCTTTCATTTAGATAAAAAGTTCAGAATATTTCAATATGAAGCCATATCTGAGCAGTGATGCTGCAGATTCAAGAGGTGAGAAAGATGAATCCGTGATCTTCTGCCACTGTGACTGCCTGTGTGCAGTGATGACATGGAAGCCTGTGCTAAAAGAGCAGAGGTCAGCAGAGCTGACAGGCAGCCCCAGCTGGACCAGTGCATTTGTAAATACTGGTCAGGATACTGCACCTCCTGGTGCCTCAGTTTCACCATGTGTGAAATTTGAATAATGATTTATTTCTTCTCTTGTGAAAGACATGGAGATGGAGTATTTGCCCAAACATGATGTAAAGCTCATGGTTACCCCTGAGGCTTTCATGACTGGAGCCAATGCAAATCCCTCAAGGGACAGTTTTCCATTAAAGAAAACTGATGGATCAGATGCTGTCCAAGTTACAAGAGAATCTGCCTTTCCCTACCAATTAGCTGATTTTATCACAGCTGCCTGGGGAGGTTCTGGGAGCCACTGGTCTCCTTGGCTCCTGCTTCCTTTGCTGTGCATCTGCCAAGGCAGGGAGAAGCCACAAGTTGGGAGCACTGGATCCCAAGCTGCCTCATTATTTCCTGCAGAGGAAAGGCTGAAGTGGGCAGTTGGTGTTACAAGAATTATGGCTTTGGTGCAGGTCAGCTGGGTGCTTACAACAATGGGGAACACTCATCGGGGATTGCCACATCAGGGCTTTTTCCTTCCACATCCCTACACTGGAAGTCCGCAAGCTGTAAGGATGGTGGTCCAGGATTCCTGGCTCTTCTGGGGCTTTGAGGTTCCTAGCTGCTCTTTGGCTTTCTAAAAAGAAGCCACAATGTTGTATTCCAGCTCCTGATTTCATGGTTCCCACTGCCTTGGAGACACACTTTTGTTTTCTTTAATGGAAAAGGTCGGTGTGGTTTTGCCCCAAATTAGTGTGGAAAAAATAGCCAAGTCTCATGCAGAACAGAGATGCATTTTTTGTACTTCTTTCTACCCAAAGCTCTCTTGTTCATGGTTTGACTGAAATTTTCCCAAGTACATTCAGCAAATGCTGTTCCTGTCCTCATAAAACTCACCTCCTACACTTGTAGCTTTCGCAGGCTGATTCAATACTCAGACTATAATTATGTGGCTCATTATTTATTGCACAGTATCTGCATGTGGAGCAGACTGAAGACACTTGATGTGTTTGGAGGTACTGGTAGTGCCAGGGAGCAGATACAGGGGGCCCAGCTCTGCATCTGAAATCCTACCCTGATCCTGTGATTAAATGAAGATCAGTAGAGAAAATGAACTTAAGATTGAGAAAGTTTCCACACAGTTTATGACATACTGGTTATTGTAATGGTTATAATTTTATTACAACTTTAATTGATCTTTTAAATAAAGGCATTTTATAAATGAATAACATTTTTTTTTACACCACAACAAGGCCAGGTACATCCATACCGATGGTATAGGCAGAGCATTAACAGATCCTGGCATTGCACATGAGCTTTCTGTGGCCTAGGAATAGTTAAACTCCTTTTCCACTGATAGAAACAACACATTTGTTCTCAGTGCATTACTGTGCAGTGCTGAATCTGCTCTGACTTTCTCAAGAGTGCTCAGGGAAATGAGCAGTGGCTGGCATGAAGGGACGGGGTGAAGCTGCCACAGACTCTTGCAGGGATTTCTTTTGATCACAGGAACTGCTCGTGACTTTTGTTCGGCGTCTCATGGCAAAAAAAAAAAATCCTCTGGTGGAAAAAAAAATGTGTCTGTGTCACAGCAGAGTCAGGAGCTGGCAGTCCTAGTGCCTAGTCTATTTTTTTTAATGAATAGTTGTGTTTGCAGGGTACTGCATGATCACACAAAGTGTGGCTTTGTATTGTTTCCCAGTTTTGAAAATGTCTGTAAGTGGTGTGGGTTAGAGCAAACAAGAGGCAAAGCAGAGCTGACTTCATTCAAGAGTGGTTTGGAGCCATGCTCCTGTGTAGCAGGGGAAAGGGGACATGTCTAGGGAATTACTGGAGAGAATTGGGAACAGTTGCTTTAAAACGAAGGCTTTGGGGGAAAAAAATCATCTTCTGTGTATCTGGTTCAGCTCCACTGTTATTTATGATGGGACTGAGCTGCAGGGAGGGAGGCTGCTCAGGGGATGCTCACCTTGCATTCTCTCCACCACTGAGTGAACATTATCATCAAATCAGGAGATTTACAAATGTATTTGTTTTGGAATAAGAATATTCATTTCTGTTTTGGAATAAATGTCTCCAGAGCTGGACTTGACACCTTGTGCAGACAAGATTTGAGGGCAGCACTGATCTGTATGGAGAAACAGGCTGCAAGTGTGGGAGGGAAGAGCCTTACCTGGGAAGGTGCTGCTTGCCCCAGCAGAGTAAAACTACAGGGGGAAACAAATATTGTTATTCTGGAATGAGATTATGCACAGCTGCCCCAGGAGCTGGGCAGGGAGAAGCACATTAACTTCTTGTGTGCTGGGATGCAGGTAGCACCCTTGAGCCCCATCACTAAATTATTCATTATTCTGTAGAATCACTCTCCTTTGGATATACTCCCAGTCTCATGCACTGATTTAGCACCATTGCCATCACTATTATTTTAGTTTCTATTCTTAATTTTCAGGCTAATAGAGAAAAGGGTTTTTTTTATGGGAGAGAAACAGTCTGCAGTCTTACTCTGCCAGTAAGTAGGGATTTATGATGTAAGAGGTCTTTCTAGTCTGTCAGATTAGTATTATTCTTTGGAATCATGGTTAGGAAAGGTGAAAAATAAAATCAGAAAGGACAAAGAAGTTAGCCCAGCACAGTGTGTGTGAGGTACCCTGAGCAGAGAAAACACACTGAATAACACACTCAGGGTGAAACAGAAGTGGGAAAAAGTAATTTTATCTCAGCACTCGCTTTGGCTGACTTCTCAGTCACCAGCATATTAATGGCTCTTCCCCTAGCAACTACAGAGCTTCCAACATGCAACCATTCTTTGGTCATAAAGACAAAAAATGGAGTTTGCCAGAACAGAGCTACCCCATTCTGGGCTGCTGACAACAGTCCCAGACTGGCCATATGCTCTGCTGCTCTCACAAGTGGTACAGCAGCATTTTTGCTCCTGCTGGTGCTGGTGGTGTCCCTGTGGTTGTTATTGTTTCCATCCAGACCCTCTCCTCTTCCCTGGAGCTCCTGCCTGCTCTGTTTCAGGCTGTACCACAGCAATGTCACAGCTCCTGAGCCAACAGATGCAGCCCTTGTCCCATCCCTGGTGGCACAGCCTGTCTCACTTCATTCCTTCAAATGGCTTTTGTGGCATGGCTGTGGGGCAGCCTGGGGTGAAAGGGACATGGGCAGGTCTGGCCAGAGGCAGGGGGGACTGGGCTGTGTCCAGCAGGGGGGAGCAGGACCTTCCACCCTTGGGCTGGGGGCTGAGAGCAGTCACTTTTCAGAGTGTGTGTGCAATCCATGAGATGGGGAGTGGAGAGAGAGAGAGAGGTGGGAAAGGACCAGTGGGAATGGACAGGCAATTCTCAGCTCCTACCCAGCAGGAATTCATGGCTCTGAAGGATTTGGTAGTGGTGTCTCAGAGAGAGCCATGGGATTTGGGTTTCCTCTGCATATGTGTGTTAGCTGAGCCCCCCAACGCCGCCTCTGAAGGCTGAGCTTTCTTCACAGGATGGCTCATGAGCACCTTCAACCCCAGCTGCATTTTAAAGGGGTGATCCCTTTTCCTCCTCCATCTCCCAGCTAGACACCCCATCTTCCTCAAGTCCAGCCAAAATCTAATCATGGAACAGGCCATGTGGCTAAAGATCTGCTCTTCTTCCACAGGGCAGCAGGGAGGTTGTGATGGTGGCCTCACACCTGCTGGGACTGCACCCCTGACTGGCAACATCACCACTAATTCTGCACTAAGCCTCCTGATGTTTAATTCCCTGGGGAAATCTACTGACCTGGTGGTTCCTGATGCAGTGGACAAGCTCAGGTGAGCAGCAAAGCTGTGGGTGTATCAAACCACTAATTTCTACCTTTAGCCATTAGCAGTAGAGGGAGAAATTCATTGTCCTGATTCCTTTCCAAGGAAGACAAGAGTTGACAAAATACTAGGTTCTTTCCACTATTAAATCTATTGTCTTCCCAACCCTACTCTTATCACAATTTGCTGTGCTTTCAGAGGAAGAGATTCAGTGCTACATGCTGTCTTTAGGATAAGGATTTTTGTGTTTATCTGCACGCTCACTGCCAAGGCAGATAAGAGACTTTATTCTCTATATTATCACTATTTTTCTTCTTCCTAGGAGCCAGGCTGATTTTAGAAAGAGGGCTAAATATTTGAGCTCGTTGTGCAGACCTAAAGTGATGCTCTGGGTCTTTTTATACTTATTTATAACCACTAAAATAATCAGCTTTAAGAGGCTTCTTCAGCATTTTGGGGCTAAAACCTTCCCTTTTACTGATCTTTCCTTGCTCTGTTCATTATTCTGTGCTAGACTCTTCCCTCCCCTGATTGCATGTTATCACCTTCAATGGAACAGCTGTGTCATTGCTAAAGGGTGTTAATCTTCCCCTACCTAACACCTTATTGACAGCCAGAGTCACGGAGGCCCCCAGTCTTTTTTGACTTGGGTGACTTCTCAAAAAAATCTTTTTTAAGCTTTTTTTCATTTTGTACCAATCCCACCACAGTCTAACCTGGAGATGTAGCCAGGCTCGGAATGTTCTGCCCGCATCAGTTCCAGTGACTTTAACCAGCAGAATATTCCCTAACAATGTCAAGGGACAATAAGCCCCAGCTAATCAATAAGCACAACACCTATGGCACATGGGAGCCCAGAACAGAAGCTGCTCAGGCAGGTGGGACAGCTGGCTTGAATTTTTATGTGGTGGTGGTGAAAGGCACCACAGCTTTCAGTGAGACAGGAGCAGTGCTGACAGTGACAGATCCCCTGTTACATTGTGCCCCCAAACAGAATGAGACACTTCAGTTTTTCTGATAGTTTTGTAATGGTCTGGAATTAGTCTAGAATTTTATTTTTTTCTGAATTCCCTTTGCCCGTCAGTGTTCTGGGCTGCCCTGCAATTTCCAAGGTCACTTTGACTTTTTGGAGATCTGGAGTGTTGCCCTGAGTCTAGAAAGATCCTGGGCAAATTTGTGTGCTGAGGTGATTGCATTAAAACTGATCTCCCTTAAAACAGCCAGCACAGAAGTGGGTACCCTGGTTGGGGTTTCTGCCATTCCATAAATGCTGGGTCCAAGGGGATCTTTTCCAAACACAGCCTGCCATGCAGTGTAGGAACAGTAGGAAACACCCTTCTTTTAGTCATTACACTCCTGACTATTAAATAGATAAAGATATTCAGATTTATCCTTCCTATGTTCAAACACAGCCCTGAAAGTGCTGAAGTTGGGAAGAAATTGCCATTTCCTCTAAAGTCAATGGAAAAGAGATCAAAAGCACTGAGCTCTCTGGTGCCACCTCATAGAGGCCTTCCCATGGGTGACACAAGAGACCTCAAGCAATGGTACCAAGCAGGAGATGTGAAACAGGCAATCACTGTCAGTTGTTCTGATCTCTTACAGCCACTGCAGCAGAGCTGTGGCCACCAGAAGAAGGACCTGAGCAGCCTCCTGCTGATATAATCTCAATTTCCCACAAAGCCTGAGCATTTCTGACAGCAGAAATGAAAGCATTTACCAGTGGACTGCTGAGCACATCAGGATGGATACAGTTCTCTTGCTGTTTGGATTGGGAGGTAAGTCCAGAAAAAGGAGACAAATGGGGTCATAAAACAAATGTAGCATTTATTTTATACTGCATTTTTTTGTCATACCTTTCCAGTCTTAAAAAGGCAGCAGGGGTTTGAGTACAGAACTGGGAGTGAAGGGGCTTTTGCAGGACTTGAAATGATGATCCAATTTTAATCCCAGTGTAACTGGAGTTATATAATTGAATGTGATCATTAAATTTATTAGCCTGGTCAAAGCTGGGGCAGTACCAACAGGAAGTTCTGTGCCCAGAACAGCTGTGGCTACCAGCCCATGTACAAGCACTCACCTGATGATGCCATGTCCTAACTGAAGATAAATCTGCTGGCTGTGACTGCCAACTGACCCCCACAAATGGTGCATCCCTCTTCAGATACGCCTTCTCTGGGGCTGCAGTCTCAAATATCCTGCTGCACCAAAGCCATCAGCAGATTTCTTTCGGGCACGAGCTCGGCCAGTGACATTCTCAGGCTGGCTTGGCCACATGCAGTCACTGGAAGAGCAAGGCCAACACAGGGTGTCAGTAATGAAAGAAACAGAGCACCCCAGGGAAAATATGAACATCAGGTTATTTGGCCACCAGCTGGTTCCTCATCAGTAGTGATGTGGCAGAAAGCAAAGCTGCATTAGCACGTGCTGAGACGCTGCTGTTGCTCGGGGCGGCGCCACACGCGGGTGACAACCCAGCTTGGTGCTCTGGAGCCCACAGCAAAGCACAACATGCCAGACAACAATTGCTTTTCCTTTTTCTTTGGTTTTTCCTCTTGCTACACACAAATAACCTGCTCAGCTCAGCCTGAGCTGCCTGCCAGCCCCTGAGCCCTGGGGAGCTGAGCTGCCTGGGCAGCACCAGGGCTTCAGTCAGGCCATCAACGCTGCCCTGCTCTGGTGTGATACAGCCACAAATTACAAACTATTCTTTTTCCCATCTCATGAGAAGGAAACCTATCAAAAACTGGCTGAATATTTGATTTCACCTAAAATGAAAGACAAACGCACTCAGCCTGGAAATAGGTTTGCTTCAGGGTGTCGGCTTTGCTCGCTCTGCCCAAACTCGGAGCTCCCGGCCGGGCAGCCAGGAGAACTCTGAATGTTATTTAAAGAATTGGTAAGGTCACGGTGGCCGGAGCCTCTCGGGGCTGGATTAATCTCCTTGGCACAGCAGCCGTGCCGAGCGCTCGTCTCGCAGGTCCATTCGTGTAGAGCGATGCCATCCAGTGGCTGCTCCGATCCATCACAAAGCCAGCGGCTCCTTCCCCAGGCACATTCCCGCAGCAGGAATGCTCCTGCTCCCGTTGTTCCCAGCTCAGGCATTTCACTTTAAAACGCTGCAACTTCATCGCGATTGCTTCCAGCTTCTTTGGCTTTTTGCATGTAAAACCCAGGGATGTTTTCAGTTGCAGCGGCTCGAAAAGGTTTAATGGACATTCAGGGGGAAATAATATTTTACATATGTAGCCCCAAGTACACAAATTTGTCATCAGGCCTAGGTTTTGGTGTGGGGAGTGATTATATGGAGTCATGTGGAAAATGATGCTGATTTTTGCGACAAAAATATCATAAATGAATTAAAGGCCTTTCTCTGCTCAAAGGCCAAGAGATACTGAGTCACTCAGTGGGACATTTTCCCTTGAGGAAAATTCCCAAGGGGAAGGATGATCAAGGGATGAGCTGGGCAGAGCCTTTCTCCATCAATGTCACACTTTAGAGAGCCCCACTATTACCAGCTCCCCGAGGGCTGGACATTCTGGGGGGTAGAGAGCTTTAAACCTGCTCAGCTGCATCCCCCCTCTTGCCATCCCCCAAAGACCCAGCATCCCACGGCAGCCCAGGCCACCATTCCCTGGTGACCTGATAAAATCTCAATGTTTTTGCCTGTTGCACTGCCCAAGTCAGCTGTAATTGCATGGTTTGGGTGGTGGATCACCCCAGGCACTGTGACCTGTGGGACTTGGAGCATCCCTGGAGCTTTCCAGTGCAGAGGACCCGAGCCTCCATTTCTCTTGGACCTTTTGCCAGTGATGCTCCAGCTGGGGCTGTGCCTGCTGTGCTGCTGCTGCTCCTGCTCTGTGGTACAAATTCCAATCAGGAGCAACAAAACCCACGGGGTGCTGCTGACAACAGGTGTCTCATTAAACATCTCTCAACCTTACAGGCATTCACATTGACAAGAACCAAACTCACACTCAATCACAGCTTAATCACAGCCAAACTCTATTAACAAGTCATACTAATTACCAACTTCTAACAATTTCTCAGGTTCAGAGGCAAAATATCCTTTCTTTATAGATGAAAACAGACTTGTGATACTCCAGCTCTGGCCGTAATTAGGTCCTTTTAAGACAAAATGAAACTAAAATAAAAATCCAGACGGGTCCCTTTGTGATAGCAGTCCTGGAAGTGCAGTTGTACAATGAGATGTTTTGTTTGTTTTAATTTTGTATCTGCTGTGTTGCCCACAAGGGTCCAATTAGCTTGTTACAGATGCTTGTATCAGTTTTATCCACTTGTCTTTTTTTTTGGTTTGGTTTTTTTTTTTTTTTTTTTTAAGAGGGGTAACTTGTAGCACAGATTGCTGGCCTGCAGGCATCCAGAGATCAACAACCAGCTTTCTGTGATACCAAGCCCCCTGTGAAACAGACAGCCCTTACCCACAGCATTCATAATGCAGAGGGTGAAACAAATACAGGGGAGGGAGGAGCTTGTGCTGGATTTTGGATTATCATGGAATAATCTCGTGTGTTCAGAAATGTCCTGAAGGTGGCAATTCTGCCATGGCTAAGAACAACTCTGACAATCTTTGTCTGCTACACCTTGGAAATTGAAATGTAGGTTTTATTTTTAGCCAGCGTGCAGCAAAACAGAAAGCTCTGAAGAGGTGGCTCTGAACTGTACATGTCACTATTTACTCCTGTCCCCTGGCATGCTCAGCACCTGTGCAATTCCAGGCTAACCTGGACACTTTCCTCCATTGTGTGGCTGTGTTGAGTGCCCAGGCACTTGAGAACTCACTTGTATAATCGATACACTCACAAAAGGGAACATATAAATAACGGGAAGAATCTGACTTGAACTGACACCACAGGGATCACAGCGAGGGCTAATGCCTCGTCCTTGACTCATGCTGCTGCTGGAGAGGACAAAAACACACACCACATTAAGGACTAGCATCAGATTTCCCAGCATTTTCCAAGCAGTGTGGTTCAAGGCACTCTGAATACCTGTGGTGCAAAATCCAGGAGCTGCTTGTTTACCTGTTGCTGGGTTCAGTTACTGTTTTCCTTGCTTTTCCTTTCCTTAATTTTAAAAGGGAATTAACATCTCCCCTGGAAGAATCTAATTGAGGCAGGTCACCAGCTTAGGGCTGAGCATCAGCAGTTATTGGTACCTCTGGCACAGGCAGCTTTGGATGAAGCTGGATCCCTGAAACTCCCAGGAGAAGCCTGCATTGCCTGGGCTCGGTTGGTGCCATGTGGAATCTCAGTTTGCCTTGCTGTGGAGGCTCTGAGGACCTGCAGGCACCCAAAAGCAGCAGGGTGGCCCCCAGCCATGGAGGAGATGGGGCAAACCCACCCCTCTTCCCTCCCCACAGGCTCCATCCTTGGCTTGGCCCCCCTGTCAGAAATCAGCTGTATGGTCAAGTGTCACAATGGCTTAATGGCCATGCAGGACAGGGCAAACTGGCCCAAAACATATTGTTACCTGGCAAAAGCAGAAGGTTTAGGGTTTGGTGCTGAAAGCTTTGTCTTGCAGGAATACAATCTTCTCCTGATGCTGACCAGGTGCACTGAAGTGATGAGCTGCCAGAGGGTGGGGCACAGGAGACCACGGGAGATCAGCACATTGTAAAAGCACAACACATGGCAAAGCCTTTTCTGCACCTCTCATGCCCCTGAAGGTGAGTTCCTGAGGCTCTGGAACAGAAAGTAGAGGGTTTTTTAGTGGAAATGCTTGTTTTCCATGTAACATCCACTCCTGCTTGAGCAGCAGGAAGGTGAAAAGAAAGATTTTTTTTTTGAGAGCCATAGTAAGGCAGGATGGGAGATGAAATATCCATCTGCAGTGGAATAACCATGAAAGCATTCATGCAGTGTTTCTTTGGGGAAAATGGGAGATTTTGTCTAGCCATAGTCTTGTTTCTCTTCATAAGAGGCTGTTTCAGGCCAGAGCAGAGCACCCTTTTTCCTGTTTTTTGTTTGATGAAATTTGGAGGAAAAGGTTAGCAGGTGCTGGCACAGGCTCCAGGAGTTCATCCTGGATCCCAGTTCCTCCAGCATGTGTGATCAGCAATGATCACCCTTCCAAGATCTTCCTCATTTTTATCTGGCATAGGAATTCCTTTCTTCTTCATGGATTTTTTTATTATTCCTGAAATTAAACAAACAAAAAACCCCAAAAAAGAAATAAATTAAAACAATTGAAACTTTACTATTTTGCAGAGCCATCACTCTGATCAGAAACTGAAATCCTGCTTTGTGCTCCTCCAGTGTGGAAATCTGTCAGGTAAATAGAAATCACCTCGTAAAAGCCCTTAAACAGCTCTGGTTTATATTTTAATTGAGGAACAGAACATTTTAAGCACTTTTATTGGGTGGCGCCTGCTGAATGACAGATGTCTGCAGCGGAGTAATGCTGAGCACACTTTCATAAAACAGAGAACTCCTTGCTTAAAACATTTACAATTAAAGGCTTGATTGAATAACAATGAGTTCTGTGCATGGAGCTCATTTCTGCACTTGTTTGTGCACCTGAAGCAGGCTGTGATCGTTCTGTAGGTTGGATACGAGGTGCCAGTTGCTTTGTTCAGTGACCAAACAGTGCTCACGGGCACAGCTGGAAATGTGCCTTTGATTTTCCACCAGGATAGAGATAAGGTGCACTGTGCTGCCAGACTTGCTAACACCCTTGTTTCAGCTGCTTTGGCTTTTTTTTTTTTTTTTTTTTCCTAAGCTACAGGTTAGTAAGTGTCCCAATTTGCCAAGAGCCAGAGATTTTAAAATGAACACTAATCCTTTGCAGCTGAGAAAGTCTTAACTAGCTTCTGCTTTACTTTTCCATCTAGCTCCTGTGACCCCTATTACTGTAATACCCGAGAACATCACCTCTGGTCGTGCACTGAGCCTTGCAGTATCTGAAGAAAGTTAGACTTGCATTAATATTATTTTCCTCTGTTCTATATGGAGAAGTGAGGCACAGCCAGGTCAAGTGATTCACCCAAAGGTGCTCTTTGAAAAGGGGCCCTAATGCTGTACACACGTGCCCACTCTTTGGCTGGTATTTAAAGCTGAGCCTTTTGATTGCAGAAATGGCTTCAAGCAAGCCCCAAACACCCAACAGCAAGCCAGATGACACGGCACAAACCACAACCTTTTGCTCAAAAGCCAGCTGGGAGACTGAAGTGAGAAAGGATTTAGAGTTTCATCCCTGCTGAGCTGAGGAAGATCGTGTGCGAGCTGACATCGCTGCAGAGCGGGGAAGGCACGGAAAATCCTAACCTGAACTTGGGGAAAACAGCCTCCCTTTTCTCAGAAGAAAAGATGAATCCTCAGAGTAGATCTTGCCACAGCAGAAGGAACATGTGTCATGGGAACAGCAGAGGCAAAATGTGTCATGGGAAAAATCTTGACGGATTCAGCCCAGGACGCGAATATGCAAATGGAGACCAAATTAAATGCAATCGAGCAAGATAACACATATCCCAGCAATGAAGAAAACTCACAGCACACTCGCAAAAAAGATGGAGTTTAAATCCAAGGAGGGGGGTCTGAGGATGTATAAGCAGTCCCCAGTGACTAAATTTTAGCAGCAATATGAAAATTTCCCCAAAAAGGAGTCAGGAAAGTGTTGCGGGAATCAAACAAGGAGTAACTGAAGTGCAAGGGCCCATTACTGAGCTCAGTGGAAGAGGTGTAACCTGCCCCCCAACACAGCAACAAAGCACAGATACTAAATAATATTATAGTTTTTCTGCTATTAAAAAGTCATCCTGTGGCTCACTTCTGGAATAATGTATATTTTTTCTCTCCCTGGCCTGCTCTGCTGAAAGAGGGATTTTCAAGAGTTGCTGGTTTCCATCTCCAAAGTAGCTCAATTTAGTTTCAAGGGAAATGAAACTCTCAACTAGCTTCATTTGTAAAATCTTTGAAGATGTGGGAATGTCCTCTGGCTGTAAGGAGAGGGAGTGTGATTCAGAGCCTGGTACAGATATATAAAGGGGTTCAATATTTAATTAAACATAATCTTCCTTGTGGCATGAGTGACTGAGCTCTTTCAGGAATAAAAGTCCTTGGTTTTTATTACATTATTCTGCAATATGTGATAACACAAAACCTTTTGCAGGACTATGCTGGCCCAGCACCTGCCTTCCCTGTAGCGGCACTTGCTGCCCTGCTGCTGCCAAGAGAACATTTTGAGAGCTAATAACTTTCTACTTTTACATGAGAAATCCATCTCTCTGGGATGTCAGGTGGCTCTGACACATCTCCCTGACGCCTGCAAACTGTGGATGCAGTCCCCACACCACTGGGGCGAGGAACCCACGGCGCTGCTCAACACCACAGCCTGCCCTTAGAACCAAACACACATTTTTCAGCTTAAAAAAACAGTATAGAAGGGAGAAAAAAAAAATCATTTTTTTGGGTAGTTATTCTCTACAGAGAGCAGGTGCCCTGATCCTGCACCCACAGCTGAGCTCAGCAGGAGCAAAGGAGTAAAGGAGTTGTGCTGGAAGCGTGTGCTGGCAGAGGCTCTGAGGATCTGGCTTTGCAAAGGGTCAAGACAATCTCACTTAGGGCACAACTCTGTTAGTTTTGTTCTGGTTTTCTTTCTTTTTTTTTTTTTTTAATGTAAAAGGAAAAAGACAGCATTAGCTCTTTTCTTTTCTGGAAGTGATATTCTGCTCTGTGTGAGAAATGAGAGGAAGCCAGTTTAAAGGGAAAGGATGCAATGCATCAGGCACAAGCCCAAGCAATGCCAAGGTCTGCAGCTGGCTGGCCCACTTTTGTTTTTACATATGTTAAATGACTTCTGGAAGCACGGAGTTTCGTTATTTCACCAACTTCTGCCTTCCATTGTTAACCACTCATAGCTGCCACCTACTCAACAAAAATAATGAAAAGAAAGAATCTTTTTAGTAGAGAAAAGGTAATTACTAAGCAGGATGTACACTGCTCCGAAAAGGTTTTCTAATGATAAATCCAGTCCCCTCAAGCCCCTGATTCAGTGGGATGTGCTCTTTCAGCCTTGAGGTGGGCTAGCAGGCATCCTCGGCACCCTGACACAGAACGCTCCTGGCTGGAGCATTCCCATTCCTGGGAAGTGCCCGCTGGGAACCGTGAGGGCTTTCAAGGAGAGGCAGCCAGGGCTGCAGACGAAGCGCAGCAGTGCCCAGGTGAATCTTGCCAGGGATGTGGAGCTCTCCTGGGCTCCTGGGACAAGGACAGCGGGAGTCCTTGCGCTGTGCTCCCCAGGCTCCCTCCGAGCCGTCTGCCAGCTCCACCCTTCCTCCCCGCCTGCCTTTAGCACTTACAGCGCTGCAAAGGGAGATGAGATTCTCTCGCTGTCCTCCTTCAGAGCTCGCTCACACCTTCCCCACCGGCTGGGAACATGTGCTGCGGGTTAGGAAACATTCTCGTCGTGGAATCACATTCGCAGCAATCCTACCCCCCGCCTCCTGCTTGCTTCTGGCTATCAGGCTCTGCTGCTCGTGGTGCTGATGGACACGTGAAACGCCAGAGCTCAGGCACAGCTCTTGGTTCAGCAGAGCCTCAAATCCCCAGGATTCTCTTCATTCCCCCGGGAAATGTGTGAGCACAAACTGGGCCCAGTTTGTTTCACCCAGGGTAACTGGAGCTGGGTAAGTGCCGGCAGTTTTGGAAGAGTGGGGCGAGGAGAGAAGTGGGAGTGTGTGACCATTGACCTTAATTAGGGGAGATGAAAATGTTGAAACATGATTCCTAAGAAAACCAAGGAAGGCCTCTATTGTCGAGTGTTTCCACATGGATGCCACTGAGAAGAGGTCAAGTGCTTTCTCTATACTTTAAGTAAACAGCAGATTGTGAGTTCACAGTCTGGACTGGATTTGAGCAGCTTCTGTGTTCTGCAAGATCATAATTGAGTCCTATGTACTTAAGGTTTGATATCCACTGACATTATTACTCGACAGTGCCAGGAAATGCAGCAGCAATTAAAGGTTATAAAGTCTGCAAGTAAAAAACTGCCCCGTGTCACAGATGGCTCACCCTGTGCTAGAATTATCTTGGGCTCCTGCTCCGAAGGAGCAGCAAGAAGGGACTTTTGTAAAAAAGAGTCTGTGCTGTTGGCTTTCTGTGATAAAGACATGCCTCCTCACATCATCATTGTCACATAAAAAATGCACAAAGCCCGCAAAATTAAATCTGCTAAATGAGCAGTGGGTTATATGTCAGGAACAGAGTGCTCTGAATCAGGCAGTTTATTTACATGCTACTGGGAAGCACATCAAGCCAAGTTAAAATGTTATGCATAAAATTCTTCTGTTCATCTTTGCAGTTATCCAGACTGGAGGTTAAGAAGACTGAATGTGGTGGGTTTGTCCCAAAACGAGCTCTATTTCCTTACCTGGAGGTGGGATGACATGGGAATCAGGAATGACAGCTGTATTTCACATCTGCAGGTTCAGCTCTACCATCATTGCCAGCAGTTGTGGTGTTACCAGGGAGCAGCAGCTTCCATCTCAGGTAAAAACCTTCCATACCCTGGAGACTCCTTGCCCATATTAAAGATCTTGTTTACAGACAGGGAAACTGAGTCAAAGAGCATTGATCCAAGTCCTCAGAAATCAGTGGCAGACCATTCAGAGCCCCACTTCTCCAATAACTTTTCCAGCTATTACAAGCAGGAAGAAAGGGCAGGAGTGCTCTTAGGGGTATAATTGAAATCAGATGAATCACTGGAAATCTTCCTGTCCATTCAGTGGGCTTCACATGATGATTTCTAATAGTCAAGACCCAAATTATTTAGGGTGCACTGCTGGGAGGACTGAATGAGGCATGTAACTTGGGAAGCTCAGTCCTGGAGAGTCCTTTTGGAAGTGAAGCTGTAAAGCTTTATATATACTTGAAGCAAAAAGTCTTTTTATTTCCCTGTCAGCATCTGCCTGTGAAAAGGAAAAAGAAAAGGCAGCCCATTTGTGGATGTTTTCTTGCTGCAACTCTGAATTGGAAATATCTGTCCTTGATTAAAGTGGGAAATGCAATTGCACACGTCATTAATTATTACTGATAAACTGAAGTAGTGATGGAGCCAAATAAAAATCTCCTGCCACTACAATGGAATTCTGGAAAAAAAGACAGACCTGGGTGCCTGCATCCTATTTTCATTTCCTTTTTTTTGGGTGGGGGGAAAAAAGGAACGTGCTTGAACTGCTGGGTGTGCAGCCCTTGGAGCACACGATGGATCCAGAGAGCTGAACTTTATCCCCACCAACGGCAAAAATCAGCAGCTCCCGGTGCCTGCCACACGTGACCAGTGCCAATTATGGCTCCTTCCACATGACATCAGTATGCAGTGGAGGATCTCACTTTTTTTTTTTTTGCCAGAGGCAAATGAATACATTAGGCAGCAGCGAGGCGTGGGGCAGGCGGATGCGGAACTCTGGGGTGATTTGGATTCCGTGCTCGCGTGGGGGTGTGAGCCAACCTCAGAAGTCATTTTCACTGATGCTGACACATAAGGCTTCCCTCAGAGACCTGTCTATCAAACTGCAACATGCTATGCAGAAAAATTAGATTACTCATGCTACAATAAAGAAGGAGGAGATGACAATGATAGAGGAAAAAAACGCCCAAAAACCGGCTTCAAACTACAACAGCTATTTATTAAATGAATAAAAATCTGGCGAATGGCAAAGTATCCTAGAGACTTTTTAAAATAAATTTTTTAAAATTTATTTTACCTCTTTCAACCCATTCCAAGGAGAGTTAGTTGGAAAGACCCTATTAATTCAGATGGTGCCTCTGGAAAAACCACCACTTTATCATGATTGTCACATTACTGTACTTGTGAAATATCATCTTAAATAGTCATTATGATTTTGCTGCTGGTTTTGCTGCAGTCAGCAGTAGGATTTCCTTTGGCTTTGGTAAAAGCAGGATCAGGCCCCCTTGCTCTCTCTCTCTCTCCATGAATTGCAAATGGGTTGTTCACGTGTCAGCTCAGCAACCAAGCAAAGTTCACTGTGCTCAGTTCAAAGCAGCAAGATGAAGCTCAGGGCATTTCCTTCACAGTATTTGCCGAGTTCCTCAGGTCTACAAATGTGCTAAAGTGGTTTAATACAGGATCTGTAAAGCAAACATTATGCAGCTATGTTTGAACCCTTGTCCAATAAAATTCATTTTTTTCAGAAGAAAATACAAAGTAGTAAAACATACTTAGTAAAGAAAAGAAAAGGCTATGGGAAGCTTAGTAAAATCCTATAAATCAGGATGCTGGGCAGCTTCAGGAAGGGTGTTTTAAAATAAATCTGCAGAAGAACACACAAACAGAGGGAGACACACAATCCATAGCTGGAAATGGATCTGGACCAGTGCCGAGGTTGGAACATCCCAGACAGCACTGCAGGACTGGTTTTACAATATCAGATAATGGAGAGGTTTGGCCAAATGCTGATTTTTCTTCTCTAGTAATAACAAACCTTTGCTGGGGCTTCTGCAGTATTTTCTCCTTGAGTTATTCCTCAGGAATGCTATTTGGGAAAGATAATTGAGAGTTTCAACTCCCCTTGCCCTGAACCACGTTATGGCCGCGCTTCCTGCAGCTGCAAATCCTGTTTTACCTATTGTTGCCCTTTTCTAAGGAGCCAGTTTTTGTGTGTTGCTTTGACTTGTGGAGTAGCTCCAGACACGGGGTTTACTTTCTTGTTTTCAGTGTCTCTTCCAAATATTTCTTCCCAGAGATGAGTTTTGGTTCCCATCCAAGCCTGAAAAGGAGAACCATAGGCTCTCCCGTGGCCCTGCCCTTGCATGGCCTGGGGACCAGAGCAAAGAAGGGATGCAGAGTTGCCTTTTCCTGCTCCTTTTCAACAGTGTGAACAGCAGATCCACCCCATTCCACCCTTCACCCTGCTGAGGAGTTTTTTGGGGCTTTGGCTTCTTGATACAGACAGGCAATTTCAACATGACCACACAGAGGGGAAGCACGTGGAATTACAGGCCTCTTTAAAATTGTCAGGAGCAAATATGATCAGATCTGGTTCTTGATCTCATTACTGTCTAAAAGATTTGGCTGGCATTTTTAAATGCCATGATTTATGTTCTTCACCTTAACACAGCCCTCGGTGGTGTAAACTGAGTAACTCTATTATTCTCCAGGGCAACTCTACAGAATCCAATTGGAGAATTTTCACAGGACTGTGTCTATAAGAAAATATTAACATGGATTAAGACAAGTTGATAGATTTTAAACCAGGCTATTCAATGAGAACCAGCAAGAATAAATCAAATAACTTTGCCTAACTACAGAAAGTATTTGTAAAGCCCTGTAAGGTTTCCATTTCCTAAAGCCACCTGCCATCTCAAATGCCCCTAATCAGTCACAGATGCTGGATACCAACCTGCTAACCCTACAGCTTTGAGAGAAAATATTGCACTTTGTAAACTCATTCTTGGGTATTTCCTTAATTTTTCTTAAACTAAACTTTCATCCCTTATTTTCCACTTAAATGTAATGAGTTAAATCAACTCTGACATCTTGCCCTGCTTACCCTTACAGTTCTGTTTAGCTGCTTTCCTATCTACTTCTTGGAAAGCCTGAAGACCTCAGGTTTGGGGGTTTTTTTTTGATTTTTTTAAATCATTATAGTATTTTTTTTCCACTCCACCTCTCATGAGCACCCCCCTGGTGTTGAGAAATCCTATTTAATGCAGAGTTATGACTGTTTCTCTAATCCACTGCCAATGGGAAAAATGAATGTTTTTCTGTTCTTATGATTATCCCCATGATGAAGATGTACCAAACACTGAACTCTTCTGAAGTACTGTGGAAACATTTTTTAACCTGAAAAATAATTGTAAAAAAACCCGAAAAACCCTGAAACACAAGGACCAAAGAAGTCTACTCCCGAAGAAATAAGAAAGAATAAGAATTAAGAAACATTTTAGAGGCTTCACATAACACCCAATGGAATCAAAGTAAAGAATTTCATAGATCAGGGAAGGTACCAAAGCAGGCCCTGGTGCCAAACACCATTAGAGGCCATTCAGCTGTGCTGGGGATGGATGTCTTGGCTCTGGAAGGAGCCATTATTCCACTTCAGCTCGTGAGGACAGGCTGGGAGTGGGAGTTGTAATGGAGGTAGGAAGCAAGCTGGATTTTATTAGTCTTCCATCATCTTTAAGAGACCCCTAAGCAGATCAGGTTTCAGCCTCTCCCTCCACTCCTGTGTCAGTCGTTGGTTCTGTTTTTGCTGGAGGATAAGTTTCATTATATTAATAAGCAGCACAAGTGGTTCCAATTGTGGAAGAACCACTCTGAGCTGTCAGAAATGATCAGAGGAGAAGTTTCAGCCTTTCCATGATCACAGCCTCTTCTTCTGGTGCCTCAACTCAGCACTTCCCCAGTGCACTTCACATTTTTAGCAGCCACGACAACAATAAAAGGTACCTCAACATTTCAGCTAGGGGAGATTATTTTAAGGAATTTTATTCCCTGATCATGGTAGTACATCAGTGCTCAGAAACCAGATGCTAATGGGAATAATTGGGCTTACATCCAATCTGCTGGCTGGGAGACTAGATCTAGACATGCACTTAAATTAAACTATACATCTTCAGCCTCTTACTGCAGTCAAATTCCAAACACAAACATCTTTAATCATGCCACTAAGCCAGTAAGTTTGCATTTCTTATTACTTATGATGAGACAGTGAGAAAAACTCACAGCAAAACACTCCAAAAGCTGGGACAGTTGGATCCCTATCTGAGAGTGATCCATTAATGCTCACCAGCAGTAAAACTCAGAATTTGTCTCCCTCCCATCATCCACTTGAAGGAAAGGGTTTTAGGCAGACAAAGTAATTAAGAATCCTCACAAGGATGGAAGTATTAATAGATTAATTAATTGTGCAGATAGCAAAATGAGGCAGAGAAAGTTTTAAATACATCTGAGTTCAAGAAGCAAGGCAGTGAAGAGGAGAAGGGTCTGAGGCACGATGCTGTGCTCCAACCACTGGCAGAAAGCAGGAAGACAGGGACCCAGGGAACAGGAACACATCAATCCTCGTGCTGTGCCCACTGGGATTTGTGCAGGAACACATCTCCACCAGCACCCACCCCCCGGGATGCAGGGCTGGGGTTTGGGATCACGGATTTCCCACCCAAGGATTGGGATCCACACTTCCTCCCGAGAGATTCCCTGAGAGGAACAGTGAGAAGTTTAGTTTTCAAATTAGACTCACCCAGGACTAGTCACTGAAATCTCATCTGTATTATGGAACTGAAAAAAAAAAAAAAAAAAAAGAGGGGAGAAATGTAAAAGGAAATCTTTGTAGCCAGGAGTACCTGACTCTCCCGCAGTAGGAGACGCAGGAATAGTGTTTCATGTCATGGAGATGTAGTTAAAATGCAGACAGCATATCCTTGTTCTCAGAATCTGAGAGGTGTGGTTTGTGCATGTGGACAAGCCATCGTGCCTCCCTTTGATCTATCACTTGATGTAGAGGAAGGCTTTTATGTGTTAGTCCCATATAATGGATAATTTAGTCTGAAACCATTATGAAAAGTATTACATTTTGGGTACATATGCTTCAATTATTCTTGAAAGTACACAGGAATATTTTTTGACATGCACACAGATTTCAAGTTAAAAAAAAAAGAAAAAGGAAATAAACCCAGAATTTTTGTTTACGATCCAAACAAATTTGTTCTTCTGAGGCAAGTCTGCATGCATTTTAAAAAATTGTGCCATTTTATGATTTTTTTTAAGGTAGGTTGTAAACAATATGCTTGAATGTAATATAGAAAGTGACACAACCATCATTCATTAAAATTACCAGTGGTCAAAAAATCATAGGATGGTTTGTGTTGGAAGGAACTTTAAAGATCTTCTATTTCCAAGCCCCATCCAGCCTGGCCTTGGACACTTCCAGGGATGGAGCAGCCACAGCTTCTCTGGGCACCCTGTGCCAGGGCCTCTCCATCCTCACAGGGAAGAAATTCTTCCTAACATCTAATCTAAACCTCCTCTCTGTCTCTGGCTGAAATCTCTAATCCTGTCCCCTTTGACAAACAGAGTGGGCAGAGGAAGGCCTGACCCATGAATCCATGGACTGCTGATATGACATCGGACACTGTGACACTGGGCAGGGCTGGAGTATCCCTTTTTCCATAGGAACAGTACCAGCTGTGCATTTTAAGAATAATTTTTGAGAGAGGAGGGTCTTTCTCTTTATTTTCTTCTCCAGACATGCTTGCAATGACAGATCCTGGAGATGGCCACAGCTGGACCCCAGCCAGAGGTGAATGCTGTGCCACTGATGGCCTCCTGCAGGTGCCTTTGTGCCCTTTTTCCTATTTCTACATGAAGCATGCTCAGACATTTGTTTTTCAATCAGGAATATTATCTTAGCTTGTATTCTTTCTGTTTTCTTCTAGTGAATAAAATGACGATCAGCAGTGCCCAGGCTGAGCTGACCCAACCTGTCCCCAGCCCCTCCACCAAACTTACCTTGGATGAAAGCTGTGGAATGACAGGCTCAGAGTGGAATGACAGGCACAGAGTGCCAGAGCTGGCACAGAGGCTTCTTCTGCAGGCATCTTGCTGGCTGTTTTAAGGTCTTCTGCCTCTAAGTGGCACCACGCTGGGTGATTGAACACTTGCTGGAATCTGTTCTACCTTTTATTGTAATGATTTCTTACAGAGCTCCGACTTTCCAAACTCTGAATTTTCAGGAGTACTGCCTGGATGTCAGAGCCCTTTTGTCAGAAAGACCAGAGCCTTCTGCAGTGATGGGCCCAGTACTGCAGAATCCCTTTGGAAAGCCACAGCTCTTAACCCTTCAGTGGGAAAGTCTGAACTGGAGTTTTTTGAGAAGGCTGTCTCATCCCTGGGATTTATAATGGCAGGGATTCAAAAGAGAGCCAGGCAGATCTTCCACTGGTGTGAACTGCCAGAGAGTCACACTGCATTGTACCCAGCCATGACCTGGATTATGGTTTTGTATTTGCCTTAAATAAAGAGGCCCAGACTGTCTCATGTGCAGCTTCTGCTCAGAAAGCAGGAAACAATTTGGGAGGGGGAAGAGGGTGTCCCAGAAAGGAGGAGTCCAACCTACAAGCACACACACTGGGAGCCCTGAAACTGCTGGAGCAAACTGCACTCATCAAAGCAGCACAAGAGACATTGTACCTTTCTAAACCAACAGAAAGAAATCTCCTCTCAGTGCCACAAGAGGCTCAAAATGCTAAAATTAAATATTCAACCATCTACCATGAAACCTGCTCCTCACACATCTTGCAAATTTCAAGGCTTTGTCCTCCTTTAAAATGCAGTGATGTTGTCCTGTCCCTACATCCTAAAACCAAATCCACAGCCCAAACTCTACAGCTCACAGCAACAACAACCAAGCTGCATAGCCCCAGAAAACCACCAAAGACACTTTAGGAGGCCTAGAAAAAAGTACAGCAAGAGGAAAGTTTTTCTGTATTTGAGGGAAGGTTGTCAGGACAGTAATATAGTACTGTGAGCAGTGAAGACTGGGAGATTTATGTGCCAATTCTGTGTATGATTTATTTAGATTAATTGCTCTGTATCAATATGTAAAAATCCAATAAATATAACTCCCTATACAAAGGGTTGCTCCAATCCCAATGTTACAGTGGAGAGTTTTGGCACAAAGTCAGGATGTGCATTAAAAACACACTTTTTGAGAAGTCTAATAAATAAAAGCTCTGAAATATAGTTTCCCACTGGGAAAGGCATTTTAAATCATTTTGATAAAGAACTTAAATTAGCCCTTAAAAGGAGGGGAAGCTAGGTCCCTGTAAATAATTATTTATAGCTATTTTGAATATAAGAGTTCAAGAAAGCTGGTCTCCATCCCCCATTTTCTACCACAATAAGTGGGAAAGAAAATGACATTCTCCTCTCTTCCACAACCAAATTAAAAGTGTTAGAAGGGTAAGAAGTACAACAAAATTAAAATAGGAAACAGGCACCTAACAAGGAAGTTTCGTATGTTCTGCCAAAATAAAAGATGTGGGCAAGAAATGGGTATTCAGTTCTCCTCTGCCTTGCTCGAGGGAACCGGGCTGTTAACTCACTCCAGCATCCCAAAGAGGGAATGTACTATATTTGTTAAACACCAGCAGGAATGTTTTTAGAAGGAAATAAACATCTGAATTGCCCCAGCCTCTCTGAAAGGCAAAGCAATTTAGAGAATGCACAGCAGTCAGGATTGCTGGGGACTTCAGCTTCTAAGTCACTTTGGTGCTTCCGAGTCTGTGACCCAAAAGCACAGCTGGCATTCTGCCTTGGAGGATTTGCAGGCTGAGGACCTGCCACCACTCCCAGCAAAAGCTGTGGGGCTGGAGGGGTTGGTGTGGGAATGGCTGGGGCTGGATCCAGCGCTGGATCTCACTCCAAGCACAGCAGCTCCAGCTTGGAAGGCAGGAGGGCTGAAGGATGAGAGAATAATGCTCAAAAGCACAGTGCCTGTGCTGGGGTTTCCTGCTGCTGTGGTTGTACCTGTCAGGCTTCCCAGCGAGGTTTCTGAGCTATTTATCTTGGGCAGAAAGCAGGATTGCCCTCTCCTCCTCAGCTGATTGATTCTCCCCGAGCTCCCTTCTCTTGCCGAGCATGGGCATCTCCCAGGACTCTGCAAAAGGAGTTGCTCATTCTCCTCTGCTCCATCAGGAGGGTTTCCCTCTGAGCCCGAGTTCATTTCTCCCTTGAAATCTGGCATTCACATCTGTTTTGTTGCAGGGCTCAGTGAGGTTTTCTACAGAACTTGCAGACCCAGGAGGTCACTAAGAGGTGGCATTTTGATAAATACGTGCCTTGGAAAAAAGGGGGAGGCTCTTTGGACCCAGAGTTTAACAGAGCCTGCATTTGGGCTGGCTGTGTGGCCAGAACTTCATGGGAGACACAAACACATCTTTCACTGATAAGGACCAAGTCTTTTAGTGTCTTCCAAGACAAACTTTCATGCCAGATGAAATTTCAGACCTCTCTGCCAGCTTACAGTCCTCAGGAAGCACCACCAGAACATCCAGACATGTCCTGTGAGGTCAGAAATGGCAGAAGAGCTCAACCACAGAGCATCAGTGCCCAGTCTTTCTATCCAAAGCCAACACAGAAATATGTGGCCAGGTTTTCAAAAGAACTCAACAGCTTGAGGGCTTTGTTGAACGTCTGTCTGTAAACACAACAGTGAGAACTGCAGGATGCAGCTCTGGAAATCTGGCCCAGGCTGGGACTGCTCAAAAAACTGGCCAAGAGCCTCTCTGAAAATGCTATGAAATGCCCTGTGCTATGAAAATGTCCTACATGATTCCAGGAGAAAAAGAGAGAGGCCAATAGCACAAAAAAGCAAAGGTGCTGCAACTACAGATAGCAGTTTTCTCCCACTTCAAACTAGATTTCAGAGTTCTCCCAATCCACCAAAAAGTTCTGGACACTGAAAGCCCAAAAGACAAGACAAAAAAAGAAGTGGAAATTTGAATTTAAATTGAAACTTAAGCATTTTAAAAAAATGACAAAACATTTGTTGCTGTCACGAAAACTTAAACTCAGGCTTCTGACATTTTAAACTTAATAACCAAAACCATCAGCCATAATGATTTCTCCATCTGATTCAGCATTAATATTCAGACAAATGCCAGGGGCTGTCACTTCCCATATTAAGGCAATCCACATTCGTTTGCATCCAGAGCACCTATGGATGTTGTTTGTCTAATGAAAAAACTGTAATTTTTAGGCTGAAATGAAGGAAAGGAAAGAGGTGGAATAAGGCAGCTGAGTGTCTTTTGAAAAACATCAAAATGCATTTTCTTTTCAATTCCCGAGAAAGATCTGATTATTGAGGGATCCTTTCCTCTTCACTTCATTATCATTACACCCTCAGTGCTGGGTTATCTAATTACTCATCTAGAGCTGGAAACTTCATTTCCATGCATTGGGGTGTGAGAGGGCTGGCTTGTCTGGCTCAGCAGCCAGCACTTAAAGAACAGCTGTAAAGAGCAGAGTCAGGACGACTGCAGCACAAGAGGAAATCCTCAGCAGAATTCAAGTGCTTTATGTCTGTCATAAACACACTTCCAGATCAAATTAAAGGAATTTCTTTTAACTCTATTCACAATCTCCAAATATTCTGCTCCACGAGCTGCCTGAGATCTTAGTCATTCTAAGAAATGAATCATATTCCCCCTGTCATCTGGCTGTTTTCTGCTGACTGCTAATTCATGGTATATTGATTTTAAGACTCTCTTAACACATTATATTTTCATGCTAAGCCAGGAGAGCTTTTCTTGCTGAGAAATCATGCCCCATCCTCATTCCTCACAATGCTCAGTTTTGTTCCTCCTCACTTATTTGGAATGATTGATCAACACAATTTAATCAGCTTTAAATGACTCAGGGAATTGTTCCATACTATTGTACCACCTACATCATTTTATACTTGCATTTACCACCACAACATGAATTCTGCTTATTAGACTTGTGTGTTTGCTTAGTGATGCAAGATTTAAAAGACCAAATCGTTCTTGGGTTAAGACACTGGGGTCCAGAAGATTTTACAGAGATTTTGGAAATCCACTGCTCATAGAAATAACTCATTATGTAGATGGAAGAATTTAAAACAAAGATCCTTCTAATGACAGGAGTATTTTTTATCGCTGATTTAAAACAAGTCAAGACTTTTAAAAACACCTGTGAACCTCTACACTATTACAGATGGCGATTGAATTTTTTAATGAATTAGATAATAAATATTTTGCTTGCTTTATTTCAAATGTCATTAACGGTGAGTGAGGTCTCTCATTGGACTAGCACAAAACTGCTGTTGGCAAAAAGCTAAGTACAAAACACAAAGGCTTCACATTTCAGGTGCTTATAAAACTTAATTCTCCCCAATAACACCACTAATTTGGCTTAATGATATACATAAATATTTTTGGTGTGTAATGAGACCAAAACTTTGCTTTTATTTAAATGTTTCTAACAGGTATGTGATCTTTATAACTTCCAAATAAAGTAGTTACGTTTAAACAGAAGCTGTTGAAACATCCAATAAATTTGCAAATCTTTGAGAACTTTTCTATTCATGCCAAGTATTTCAAAAAACAAGAACACAAAATATGTAATTTCTAAGAAATGGGTATATAAATGCATTTTTCTATTTTATTCCAACTTTAATGAATTGTTCTGCAAAGGTATTTCAGTGGGTTTTCTTCACTTGCAGACACTTGGTCTGTCAGGTGCTGGCTGCAAATATGGTGCAGGTGACTCATCAAATTTGTTTCCAAGTATTTGTCAGAGGAAATAAATTTATAAAACTTACCTTTCAAGTAAGATAAACATTTTAAATATGGATTTTCTCAGTAGAAAAAAGGGAGATTAGGAGCTGCAACTCTACTGATCAGCAAATTGCTGTACCAAGTACAAAAGTATTTAAGACTAAACGAATCACAAAGAAAAGATAAAGTCATTAGCACAAAAATAAAAGAGTAATTTAAATTTCGATGTATCATTAAACAGTACATACACATATATTTTTAAAAATCCTCATGCATAAAATATATACATTTCCCCCATTCTGGTGTGAACAACATACAAATGTAAAATTATGGCTTGTTCTGTGTGGTACAATATATATCTAAAAGGGAAGTTTGGGTCAGGGAATGAAAAAACGTATCTGGGATTTAAATGAAGCTGTGCCAGGTCATCCCCCCCCCTCAACCCCCCAAATTATAGGTTTGGGGAGATTCTTTTTCATGTCCCAGGAAACTCAGACTGGATGCAAAATCCGTTTGCATGGATACAAGAGATGTATAAAAGAAAAGAATTGCACTGGTAATTTACCACTAAAATGTACAATCAAGTAACATCCAACATGAAATCTGAGGAAGCTGAGAAAATAAACCTCCTTATATAGTGCATTATATAAGTAACACATAATACATAAAAACTCCAATTTAGGTTTTACCCAGTAATGTAAATGGTAACATAAACCTACTATTGAGAGTAGTTTACTCTACAATTTTGGCTGAGCAATGCGCTGATGGGTAACTCACTCTCTTACCACTGAGCTGCACTTTATTAAACATTTCGTATCTGAGATGTGAATAGAGTGGGGGATTAAATTAGAGGATCACTTACTGCTAAGACTAACACTTCAGTCAATGCAGGATCCTGTCCATTCAACACACCTTACAAAGAACAGACCCAATTCTGCTTTCAATTACTGGGGTGCAACTTCGACTGAAGTCAACAGATGTTGCACCTCAGTAACTGTTAGCAGGGCTGCACACCGAATAAAAGCCCGGGAGAAAAACTCTCTGATGGAAACATTTCTGATGGAAACCTGATTTTTCAAATAAAGAAAAGTTTAGTGAACAGTATGTTTCACAGGAAAAAAAAACAAACCAAAACCAACCAACACCTTATTTTCATCAAATATTTTTCTGCTGAAATCTTGAATTATTTAGGATTTTTTTTTTTATAATATAAGGTCAGGATTGTTTTTTGAGGAAGGAAGGAAAGATGGAAAGAAGGGAAGAAGGAAAGAAAGAAAGAAGGGAAGAAGGGAAGAAAGAAAGAAGGGAAGAAGGGAAGAAGGAAAGAAGGAAAGAAGGAAAGAAGGAAAGAAGGAAAGAAGGAAAGAAGTCTAATCATTTGACATGTCACTGAAACAAAACTACCCATGGATTCTAAAGACAAAGCCATACTGAGAGTGCCAAGAAACGGAGACATGAAGCGAAGTGAGAGGAATGAAAGCTGGCAGCCCTCTGAAAGTTCCTTACAAATTCTCAGGTTAATATTTTAATTCTTTAGACAGAAGGGCCAGATCTGGAGAGGTCCATGGCTCTCAGCATGGTGATGTGGAAGGAATTCCTAAACAGGAGGTAACCAAAGCATGGCCTGGGCATTTGCTGTGGCAGCTTTGTTACCTGGCCACCAACACCTCAGTGGCTGACAGAAACACTGCTGTAGTACTTCAGTTCTCATGCACTGGACAAACACTCCAAAAGGCAGGGAAATTAAGCCTCCACACATTCAGTGATTTCCCAGGGTGTAAATCCAAGCAGGGGTTTCAGGAAGCAGGACGTGTGAAATAAGACAGGTGTCTGTCCCTGACCGAGGAGGTCTGGAAGTGTTTAGTGCATTCTCTAAGTGTTGCCTCGTGTGCTTCAGAGAGCTGCTGGGATAGGAGCAGGTATCCTGAGAGAAAAGCAGAGGGAAAACAACTGCTCTGCTCCCAGAACCTCCTGGAAGGTCAGCCTGGTGCTTTGGGCCATAAAGGAGAAACATGAGTGAGACCATAAACTTCACTTTCATGGGGAGTCCGAAGAGTCCTGTGAAGTCAACAGGACTGTTTTGAGGATGAAGAATCACCCACATCAAATAAAAAATTCAGGATTGGGCCATAAAGCATGCAAAATATATTGTATCATGAAATGCAAGTCAGCGCTGCGATGATGCAGCCATTACTCATGTGTGTGCTGGACATCCCTGCTCTAGGAACAAACAAATCTTCCATGCTTGGGGAAGATTATTGAAAACAGAACCCCTGTGAAGGATACTTGGGGCTGGGCATGGACAGCTCAGCTTCTTTCCACCTAAGAGATCTGGGAGGTTGTTTGGGACAGCTGCTGTGGCCAGGCTCCCACGCGTCTCCCTCCTTGAGCCACGTGTGGTGGCACAATCTGCTCTGGCCATGGCAGGGCTGTGCCTGTCATCAGCACATGGCAGATAGGAGGAACATGTGACAGACCAGGACCCTAGACCAAAATTTTGCCCTAGACCAAAAATGACTTTTGGTGTGCCAGGAATGGGGCATTAAGCTATTCATGACCTAAGGCTGGACAATGAATCAAGAGTGTTACTCTGGAGGTTTGACTTATGTGTTAGGATTTCTGGGAGAAAGGAATATTTTTTGTTAATTTCTACTCCTCTCATACCCAAAAGCTTCAGAGAAGAGATCCCATAATGTTTTAGGCATTGTGAAATATGTATAAAAAGAGTCACCACTGCACAGACCTTGCCTGCTATTTTAAGGCAGGCTACTGAAGCGAGGGTGAGTGAGACAGACTGTGAAGGGGGGGGAGGAAGGGAAGGAGAAAGGTTAAATAGCAGCAGAAAACATGGCTAGAAAGGACTATTTGCACAACTGATGGTTCTGAGCTGTTAGATTATGCTGACAGTGTATTAATCATATGTTACAGCCATATGCACACACACTGGTAAATTTATATTTGTCTGCCTATAAATGAACATTAGATGTAAATATATGTAAATTATTGACTATTTTGCATCATGTTAATAGGATAAATATATTAAATATTTTAAATATAAAAATCTTCCCACATTACACCATTGGAAGAAATTGCAAATACATGAGTGTGGGAGATGAGCTTATGGCCTGCACCAACTCCAAAGATTAGGCTTGAAATCCCAGATTGTCCACAGACTCTTTCTGCAACTTAGCAAAAGCTGAGATTCTTAAAATATTCCTGTCTCTTTTTTCCATTACTTTCCTTTTTTTGTTGGTTTTTTCCTTTCCCTTTTGCCATATGCTGCCCTGATGACACCGCCTCGGGGAGGGAGTTTGGCCAATTTCCTTGACAGCGCTGAGAAGTCCCTTTGCATCCACCTCTCCCATCCTGTTGCTCCAACTCCTGCGCTGCTCACTGTGGATGAATTCCTGCAGTGTTCTGTCTAACCACCTCTCATATCCCTCCTTGAAGGCCTGTGTGCTCAGCTTACATCCAGTCTCATCAGGATGTCTTTTTGATTTAAGCTCTTGTCTTCTCCCCGCTAGGCCTAATACCTCATCTGTTACCCACTGCTGCTTTCTGCATTGTTTCTTTATCCCAGGAATATGGTGTGATGTGTCTGGGCTGACATCTTCTCCCTCGCACCGTGGCTCATTTGGTCCCTTTTTAGTCCTGGCATGCTGATAGCACCTCTGACTGCCTGTAAATTTCTGCTCTGGAGCTGACACTGATACATCCTGGGATAAACCTATGGCACGGAAAGGGCTTTTGCTTGGTGATACGTTTTGTATTTGTTTGTGTGTTTTTATGAGACATAACGTGGCTATCAGGAGGCAGGTAAAGGAAGAGAAGTGATGTGTAGCAGGAATTTGTAGGCACATGGTGAGGAGCAATCAGCTTTGTCCAGAGAGTGTTGGTGGAACTGTCCTGTCACTGACTCTGAGGCAAATGGATTCAGTCTCCACCTCGGGATGGAATCTGTCCTTTCTCTTACTTTGCTCTCCCATCACTCCCATCTCATTTTTTCCTATATTCCTTATGAATAGAGTCTCACTGTGCTTCCCCAGTATCCAATTAATAAAAATCACCACAACAGGAACAGACCTGGCTGACATGAGAGAGATGCACGAGAGACAGCTGACGTGTCTGCATGAGTCCCAGCCTTGATCCTGCATTAAAGTCAGGGAAAGCTTCCAGTACAGAAAGTTAAGTGTGTGTGTCAGTCTTTGGCAGGCTGAGACCTTGAAACCTGCTCAGGCATCATGGCTGGCTACAGACACAAACTTGCAATGTTTCACTTAGCTTTGACAACATCTGATACTCAGGGGGTTGTTTTAAAAGTAAATACAAACCATTTCCCTGTTAGTTCTATTAGCCTTTCAAATGGGCTTGAAATAAGGATTTCTTGGGTTTGATACTTTCCTAGGAAAAAATGGTTTAAATTAAAGGAGAAATTTTGAAAGAAACTTGGTCTGTTATCAGTGTCATATTGAGCCTTTTGGACCAACAGATGGAATCATATGGATGGAAACGGAATGAAAGAAAGAATGAAGCAAGAAAAAAAAAATGTTCCAAGAGCCACTTTTAAAGATTTGCAAGGGCATTTGAGTAGCACTTCCCTCACTTAAAAATGCATCAAAAAGGAAGAGTGGATCTTTACAACAGTGGCACATCCTCACATTTTCTAGGACAAGGTTACTGCTGGCTGGCTTGGGAAGAAAAACTTCACCAAAGCACAGATCACTCTTTTTTAAAGTCATTATCAAAGCTCTTTGGAGCCAGAGCACTGGGCCACATCAGGCATGGCCAGGCTGTGGTTTTTCTCCATATATTCTCCTTTACCTTACATCCAAACAGACAATGCATTTTTTTTCCTACATCCATGCAAGTTGTGTTACTTGGAAAGAGAAAACGCAGGCTCTAAATCTAGTACTAAATTTATGTATTTTTGGGATGCTGTGCTCCAAATTTATTTGCTAGCAATGATGGCATATCAAATCTAGTCAAAATTTAGCAGCAATTTTCAGATCCTGGGTGCTGACAAGAGCTGAGCAGACACAGCCCAACAGTTTCCATGAGAGCATTCCCATTCCCTTTTTATTTGCTTTCTACAGCTACTGTGTTGAACATCATAGTCAACAGTGGGAATACTCAGAAAACCAGCTCAACAAAATTCTGAGCAAATGCAGAAGTAAATTCATGGTAAAGCAGATGCCATTGCATATACATTCTCACTCAAAAAAATTGACTCCCATTGTCCACCTAACCATGAAATATTCCATGAAAAATTATATACTGGAACAAATAATTCTGGAAAACAGACCAGTCTTCATGTACTTGAGGTCCAAAAGGTGCTGGTCATGCACAAAGTTGTGCACACATACATATAAATACATTTAAATTTTAGTCTGAGATGTAAACTTACCTATTTTAAGTAATATTGTACTCTAACCATGTTTGATTTTCTGTGCAACTCTTCAAGGTTGTTGCACAGAAAATCAACCAATCTGAATATAAAACCTTTGAGAGCAGCACAGACTAATGTAATTTCTGACAGATAATGTCATAAAGTCAGACTAATGTGAGAGAGGGAAACATCCTGCAATGGAGGAGAAAACCTTTTGCAACCTGTGATCAGTGGATCTCGCCAGAATGAAAACCAAAACAACCCACTTGGATTCCTGCCCATCACACACTTCCCTGAGCAGTTCTGCTGTGAACATTTGTGACCATGAAAATGTTCCAGTGATTCACAGTGAGGAGCAAATGAATCCCAGAAAGCTGCAATCTATTCAGAGGCAATTAAATCCCATCGAGGGGATTCACAGGCTTGGTTATTCTGCCAATCTAGAGCTGAGGGGTTTTGTGACTTCTCTGCAGCACTCTGCCCAAACAGCACTTGCTCCACCTTGGCTGTGTTCAGGTTTTGTGTTTCTTGACCTTCCTGTTACTGTGGTGGATGCCTGACACAGGAGAGCACAGAGAGGATGTTTAGGACAGGAGTAAAGCCAGCAGGCAAAGATGGTGATGGGACAGGGTGGGTTACAGCAGGTTCTGCTGCTTTTCTGTGTGTGGGATGGTTAAGGGAGAGCTGGTGGCTGATCCATCCCTGTGCTCATGAGGGACAAGCTTACAACTCCTGTCCCTGCACTTCAGCTCAGTCATGGCCCTTGTTTAGTGGCTCAGGATGGAGAGAGCAGCTCCCACAGCCCAGCCTTGGATGCTGCTGCTGGGGTCTGTGCCTTGGTACCACACCTACAACCGATGGTGAAGGGTTCAGAGGAGGGGGTGGGCCTGTGGATCACAGATATTCCTTGAGATCCAGGATATCAGACAGCATAACTCAGCCCTGGATCCGTGCAAGTGCTGCCTACACGGAGTTAATAAAGTTGTGACCTATCCTTGTCCATCTTGGTTCACCTGCACATTCTGATCAATAATGCATATTGCTTTTTGCCTCCTCCTCCCCTGTGAGAGGCAAAGCCAATAGAGCAGCATTCCTACAGGCACATCTCTGTTTGCTGATGACGCAGAAGTCAGGAGGTTTGTCTGCCCTTGTGCAACCTTACCCTTGGATAAGGCCCCCCTGTTCCTGCTGCTGAGCTCCTTTCCCAGATGAAGATTGTTAAGTCTTAAGATTGTTAAGCAGTGAGTGTCTTCAAGATGGGAGCAAATTAGGAGACATGTCAAAAGAACAACTACAACAGGAACTCTTAAATGCCAGGTCTTAAATCATTCTGGCAAATTGTCAGTGTGCTTATATTTCTGCCTCACTCCCCCAAGTTTGCTGATGGATGACCACTGATAGGAATAAGTTGGAACTCATGATTTGGCATCCCAGCCCAGCATTAACTAAATCACCCCCCTGCTGCCACAAAGGAAAAAAACCATTGGTTCTGATCCAGTTTAGGAATTTAAAGCAACCACAACAGAAAAATGAAAACAGCACTGATTTCTAGCTCAAAGGAAGATGTTAGGATGTAGCACAGAATGTCAAGAGACTCCTTTCCAACTGCAGACAGCCAAGTAGTGCTTTCTGCCCTGCTGAGGTGCACTGAAAACCCTCCTGGGGTTTTATTTCTGGCAAATTGTGAGCATTAAGGTATCCAAAACATTTGAACACTCTGGCTTCTCAACGAGGCTTCTCTCAGGCTGAGAACCTGTATTATCCTCCCGTCAGGCCGCTTTTCCCTGTGTTTTACAGCCCAGCAGAGATGAGGTAAGCTGCTAAAGAGCACATGGCAGGCAGGTGGCAGAACAGGAACTATTGCTGGGAAATGCCTCTTGCTCTTCTGTCTGCTGAGGAGTCAGAGCAGGCTGACCCCAGCCCGTGTAATGAGGGAGGGAGCGAGGGAGAGAGGGAGCACAGGAACTTCTCTGCTTTTATCACACCTTGGCGAGCCCACGAGGGCCTGACCTCTCCTGCGCCGAGCCCTCTGCAAGGGGGCAGGTTCAGCAAGGATCAGGGTGAGATGTGAACCCGCTATTTATCGCTCAGAGAGGTCAGACTGAGAGTCTGGACGTGAGGCAGAGGCATCTTGGATCCCTTCCAAGGCTGGAGTAGCTGCTTTGCTTTGTGCTGCCCAGGATTTTGCAGGGCAAACTCTGATTCAGCTCCAAGTCTTATTAGAGGCTCTGCCTGAAATTTCTTTCGTTCAGCTGAGGGCACTGAGGGCAACTTGAGCACCAGGAAATCTCCCTTTGGATGCTGCAATCCTTATCCTCAGGGCCTGCAGCCATGGAGCTGTGAGCCTCTGCTGACACAGGTTTGCAAGGATCTGGCCTCATATTTTGACTGTCACACACGCAGAGCACAAGCAGCGCTGCTCTTCCCTATTTTCATCATCACCACCACCAAGATTTTGTTTAGGACTGTGGTTTACAAAGATCTTATTATAGAGAAATGAAAAGGAAACTCATCTAAAATCTGGTTACATTGAAAAATTCCAGCTGTCTTGCAATTCAATGCAGCTGTGCTATCTAGTATCTTTTTCTCTTCCTTTTGCATCTCTTTATGGAACATTAGCTTCTATAGAAAAATGCCTTTTTTTTTTTTTTTTTTTTAACAGGGTGATTTTTTTCCCCCTTCCCTCTTCATTATTTGCTAGCTGTTATTTCCACCAATGAAACCCACAGACTCTGACAAGGAAAATGTAAAGATATTTTGAGACAGAGGAACAGCAATGAGGAAAAAAATAGCATTTGGGAAGGGTTTCTACTGGCAATCTCTTGTCCATGATTTTTTTTTTCCTTATACAAACTGTAATATGATGATATTATGCAACTGCCTTCACATATTAGAATCATTATGAGCCTTAGCTTTGTGATATCATACAGCAGGTGCTAAGAACAGTTTTTGCTTTTTCCCCAAAGCGACTACAAAATTACTTACGATTCCATTATAGAACAATCAACACTTTGTGGGGAGAAGTTTGTATTATTTTGTGATTGTGTTAGCGAGGAAAAAAAATTAAATCTGTCTTTCTGGGGAGTTTGCAGCATTCTCTGGGTGAAAACGAAACTGAATTAATTTGGAGACAAATGCCTACGCCCTTAGCCAGGCAAAACTCTGATGGAACTGGGGGGACTTCAGTCCTCACTCAGCCCTGCTTTCTCTTAGGGGTCTGTGGATGTCACCTGAGTGCAGAATTCCAGGCAAAATTTAGTCCTGCAAACAAGACTGAAAGGGCCACTACAATTCTATTTTCCTCACCTTTAGGACAAAGCAAAACCAAAGTGTTGATAAAAAAAAAATTCTGCCTCTGTGGGGTGAGGCAGGTTCACAACCAGGCAGATGTGGAGCCCAGCCAGAGCCCTCTGAGAGCCACCAGAGCTACCTCCAAAAATTACACAGCTTTCACCTCCTCTCTGGGGCTCAGGGAAGCCTCACCTCTGGCCAGCTCAGGTTACTCCAGCAGGAATAATTCCAGATGATTCCTGCTCCCAGAGGAAGGAAAAGCCACAGCCCAGGGTCTGCAGGCTCAGGGCAAGGAAGGCCAACAAGCTCACAAGGAGTTCCATTTTCTCCCCAGAATTCCCTGCCAGGCTCCAATGGCCCCTGGATGGCCAGCTCCAAAACTGCTTTATTTCCAACAAAAACAGGGCAGAGATTTCCTTATCAATTTTTAGCTCGGGAATTGCAGCACCATGGTAGAAATCTGCCAGCCCCAGTCCTTCACCCCTTCAGTTTAAAACCCCAAAGACTGCAATTCTTTCCTCCCAAAAGTCCATGTTGTTGTCCTATCCATCCCAAATGTAATTAATATATTAAAATGTACTTTTCCATGAAAAAAGCAAACTATGTCCATTGGGTTATATTTTCTATTCCCTGAAGATAATTTGCTCTTATTTTATGAGCACTTAGTACCGGATATTCCCTTTAGAAACTGAAAATATTTAAAATAATTCTATATTATGGATGGAAAGCAGAAACACAGGAAAAACCTGTACAGAAAGAAACGTGAAAGTCCAGAGAGGCAGGGTAATGAAATAAATATCTGGAACACTTTCTCCCCTAATGTGAACTCCAAAGAGCAAATCACAACATTCAATGCTCCAGCCCCCCAGAGCAGCTTTTGTTACATCTGAAAACTGAGATCCAGACCAATCATGCTCAGGAGGAAGATACCTTATCATCATCATCATCATCACCATCATCATCATCATCATCATCATCATCATCATCATCATTCCTTGCAGGAGGACCTCTTTGGGTGAGCCCTGCCACACTTCCAGCAGGGGCACCTCACACACCAACCACAGCCCGTGGGGGTTCCCTGATGCAGGGAAACACTGGGATAATCCTGTTTCCAGCCTCGGTGTCACATTAAATCAGAAGCAAGGCCGTGGATCGCTGCTTTAGCCAGGAGTTTCCAGGCAGAGGCACTTCAGATCTGGCTCCCTGCGGCTACAAAGCGAGAGCACACAGAGAGCCAGCCAGGTGGTTCCTGCTCACCGGGCCAGGGCTCGCTGCTTTGGGTGAGGAATTGATTCCAGGATGTCTCAGGGGCTGCCTGGAGATTTCCAGCTGTTGCCAGAGTGAACAGCTGGGGACAACAGGGCACAGCCCCGTGCCACGGTGATTGCTGAGTGTCACATTGGTGACCCTGGACAGCTGGGTGCTCTAAAACAAACCCAACAGCCAAAGCATTGCTCACCACAATGACAAGCTGCATGAAAAAAAAAAAAAAAATCTTAAATAAAACTTAAATCTGTAATTGCGCCATCACCCCAGTCCACAGCAGACCTGAAATCAAACGAGTTACACTGATGGGATGGTCCAGCAGCAAATCCATCGACATAAAAAACCTTTCCTGGTTACAAAATCCACGTTCAGACCTACGCCTCGTCTCCCCCTTGGCAGTCAGCCGGGCTCCTGGGCATCCCCCACCCCGCGGGATCGGGATCCCCTCGCTGCCAGCCCATCCCCACCATCCGCAGGGCGGATAAAGGCGCGTTCTCAACCTCGCCTTAAGGGGCCGAGATGGGAGCTGAGGCCGAGCAGGCGCCGGGAGCGGTACAGACTCCCTCGGGCGGCGAGGAAAGCAGCGGGAGCGCCGAGCGCGGGCGGGCGACATCAGCGACAGTCGCGACAGGCGCGCGCCGCCCCCGCGCCGCCGGTAGATGGCGCTGGCGCACCGCGCAGCGCGCGCGGCCCCGATGCCCCCCGCGCTCCGGGGGCCGCGGGTTCGGGTCCCGCTCCCGCCCGGCCCCGCAGCGCAGGGTCAGCGCCGCCGTGCCCGGGCTCCCGCCGCGTCTGGAGCACGGTTTAGCAACACGAAAAATAGAAAAAAAAAGAGAAGGAGAAATCACCGTGAAAGCCTGAGCTGCTGAAACCCCCCCCAGCAACTCCCGGGAATTGTTGCGCGGAGATGAATATGGATGGAAATCTATATTACCCCAGGCGCACAACTTAGCACAGGATGTTTATGAAATATTCCTGAAATGTAGTTTATTTACAAATCAAGTTATCCACTTATGCGAGATACTTAAAACATTGATGTGGTTAGTGGGCAGTTATTATTATTACTTATCCCTTGTTACGCTCCAGGTGCTCCATGTGGTACCAGGCAGGCTCGGTGCCTCCTGCCAGGAACCTACAACAGACAGGCCTGGGCCAGATCTGGGGAAGTTTTCCCTGAAATCAGGCTGTGGCTGACAAGATACCCGCAGAAACCAAGGAGGGAATAAAAGCTCTAAGGAATTTTTTTTAATTTTTTTTTTTCTGCTGGGTTTGTTTATTTGTTAGCTGTAATTCTTCAGAATAGCAGCTGGATCAAAGTTCATTTCAAGCAATTTTGATCACGAAATAACCAGATCAGAAGCTGCTTCTTTCTTCCCTTCTTACGCATCTTCATCAGAGGCTTTTCCCTGCTGCCTTTGAGCACCAGGCAGCAGAGATCATGTACCCAGCCCTAACAAAACCCAGTTTCACACCATTAAAGGGAGGATAAATTGGAACACTTGCCAAGGACTAGACAAGCTTCAAAAGAATATTTTTAGCAAACCCCTGAGTCCTAACAATTTGGAAAATGAGAAAAATTCCTGAGCAGGCTCCGAGCTGTATTCCAGCGCACGGAGCTCGCTCTCTGTGTACTGGCACTGCACTGTATGCAAATATATCACATTTTCCATGTTTCTCTGTGCATGGTTTCAGTAAGGGCACACTACAGCACCATCTCTAACTCATAAAGAAAGCTCCAACTGTGGTTGTTACCTGGGTGTCATCTGTTGTGAAATGCTGCTGTTGCATTTCTCTGGTTTTGGTTTTTTTTTTCCTTTTTAAATAATGACTTTACTTTCACTTTCTCACACACATGTTAAGCTTTTGCCTCTGTAGCAAACCTGAGCTCCCTGAACTCGGTTTTGGAGCAGGACAAACTTCATGGCTGGGGATTTTAGTGCAGGGTGTCCTTGCTGTGACACGCTGGACACGGAACCGAGTGCGCCGCGACTCCAGGGCAGAGGGCAGTAATTTTTTTTTTTTTTTTTTTTATTTTTTTTTTTTTTTTTTTTTGTGGAGAAGAACCTCTCCAGCTCATCGAAACAGAGCTGCCCGTGGAGAATTTAAAATCCCAGCAAGAACTTGTTACCCTTTTGGAAGCTCTCTCTGTGTCTCCAGGCGGTGCAGAGGGAATGGCCGGGGGTGCAGGCGCAGCCCCTTCCCTTTTCTCTGCCTCACATCCCTGAGGAACAGAGGGAATTCTGTGCTTTGCAGCGGGGTTGTCCTTTGTTTGTTGATTTGTTCCCCCTGTTCTGTTTCAAGCAGGTATTTTAAATAAAAACCACCTTGTACAAATACCAGCTTCGCAGGAAAAAAACCCACATTGTGGAACTACCCAATCTGGGCTGCCCATACTGTGAATATTTTGCATACACCATTTATTTTTCTTTGCCATTTTCTCTTAAGAAACCATCCCCAAATAATCTCTTCCTGCCTGTTAAAACTGCATTCTTTTTCACGTCAAAGAGATGGAAAATACGCACACAGTGGCTGAATCTTTGTTATTACATGCTATGCTGTTCCCCATCAGATGCTTCAACTCTTTCCTCAGGTAATCCTGAATTTTGCAAGTGCTCGGAGCAGCACAGGGACACTGCAGCCCCTGGGTCAGCAATGAGCTCCCTCCATCCAGCCTTGAGTTAGATCCCAAGTTACAGACCTTTTTCTGAATTATTTTTTCTTATTGAATATTGATTAGGAGGATATCTTGTTCATGAAGGGTAAAAAAACCCAAAACAAAACAACAAAACAAACCAGCAAAAATTGCAATTTCAGAAGGTATAGTGGGAAAATTATTGCAGAGGGAGTAAATTGGCTAAAGCCGACCAAAAGCAAAAAAAAACCTGAACCTTCAGAATTCAAAGGGAAATATTCTGTCCTTTGCTCACCCCTTTGAGTGAGGAATTCCAGCCCATCTCACACTGTTTGGAGAGCCGTGCTCTTTGCACTGTGTAAATATGAAGCAGAGCAGAAGAGCCATCTCCCTCTTCACTAAATTCCCTAAATTTTGGGGAATCTAAAGGCAGGCCTTTAGCAGACACTTTAAGCCCTATGAATATAAAATTTGCCCTTTCCCTCCTCAATAAAGGAAAAACCCTTCAACAGCTTCTCTCTGGATGTTTTAAGGAAGTTCATCAACCAGACAAACATCAAACGCTGATGCAATGGACATATTTTTTTTTAAAATATAATTTTTAAATGGATGTGCTCTGCTTTCAGCAGGAGCTGGCAGAAAGGGCTGGAAGGATTTTTGGTCTCTGTTGTGGACAGCGTCAATGACTTGGTCTTTAAATTTGTGAATTTAGGAACTGCTGCAGTTATCTATGAGGTCACTGCCCCTCTGAGTGCAGGGAGGTAAAAATGGACTAGAATTAAAGCTTTTAGAAAAAATACCTTTAACTGGTACTTACTTGAGAGGTGTCACAGTGCTGTGCCCATGTGTATATATATGAAAGATTGTTTACACGGGGATTTTTAATGTTACAGATTCCTCTCCTGTGAAGTTAAATTATTACATAAATGAGCTCTTGAAAGCTGATTTTACATGTGAAAGCTGACACAGGTCAGAGAAGCTGGAAGCATAGGTGCTAAACCTGTGCACTGACATGTTTGAATTTCTTTTTTAGGGTTCCTTAGCAAAAATAGCTCGTATTTATAGAGAAATAAATTGCCTGCCTTTAATGGTCACTTTCCCAAAGCATCTGCTGAAAAGCTTTTATCCATGTGCTGCACCTGCTAAAATCAGATTAAAGAAGAGCCAAAGCTGTTTTCTAAAGGGCCCATGTTTGGGAGGAGGGTGAAGAATTAAAAAAGGAGCTGCAATCAGGATGATTTTTTTAAAAAGTATTTTTTAGGTTTGAAATAGGAAACTGAAATGGTAGTTTTAATTTTTTTTTAACACAAAACAAGTACCTAAATTAAGATTGTGATAAAACCAGCAATAAAAGTCAGGTTGAAAGCTCTCCCCTGATACAGATTTAATTCAAAGTATAAGAAAGTTTGGGACCAAATAAAAACTATCTCTGTAACTAGCAATCTCCCAGTGGTTGGGGAATATTATGCAAAGAATGTGTCTTTGCATTCTACCCTTCCTTCAGGGCAGAAATACATCACCTTAGTTCAAAAATAGGTGTTTGAAGGATATTATTGGGTAAATGCTGAATTTTAATAAATTAGGTTACTCTTTATTAATTTGGTGCTTGAACACCAGGAAAAAGAAATGCTCAGCTCTCAGAATTTGTCCTGTCTGAAGGGTAGAAATGAAAGAAATAAAACCCTGATGGACAGAATGTTTGTTTGGGTAATTACTAACAAAGCCAGCTGTGATGTACCCAAAGAGCACACGGATCAGATATCATTTCTCCTTTGCATACTACATCTGCTTTCAATATTTTTGGTCATTTCAGGTCCCTGTGCAGAGTTATTTAACGCTGCCGTTTGTGGTGTAACACCAGTGGGTTCTGTGATACCGGAGTTCTGCTGGTTCAAAGGAGATGGCCCTGTGGAGCATCTTTTTGATGTCATGGCTTTTGCTAGAGGCTTTTGTTTAAAGCTTCCCACACACTGTCTGCTCTCTCTCCTGCTCTCCCTCCCGCTCACGTGTGGGAAACAGCAGAGTAATTTGCAATATAAATTACAAAATCAACTGTTGAGTTTACAGATTGAATATGCATGAAAATATTGCATAGTATTGCTGTCTTCCTCAGTCTAATAAAGGTAGATATGTCTGAAATTTGTGTTGGTGAAAGAGTGGATATTTATATACTGTAGATATTAATTACAGCTGGGCTAATTTAAAGTTTCTGTTATTAATTCCCTTATAGTTTCTCTGTCATTGGGATTAACCGCAGCCACCTACAAGCACAGCCATTTGGTAATATCCTTAATTACAATGAGAAGATGTTCCTCTTACAGTTAAAAGCAGTGCTTTAACAAGTGCCTCCTAGTCTCTTTTGTTTATTCCAAATAAATATTAGCCCAGAAAAAAAAAAAAAAAAAGAAAAAAGAAAAAAGAGGGACCAACACTCTGAGAATAAAAATGGGCAGCAGGGACTCAGAGGAGCAATGATTTTGGTGAGTGCTTAATTTCTTGTTTGGTTGAAAAAAGCCTGGATTGGCTATTGACAGGTCCCTATCAATAGGCAGACCCCAGAGGTCTGGCTATTTGCACATGGCCTGATTGACTTGTCCTTAATAGACATATAATTGTTGACAAATACCTTCCAATAGACTGTGGCAGGCATGGCTGGCACACAAAAGAGGCTTCCCTTCAACAGGGAGCGGTTTGAGGGAGGTGGCACCTTACCAAGGGAATACCCAGCTTCCCTGGAAAAGCTTCTGGGGAAAAACCTGTAAAATGGACCCCGTTCTCATCCTCTGGTGGCTGGCAGCCAGCTCAGACACAAAAAGCAGCGTTGTCCAAAGGATCAGTGGGATCCAGCCGGGTGTCCCTTCCTCTCGACAACCTCAAACTTCAAAATGCATCTTAATCCCAACATGCAGTTTAACCATTACAGCAAACTCTGCACAGAGCCCTTCCTCTTCCCAGAGCCCTTGTGGTTTTTAAAAAGCACAACCAGAATTTTTCCTGTCGTTGTTTGCTCTCTCTCTCAGGTACTTTGTCCTCAAAGATCCACCCCAGCTGTTATTTAGGGACAGGATTCCAGGGTGGGAGGCCCTTCTGCTGTTCTTAAGCCCTAATGTTTCCACTGATTCACTAAATAAGATTGAAATATGAATTTTTAAGAGCAGAAAAGCCAAGGGCAGTGACTGCAGGAGCAAGGTACTGAAACATTCCAGTCCCCATGGATTCCTGCGGCCGCTGTGCGTGGTTGGTGCCTCGGAAATCAAAACCCAGAAATGGATGCTTGGTGTCAGTCACCCATTTGTGAAAATCTTGGCTGACTTTCCAAGGCACCTCAGGAAATCATGGTGCAGTCCACAGCTAAGAAACTGGGTCTAAACACAGCCTCATTTTCTGCAGTGCCTTCACACACACACACACACACAAAATTCTAAATGAGAGACTTAAATAATACATTTACTGTGCTATTATTTGGCTGTGTTAAATAACAGCACAGAAAAGAGAATGAAGAGGTGTAGGCAAAGGGAAAAAAAAAGATAATAAACTGCATTTATCTGTCCTCAAGATAATAGTTCTATATTAGATATGTTGGGGCATTAATTACATGGATTTTTAGAATGTTTAGTACATTATAGGCATTGCAATACTTGTCACAATACAAAAGGCCATTGAAATGATGCAGTACAGCCTTAGGCAGCCATAAAAGAACAAATTGTTCAAGTTTGTGCATCAGTGCGAGATCCAAAGAACCCTGTCTCCAAGAAAAATACCAGTGAAATTTAGAGATGCACCTACTGTGTGGATTTACCCAGAAGTGGGCTGAAGCCTGGACTCTGGCCTTGCTGTGCCTGCCTTTCCCTGTCAGCAGCAAGCTGAGAAATCGCTCCTGAAAGTTTGCCTTGCAGGATTTCTTCCCTTGGTCATTTTGGATTTAGTAACGTGTGCCCCCCTGGGACACGGTGCCTGCCAGGTGGAGGTGACGCCCTCACTCTGTAAGAGACTCGCAGAGGGAAGGCAGAGAGGGGAGGAGGAGGGTCAGGAAGTGCACTCCTCAAATCTCCAAGCTAATGTCTTCAGCCTCCCACCTCTCAGCTCCCCCACCTCCCAAACTAATAAAAACAAGCATTAGAAAAAGAGATACAGAGACCAAAAAAAACCCCTCACAAACCAGTGCAGACTGTGATCACAGAGGCAAGCAAAGTAGGGTACAAATTAGTGTGACACCATCAAGGTGACACTGCAGACAACCTCTGACACCCGGCACAAAGCTGGATGCCTGGTGCCAAAAAGACCTTGAGCCTTGTCTTTGATTCTTATTGATCAAATACATAGATTAAATACAGTATCAGATGACAAGGCTAAAGCCTGGGATTCTGCGTGCAGCGAAGGCCCTCAGACATGAAAGAGCAGATAGACAACAGAGATAGAGAGACAGACAGAGAGATAGAATAATTGTGTTGTGAATAAACAGATCTAGGCTGAGCCAGGCAGCTCTGTCGGGCAGATGGGCAGGGCTTTTTGTACTTACTGCACTTCTTACAGGTCACGAAATCCAAATGTCAATAATATTAGGAATAAGGGACAATGTTTTTAACAGCATTTTCGCCATCTCCAAACATTCCTGAGCATGTGCATCCCGTGACCAGCTGCTTCAAAATGGTGCACGCGCCTGTGCGCGTGTGTCCATTAATTCAGAATTACTCCAATTACGAGCTTTTGATGCTCCAAACCCCTCTTTCCAACCCAAAAGAGATGGAGAGCCCTCGGCCTGTCCAATCAGATCATTTTCCCTCCCGCCTGCAGCAGATGTAAGCAATTTACTTTTTTATTTCTGCATATTCAGTGCGAGCGGAGCTGCTGGTGACTCCTCACCCCGGAGCCTGCAGGATTCTAACCCTATCAAATTAAAGCATTTTGCTCACTTATTCCCAAGCGCTCGGCGGGTGCTTAGCAGGCCTCCCGCTGCATAGCAATGGCGGGCGTTCGTGTCCGCTCATAGCCCGGGCCTAATCAGGGATTATTAGGGAAAATATACAGTGCTTTAATTTGATGAGGCTGGTTATAGGTAGCGCAGCTAAAGGTCACACTCTTACGTGTATCTCCCTCAGTCACTGTAATATTTCCCTCCCGCTCGGCGATCCTCAGCTCCAAACAATAGGCCAAGGAGACACGTTTATTTTGGTCACGCTGTGATGAGCTCAATAGGGACCAAAATGAATTATTTAAAGTTGGCATAAACAAACAACCCCGGGCCAGGTTCCCCTCGGCCCAGCTCGCGCCCTCGGCAGTTTTGTGCACGTGTGTGTGTGTGTGTGTGTGTGCACACCCTCAATCCTGCTCTTCCTTCAAAGAGCTCGCAGTAAAACCCTTCCTCAGCTGGAAGGTGAAGCCATTTGGATGCCAGCTCCAGGCAGGGTGGTGGCCAGTGGCCACTGCCTGCTGTTGGGTGAGACCCTGCCCGTTCCAGCCCTGCAGAAGCACCTGGGAATGTCCCAGCTGGGACTTTCCAGCTGCTCTGAAAGCTTTCCCTACCCAGTAGGAGGTAATGGAGAAAGAAAACACACACAAGGCCTGCTACGGCAGGGTCTAAGCCTTCCTGCTGCCACAGTGGGAGCTGGAGGGCTCAGCTCAGTCCTGCACAATTCAGAGGTTGGGGGAGCAAGGGAAGGGCACCGGCTCCGCCGTGCCCGCCTGTGCCAGGGGAATCAGCTCCTGGCCTCCTCTAAATCCTCACGGCTTCCAGCAGAGGCTCTGTGGCGGCAGGGAAGGGGGAGGGAGGGCACACAACGATTTTCTTCTTCTGTCAGCCTTAACTCTGCTGCCATTCGTTAAAATAGCAAGGTGTTGGGGCTCTTGTAGGAGCTGCGTGCTGGGGAGGGAAAGAGCGAGCCAGTGAGAGGCGGGTGGGTTAATTCTAATCTCCTTTCAAGCCTAATGGTTTGAGCATATGTGTCCATGCAGCAGACCAACAGCAGGCTTATTTACCTCCAAAATTTACATAAGAATTGCTTTATGCAGCTGTATGTAAAAATTCAAACCACACAGTGTCACTGTATCACACAGGTCAATCCAAAGCCCAGTGGCATTATAGCGAGAGACAAAAGCCTCACCACTTCACCAGGGTTTCCTTTCGGACTGAAAGTTGCTCTATTAAAAATGAAAAACAACAAAAAAGCAGAAATGGGAGCCTATTTCCACTGCCACCCCCCTTGCAGATTCCCAAAAGGCTGCTGAAATGACGAGGTCCTGGAGCCTGAGCCTGCTTTTGCCCCTCTCAGCAGGCTGCAGGGAGGGCTGCAAAGGACGTCAGGATCGGGCCGGCTTCATTTTGTGTCTGTGAATAATCCCGTTAGCTGATCCCCAGGCATAGACTTTTTATATACACATTACTGATGGGCAGAGGCAGGAGAGTTCACGGAGGTGCAGTTTCAGTATTTATCCTAAACAGAGGCAGACAGGCTCAGGCTGCTTGGGATGCTACAGGCATCCTGCTCCGTCTGGTAAATTGCTTGTGATTGCCTGGTTGTTGGTTTGTTTTTCTCCCCCCAGTCTGAAGGGTCTGTGATATCTTCAGAAAAGCCACAGCTATATGTGCTGTGCTATACGTGGAAATACACATTTCTTCAGAGATATGAGGCGATCCTGCACAGCACAAGAAATCAGGACCTTTCAAAATCACCTCAGTTATATTGTGCTGTGCTGACAGTATCCCATCTTCTTCCATATGAAAAGCCATTCTGTTTCAGTACCCCTAATTCCACCTGTTCCTCAAGTAATCTGATCATCTTTGGCTTCCAAATTGGACTGATATTTCATGGTCTCATTCTGCATTAGCAGCCTCTGCAGTGGCACCCCCTTGAGAAAATGCAGAAGTATATCAAGGGCCAAAAAGTTACCTGCACATTTTTTTTCACTTGATAAAAACTTTTTCTGTGGAGGCTTGGGACAGTTCTTATTTTAGTCTGAACCAATTATTCAGCCTTAATACCTGGACCCTGGTATGCTTCTGTCTTTGATCAGAAAGAACTTGCCTGAAGGCCAGCTCAAGAGAGGTTCAAAGTCAAATGCTTTGATTTAAACCACTCTGCTCCCATCCATAAGAGAAGATGAGAAGGAGCTCTCTGGTATAAGACACGGATAAGTGCAATGCAGAGTGTCACATGCAGCATTACAATGCAAAGCATGGGAAAAGAGATGTTTCAGGGAGCAGAGGGCTTTAAACACAAATCACCTGAACAGCCTGGTGGTGCTGGCAGTGGTAAAACACGCCAGGGACTACAGCAAAATTCCCTAGCCTGTGAGATGCTCCACATATTCCACAGGAATGCAAGAAATAGAGATCTCATCATGACCAAGGACCAAGGTCCAGTTGTCTGTGGTCTGACAGCCCCTGGAACATTTATAAAGGTCTTTGGATGAGGATGGGATGCTGCTGGACCATTCCAGTTCTCTGAGCAGCTCCTTCCCTGAGACTGCATTCTGCTACATAATTCCAAATAACCATTAACCACGTGACTGCAAGGATCATTCCAGAATTGGAGCTGGATCCCTGGCCTGTTTTTTCAGAGAATAGGAGCATGATTCCTACTGCCTGCCATGGAAAGGAAACAGGAATCAGGCCCAGAAATCACCTTGGATCTGCACAAAGAAAGGAAGCACAGCCTTCTGATGGCAAGAAGAGATTGCTCTCCTTTCCTACTTTCCTCAAGCACCTCGATGAGTATTTCAGTCTTTGAACCCCCAGATGCTCAAAAAGGAAAAAAAAAAAATCTCCTTGGGCTTCACACAGGAAATGAAGAGCAGGAAACACAGTCTCAAAATACAGCCCTGGACTGACAGGGCCACCCTTTTATTGCTGGGGCTGTAATCACTCTTGGGGGGTGATCCCTGCCCCATGGCCAGGAACAGGACTGGCTGCACTGCCTGGAAATGCAGGAAGATTATTTTCCCCCATGCCATTCAGAACTTCACTTTGTTGACAAGAACTAAGGGAACAAAAAGAAGAGCTTTTACAGATATCTTTTTCCACTTCTGGTGAATGAAAGTAACTTTTCTTTTACTCTCAGTGCTGTGGCAAATACATTTAGTCACTGTATCCTGCTGGGTCTTTTCACTGGGGAAGGTTTTGATGGCAGAGCCCTTCTTTTCTCCCCTGACTGGTACCTTAGACATTTTACTGTCTTCTTCTTTTCATTAATTTGCCCCTATCCATCCTTTCTGGTGTGCTGGTAATTTAAAAAGAAGAAGCCCAGAATTCATTGGAGCATAATACAACAGGACTAAAGCAAACCAGATTTGATTTTTGCCTTGGAATGGGACCTGGGGCCTCTTTGGAGTGAGCTCCCCAGAGCCCATCCCCACAACTGCAGCAGGGATTTCAGCAAGTTCTGGTGCGTGGGCTCTGCTGGCCAAGTCTCATTTCAAAATGTACCTTCATAGGGAAATAGAAAAAAGCTATGGTGACAAGTTCCAGGGCTGCTGTGTCACCACACCTTGTAATGCCAGATGCCAGAAGTGGCACCAGCAAAGGACACAAGTGTTTCTGATACTCCAAAAAATAACTCAGGCGATGAAAAATAAAAAGAGTTTGAGGGCAAGGCTTTAAAATTCTTCTTCGCCCCCTCTCAAATATCAACATGATTTAGAGATGGTGCTTTCCTCATTCTGGCTATCAAAACAGACTCATTTTCAGGCTCTGTTATAAATGTATAATCCCACACAGCAAAAGCAAATCAAAATCAACATGCACAAAAAGCACGCTGGGGCTGAGGAGATGCAGTACGAGAGATCAAACCATCAGAGAAGTAAAACACAGGGGAGGATGAACAAGGGTAGGAATGAGACAGTGAGAGAGAAAGAGAATAATTAACAAACAGCATATGCTATAAGGAGCAGGAGACTCCAGCTCATGAAAGAAAACACTGGGCTCTCTCCTCAGCCTGCACAGTAGTTCCACAGGTTTTGAGATGAGAATGATGAGAAACTGATTTCCAAGGTGCACCTCAGATGTTTGGTACACAACACCACAGAGGACCAGAGCCTGCTGCCATCAAACAAACGCATCTTCCCAGAGGTGAAATTAAACTTTAATGCAACCTACCCTGTTAAAGTACCCTGCCAGGCCAGCAAGGTGCTCATCTGCTGCTTATCAAGTGCAGGTTCGGGGAATGCTGCTCACTGTGCTGCTTCACCTGTGCCACAGCTTGCTGAACTCCACGCACCCCTTCCACACATCCCAGAAATGCTCCAGGTAGAATACAGAGGGAAATTATGCACAGCTTGAAATGTATCCAGGTGAAGGGCACTGCCAGGTAGCAGGGTGGGAGGAGGGAGGGCTGTTTCTGGGTTCAGAAGTTCCTGCTGTGTGCTCTCACCAGGGAGCATCTCTAACTTTTTGGTGTGCTGTTGGCCTCCACTTTTGGAAATGAGCCAATACTATTTCAGTGCTCTCCCTGCATACCGAGAGGGCACCTTTTGTAGCCTCTGCTTTTGTAAAAAAATGGGGGTTTGACTCCCATGGCATGACCTTCCTCCAGAGAGAGACAAATCTGCATGGGTGTAACAAGAGAGTTCTTAAAACCTCTCCAAGCAGCTATGAGCCAGAAAGGAGAGAGAAACAAGAGTTCAGAGAACCATGAGAACACATCAAGGTTCATCAAATGTCATGTGAGCCCTATGGAAGTCTGGTCACTTGTGGTACTTGCTGCAAAGCCTAATGCAATGTGTGTGTGATGTTTCCTTCTACACAGACAGGCCTGGAAGAGCCAGATTTTTGATTGTGCCACAAAACTTTGGGATTCAAGCAGGAATTTGTAGTTCCTAAGGATGCTGTGGAAGAGAGAGATGAGAGAAATGGGAACTTCATAGAAATGTGTTGGATTTTGGAAAGGAAATTAACTGATCAGAACAGGATTTAAGCGAATGGAAAGAGAGCAAGGGAAGAAGGAATAAAAATTGCTGTGGGGGAAAGGATGGGTTGAGAGTGCAGGAAGTTTCACAAGCCTAAATGAACACCTTCCTTTTATTATCTCTGAAGAGTGGCAACATGATCCCTAACTGAGGATGAACACATGAAATTGCACATCCAGTAGCCACTGTCAGTCGTTAATAGAGCAGGGAAGTGCTGCACTGGAACATGGAGAGGGAACAGCAGCACCCACACCCTTTGTACCCACTCCTTGCACCTTGAAGTATCATTTTCCTCTTCTTAGAGTAGATAAAGGGGATTTAGGGAAGACCTGTCAGTCAGACCTTAATAGCTGACTAGATTTTAGAACAAATTTGAGGAAAGAATCAGATGGAGTAAAGGGCAGACATTTACCGTATGGGTTTCCTGGGGCTAGACTGCGCCCAGCTACCCTGATAAAAATTATTTTTTTGAAATTAAAATTCTAAAAAGGTATCCAGTCTTCATTAAAGTGTTTCAGCAGGTGCCACTTGGGACCTACCCAGTTCACTGGGGGAAAAATAGAGACTCAGCCAGAGCTCTGAGGTCCGGGTTGGTGACCGGGGAAGGGAGGATGAGATGTGCTGCAGGGGGGAATAGGGGGCTGGAGGAAAAATATTAGGGGAGTACTTCAAAGATCAGTCTTTGCACTGATCTCATTTAACGCTTCATTAATAAACTTGGCACAAAAAGTAAGAGTGTTCAAATGAAATTTGCAGATTGTACAAAGTTGGGAGGCACCATCAACACAAACGAAAATCGCAATATCGCGCAGGAAGAATTGGATGACCTTGGGGACAGAAGTAATAGAAATGGGATGAAATTGAACAGTACAAAATGCAAGGTCATGCACTAAAGGACTAATAATGAGAATTTCTGCTAGAAGCTGTTGGGAATGACAAAGGAAGAGAAAGACCTGGGTTTCCTAGTTGATTACAGGATAAATATGTGCCATAATATAATGCAACTGAAAAGAAAGATGCAATCCTGGGATTCATCACCTGTAATAGTGCTAATAATGAGAGGAAAATATTAATGCTACTACACAAAGCACTGGTGAGGCATTATCTGAAATACAGCATCAATTCTAGTTACCCATGCCCAAGAAGGATGCATGCAAATTGGAGCAGAGGGTGCAAAGAGGACTATTACGATGATCATGGAGCTGGAGAGCTTCTGAGAGGAAACGAAAAGCCTCTGCTTGCTCAGCCTACCTAAACGTGGCTTAAAGGGACACAGATGCAGCTCAGGAGTGGTGGTGTCCGGTCCAGCTGGGTAAGGATATATGTGTGCAAAGGTGACCCAGGAAGAACTGGTTATAAACTGGTTTTAAATTCAGCTAATTTGGCAATTACAAGATGATCCTACCCATTGGAGAAAAAAATCTCTGAATTTACTCCACTCCCCCAGTGGGTGTAATAAAAGAACAAAATCCCTGCCCCAGCATTGAGATAGTTTTAGAATATAATCTGATCATATTATGAATTCTACAGCATAACATAACGTGGTGGCAAAATGGATTTGATATTCCAGACACATGTTCTGAGGTTTACAAGCCATTTTTGGTATTTTTCCTTTAATGCCCAGGAGGATGGGAAGGGGCAACTCTTTGCCCTTCAAGTGGATAACACAAGTAAATGAGAGACTTTCCAATACAAGAATCATTTGGAGATAACAGTTGGTCAAGTAAGTATCTTAAAAAGATAATGAAAAATTTAGTTTGTGTATGTGCCATATCCTGAATTTATTTGGGGAAAGATGCTACTTTTTTTTTAATTACTTGAGAAGACATGTGGATAAAAATTGATTTTTCCTCATTCTAAGAGCCCACTTGCCAGCATAACACACATTCTTTGGTTTTCTCTGGAAATATGTCTTGAAATCAATGATTTATGCAAAGTCCTAGTTTTGGCTGTCTATGACATGTATCAGCTATTGGTGTTCACACAGTGCACTGTAAACAATTCTGCTTTTACAGACTCATTTTCATGTGAAAGGAAATATTAATAAAGTGGTAAAACAATCTGGCAGTATCTGGGGCTCAAATCTCCATTTTATATATATATATATATATATATATATATATATATATATATATATATAAAATTTATATTTATAATTATATTTGCCACAGTTTGCAGGAAAGGCTGAAGGGCTGTGAAGGAGCATCTCAGCAGAAAGCAGATATTTATTTTTGGGGTCTGGGAGGATGAATATTGACCCAATACCTTTAAATATTGTATCCAGTGACAGCATATGATCCCTCAACTTCATAAAGGCACAAGTTCCAAAAACTTCCCCCACTGAACATTACAATTAAGTCCCTAAAATTGGAATAAGCAGGATACTAATGATATTTTCAGTGCTGTGGCAGGGTATCTTCCTTGCTTCCTAATCCTAGATGGAATTTTTCAGAAAATTAGTTTCTCGACTGAAAAACCCAGCTTCAAACTGACCACTGTTATCTGTAAATTCTAATAAATAAGGCAAAAAATGCAAAAATATTCAGAAATTCTACATACACACAGACTTTCAACATTTTTTTAACCATATACATTGCTATCTCTCTCCAGACAATATTTTCAGTCCAAATATTGTTGGAACACATTAAAAAATAACATGAAAACAACCCAGAGATTTTTTTATATAGGTCAAGCAAAATATTTTTGATAAGCCAATGCACTTTGGGAGGGAGGAATTTTTTCTTGCGCAAGATATCTTATTTTTTTTTCCCTCCCAAATGTCAGAAATGTCACCTAAGCCTGTTCTATAATTTTTTTCTTTAATCTTAGTTACTGGATGAGAAAAATCAGTTATTCAGCTGCTCTAATAGCAACAGTTGGAGGGACAGAAGGGGAGATTTTACACTGCTGGAGTGTAGACACCTAAACTGGCCAATGCTGCTTGTGCTTAGCAAGTAAAAAATGATGGAATGAATTTGTCTAAGTAATGCCTGGAGGATGCCTCTGATGGGAATGATATCAGAGCTTCACAGCAGAACTGGTGGGGAGTCAGGCTCCACACAAAATACAGAGGCATGTATAAATAGCAATACAAGTATATAAATACAAATAGGAATATAAGTATATAAATAGGTAATAGGTGTATGTATAAAATGTATGTGATGGGAATATACGAGCACATCCCTACTTTGAAATTGTGTTATTCATTATGAATGCTCTTGCTGATTTGAAACCTCACCGAAATATTGCATTAAGAAGTGATTTTTAATTACAAACGTGGCAGGCAGCTACAGTTATTTCTCCCTGCATTGACATGATAACATTATCTCACTGCAAATTCATGTTCCGCTTTCTGAGGCAACTGGGATGGCCACTGGAGTGCAAATAAGGGGGTGTGGGGATGTGCTGGGGAGAGAGAGCTGCTCTTCCCTGCTCCATGGAACAGCCTCACACAGTGGAATTCCATTTTCCCCTTCACAGGGATGTGCCTTGGATGGGAAGTGTGCCTTGCTGTGGAAGCACAATGAAACCAAACAATTAGTTGGAATTACTGCTCTCAAAGAAAACTGATTTGCTTGTCTTTCTTCTGAGAGAAACTCAGTTACCGTACACCATCAACCTTGGCTTGACTGGCAGTGATTTCCCTGGCCTAGTCTGCTGGGAACTTTAAATGAACACGAGCAATTATAAACCCAAAGTCTTCAGCAATTTGTAGGCATTATCTCAGGATAATTGCCCTGAAACGTTCACGTTGCAAAGCAAAGGTAGATAATTTAAAAACCCATCTTTCTCTGTCGGCACTGTGAGCTGGGCGGAGCACTCGTCCCTCCTGTGGGCCCTGTAGTGGGGTAATAAAGGCTGGAATTGGTCCTTTGAAAAGGCCCTATTGCTGTCTTTTAGAAAGCAAAGAGGCCAAGTCTCAGCTCAACCTTTTCTGGCTTTATTACTTTTATAAAATGAAACCCAAGCCTTATTTTCCGGCACAAACAGAGGAAAACTGGAATATTAAAAGTCAAGGGAACAAACCTGCCCTGAGGAGCTCTGTAGAGTAGCATCCACTGCAAGAAAGCCTTCCTGCTCCCTGGGTAAGATAAATGCCCCTCAGAAGGAAACTCTTGGCCTCCTCATGGCTGCCCATGCACTAACACAGCTTGGTATTTTCTGGGAGTTTTACTTACAAGCTTCTAAAAGTGCTCCCAGGCGCTCAGCTCCCTCTCTAAGACTGGCAAAAACCTCCTGAGAAGTGCTGAACGCTCCTCTCTTCTCATGACTCACAAAACTGCCTCATCTGTAGGTGGTTTCCTCAGTTCCTTGCCCCCACCCAACCGAGCAGGCAAGTGAAACACATTCAATTCTGACTGATTTATAGCAGCTCTTCCCTCCACTGCAAGGAGGGAAAGCTGCCTCGGGCTGACGAGCAAAGCACGGTGATCTCTGAGCTCCTTCTGCAAAGAGCTAGCAGGAGCAAGGATGCTCGGAGTGAGGAGGAACAGAAAGGCTCACAGCTCTCCAAATTTCCTTGGAGGCCTTCAGGAAAAGAAGCCATGGGTGTATTTTCTTTTCTTGCTTTGAAATAATCAAACCACACAAAAGGCCCTTCAGTGAAACTGGACTCTTGCAAAGCCACCAAGCTTGTCTCAGTGAGGAATGGTGAGCACTGACTTCTGAGGAAGGAAGAAGAGGCCCCCCAGAGCAGAATCACCTGTAGCAGTCAGTACCTCATACCTCTGCTTTCAGATATCAAAACTAAAGCAGTAGCTCAGCATTTTCCAGAGAATTGTTACAAAAAAGAAATCATCAAAAATTAGAGCTGTGCAAGCCCAGACGAGAGACTGAGTATCAGAAAGGGCACATAAAGAGAGCATTTACTGAAGGAGAAATCAGTGAAGTAACAGGTATGCTGGAAATATCCAATGAATGCTTTGAGTGTTCTCCCACAACCCTTCAATTTGAAGCCCTTACTTTCCTATGGAGAGTAGGAGAAAATTCAAGGAACAAACACTATTATCAAGGAAAAACCTCTGCAATATTCTGAGTTCCCGTAAATTTAATTGATTCTTGACTGTTCTGACCTTGGAAGAAAACCAGAATTTCAAAGACTGATCCAGTTCTTTGCACCACTTGAGGCTCGTCTGTGAGCACCATGAGGAGAATGGGACTTGAAAACTTCCACCTTTCTGCATCCTCATCCCTTTTCTCTCCCTCACTCCATGGTTTTCACACTCAGCTTATACTACAAAATTGCAAACTACCAGTGTTGCCACGCTTCACCAAACCATTTAGGTGTCCATAACACACTCCTGCTGCCCATCCCACTTCTTATTTGAGTTTCCTTCTGAAACTGGGCTTGCTCTCAGGCAGGGCTCTCCGCAGTGCTGGGACACTGCAAAGCATGGCCAGAGTGCAGGACATCACCAAACCCATGGCCAGATCAGTCCAAAGTATCCTCCCTCACTCCAGCACTGCCCACTGCTGGAGCTGCCCAAGTGCTCTTGTTTTTATAGGCCCTGGGGAGTTGGCTCTTTTCTTTGTTTTTTTTTTAAATAATTGAGATGCAGAGAGAACAAGGGAGAGGAGAAATGGGAAAAGGGGAGTTATCAGCAAGAGGGCCAGCTGAGTGAGGTTGGTGACCTGATTTCAGGCATACTTGGGGTATTCTGTGACCCCTGTAATTTTACTGCCTCCTGAGTTATCGCTTGTGATTTTCACTGGAGTGAAATGACACATCAGGGAACAGTAAGGATTCCAGCAGACCACAGACAGGCAGAATACAAAGTACCTACCAAAACAGCTGCTGTACCTCTGGCAAAGATATATTTTTAATCCTTGGGAATGGAGATTCCAACTGCCTATCCAGGGCCCCACAGGCTTGGTTAATTGAAAACGCTAGAGAAGGCACCTTTTATTTTTATTTTTTTTTTACAATTGTGGGCCAAGCTCCAGAGGCTTCTGTATTGTAGCTCTCAAGAAGATTATCCAGATTTCAAAAGTCCTCTCTTTGGAGTTGTGGGGCAGAGCTTGTTCCCCATGAAGACCCGGTTTTCCTTGATGACCAAAGAGAAACTCCTGGCTCACTCCAGCAGTGCTGTGCTCATTGGAGTCCCACCAAATAGCAGGGACTTGAAATCCCAGGTAGCTTAGCAACAACACAGTGCCCTTGCAGAGACTGGACTGTATTAAAAAAGAACTGTTCCAATTAAAATATTCATCAAGAAACAGGTGATGTAAGAAGAGATCTTTCCTGCAAAAATAACGGGAACAGACTCCGTTTTGGGTGAAATTCCAGCTTGCACAAACCCCAGATTTCTGCAGTGTCTGACACAGCCTGCAAATTCATCATGACCATCCTCAAAAAGCAAAAGCAAACATGAAGCTTAAAATATTTGCTACATTCTGCTTTCAAGTTTAAAAATGGTACCTTTTTAAAAACCAGTGAAGTGTCCTGTTTAATTTCTAGCTGGAAAGGGGAAAATAGCCTTTATTTCAGATGGGTTGAAAAGAGCAAAGGCAAAGTGACAGAACAGAAAGGATTATATATACTTCCCTTTACATGCAGAAAAATGCACTGAAAAAACTTTGACCAAGACACTTCTGGCAAGATTTCCTGCTTGAATTGAAAATCCATTTTCTATTTAAAAAGTTTAGGCAAGGAAGTTTTGACTGAGTGCAGTATTCACGCACCTTTTAAAAACTGCTACAAGCTGAATGTGTAATTGAAATCCCCCTGGAAAAGTCCTATAAAATTATTATCAAATAAATAGAATTGTATAGTAATGACAGGAAACCATCTGTGAAATTGACTGGAGAATTAGTTCCCTGATAGCAAATGCAGACGGCAAGGCAAAAAGTGCTGTAGAAGTTTGTCCCCTCCAAAATGTGAATATTTTTAATCATTCAGTGAAAGATTTCTTTCTTTCTAACGGATTAATGTGTGAAGAGTCTCTGCTCCAAAAGTGTGTGCTGAATACCTTTTAATTTTTAAAGAAGAAATCAAATCCAGATCATAGCAGCGATGGCTTCTTTCTTATTCAAGTGCTTGGAGCAGGGTGTGATTTGAATGCTGACACTGCTGACGTGCCATTGCACTGCAGTTTGTTACATGGGCACCTGTTTTGCCCAATCCCCCAATTTTCCAAGTGGTGCATTCTGTTCCAGGCAGGGGTTACCCCACATGACAGCTCTCGTGCTGCAAGTGGCATAGGCTGGGTTTAACCCATGATCTACAGCTCACCTGGCTTAGTTAAACAACTCTGATGGCCTAATGCTGCCAAGAGGGAGAGAAGTGGAGGCAGAACAGATTCCTGCCTGTCCCAAAGAAGCAGAAGATCAGATGCTGGGAACCTTCAGGCAAGCAGCTTTGTTTCCATAGCTGGTCCTTCAGATCGCAACAGAAACCGAGGTTTCTAACACAAATTTGTGTGAACTTTCCCTCCCTCCTGTTCCCTCCACTGGCCTTGCAGAGCCTTTTGGCCATCCCAACTTAGAGCCTTAGGGCTTAATTATTAGTATGACAAGCTGAGCTTTCAGAGAGGTGACGGGGGAGAGCAGAGGTGAAGTGGCTGGAGACATCCTGCCTCAATAGGGCACAGGCAGCAGCGAGGCCTCCCTGCCCTTCCCAGTGCCACTGGCTGAGCCCTCACAAACAGCTGGCTGGGGGCCCAGGTGGCCCACAGTGCTGTCCCTGTCCCCTCAACCTCCCTGCTCTCTCTGGGGGGTGCAAAGCTGCTTTTGGGGCCCTGCTGTGATCTGAATTTGGGAGCATTTCCAGTGGGGAGCAGCAGGCAGGATTTTCTGCCGTGTGTGCACACTCGTGCTCCCCAGGGCACAAACCCCTCTGAGTCCTTCTGACCTCTCTCTGCACCTTTCTGTTTTGATCCTTTTAAAGCCCAAGACTCATGCTTTAGGTTTAGGCATGAGATGAGAAACAAAATAATCAACATCATTAGCAGGCAGCTCTCCTCCATGTCCCCGGCTCCCATGCCACTTACATGCTCCTTGCCCTTGTAATATTACTGTATGTATCAGGCAAAACCCCACTATTTCATTGCCTTAAACAGGAAAATGTTTTCAACTCCCCTATGCGCTCCTGCCTAGCTCATGGTTTGATTTAATTTTACAAGGCAAGAGCTGGAACAATTATCTGATTCTTCATGTACAGCAGGCTTTCAGTGGTCATTTCTGAAGTTTTACTGGTTCGTAACCTCTGTAATCAGAAGACCCAGTTAAAAAAAAAAGAAACTAAGTGAACAGGCAGGAATCTGTTCATATTATCCCTTCCTAGCTGTCCAGGCTTTCATCCTCTTTTCTCCCACACATGCCCTTATTGCTCTGCTACTCACCCACCAATGAGGGTCTGTCAATGGCAGTGAGAGGTCAACATCAAAGCACTTTTACAGCTAGCAGCTTGCAGCTAATGCTGGCATTATGGAGAGAAATAGAGAGAGAGAGAGAAGCATAGGGATTGAATGAATGGCCCTCTCATATAGAAAGAGACTGAAGAATAGAACAAAACCTCCTATTCTCCCACTCTTTATAATACTCCTGGGCCGAGTGTGCGTATGTGGTACACAGCTGAGTTTGAACTGCATTAGCACTCTTTCAGTTTACAAACAAGAGGCCTAATTTAGAAGAAAAATCTCTTATCTGATTATTTCTTTGTGTTCACCCATGTGGTAAAAAATGTCTGTACAGAGAAGGGAGGAGGGCTACAGAGGTGACTTATTAACTTCTTTGGCTGTATCATAATTGTGAAAGGCAATTGGGGCGATCATTATTCATCCATAATTTTCAGACTTGAGGAAAAGAAGTAGTAAAACAGTCCCTCAAAAGATATTTCAGTGTGGATTACTATTTTTCCAAAGAAGGTGTTGGAAAGGCTGTGGGTCAGTCCCACACCAACTGTATGACTGATGCCAATCTCATCCCCTGCCCACACAGAAAGCCAGGAATTATTTTTGTCCCCTGAAATTGACACTGAGATTGGATGCCTTCCCATAAATATGCTATGGCCTTGGTAGAGTGGATTTCACAATGTGCTGGAATTGCCACCTCATGCTAGGTGGATAATTGCAATCGCCTCTCCTGGCTCACCCATCCCTGATTCTGCAGAGGGAAAAGAGGGAATTCAAGGCTGGTATGACTGCAAGGCTGTTACCCAGAGACTCTAGCATCAGGATTAGGCATGAATATTGTTTCCAGGACTGACAATGGATATTATTATTTGTATTTTCTCCCTTCTCTGGAGTTCGAGACATCCCATCCTTCTAGCACTGTGCAAGTACGTTATTTAATGAATACAACAAAAAAACCATCTTGGATCTCTCTGGCACTTTTCTAGAGACAAATCAAAGTTACAGTATTTAACTCATGCAATAAGGAGCCTCAGCAAAAAAAGATACACTTATTTCACATCTCCATGGGTTATGCTACTCCCAAAAGGTTGAATGTGGTCTACTTGAAGTGGTCAAGTGAGGATCTAAAGGGCATTTGTGGGGAGAAAGGCAGCTTGAAAGAAATACTGGGAAGAAACTTCACTGGGGTTCTCACTTCCACCACATCCACACAGTGGAGCACCTCAAACCCTCTCCAGATCAGGGATTTCTGACAGCAAGAATTGGTTATATCCATGCCCTAGCCAACTAATTTTACACCCATAACTGGGATTTTTGTTTACCCATGCACCATACAAATGTATCATCCCAGCTGAAAGAGTCTTAGTGACTCTGAAAGTTTCACCATGTTTCTCCTCCTTGGATTCAGGATGCAGAAATTACAGAATGGTTGGAAAAGTACAGAATGGCTGGAAAAATACAGAAGTGATAGGTACTGAAAAAACCCTGATCTTGGAGATGAACCTGGAGAACGCATTTTGGAAAACAGCTGGATTGGTTTAGGGGAGCCTCTACTGGGGGATTTGAAGGCTCTGTGTTTTCAGAGACCCTCCAAGTGACATGTAATGAATGCCAAGACTTGCCTTTCAAGAATAAATATGACAGATCTTAACCGTGCAAGTATCTAATGCTTAAAAAATTCACTAAGAGACCAGAAAGAAACAGAACAAGTAAACTACAGTATAAATACATCTGTGCCATGTAACTGCAGGATGCCTTGATGCCTCAATGCCTTTTGAATACTAATGCTTTTCTACTTTACTACAGGAATTTTTCATGTTGAGTTTTGTGTTACTTGATACACTTTGAGTCAGAAATCAGCACAAGAAGCATAAGACAAATCTATCAATTTTTTCCTCTCTGTATCAACCCACAGGACAGGAGTAACAGGGCACTTGTCTTGCACAAAGGCCTCCAGTTGTTCATATTTTTTTAAGATGATGAAAGTGCAACTTAGTTTGCTATGTACAGATTTATTTTAAACAGAAACATTGTTGGTAATTTCAGAGAACTGTGTTCCAACCATGTTGGGCAAGAACTGCAAGTCCAGTAAGCAATAAAGCAAAGAGTGCTGGGTCAAAATTGGTGCTAATTGGTGGCTAAAGGAATAATGACACCCTATAATAATAATGATCTCCCACCTACCCCTTCTGAGAGTGCCAAACACTTGCTCTAAGCTATGAGCTAAAAAGGGCTGAAATAATTAATTATATTACTTTCCTTTAGGAGTAGCTGTACTGGCCCTTTGAGCTCAGCAGAAGAGGAGCAGATTGAGGATATTACTATTTTTATTATTACAATTTTGCACACTTAATCAAAGCTAAGCCTGACTTTATAAATCTTGGTCTTGGCATTGATCAGTTTTGAAAATTCACACAGGAGCAGTAGGAAGCAGTTTAAGCAAGGGGTAGCCTTGAGAGCCAGAATACCAACTCAAATTTTTTTATTTATCTTCTTGAAGATGGCTGTGATGGTTCATTAGTGCACATTCCTAACTATAGACTGTTTTACACAGAAAAAAAGGACATAAATATTTAACCTTTAAAAGGGAACTCATTTACTGGAAATCCAACTTTATGAACCGAGGTTATAAATAACTCTGATGCACTGCAATCAGCATAGTATAATGAGATCACATGAATGGCTGAGTTGTCTTTAACCTTTGATTGTTTAGAAGTGCATTTATTCGTTTGTGCTAAGAATTAGTGATGATGAGCACCGAAATGAAGCTGGGTATCATCAGGCCAGGGCTGTACAGAAAACATCCCTGAAGTGAAAGTTGCTCCCTCCCCTCCAGTTTCTACCCCCAGGATTTCTTTCATTCCCAGTAATTCAGTTGTTGTCTGTCAAAACACTGCAAGGGACATATATTTCAAATTTATCTGTGGGGATTTTGTAATGCTAGAACAGGGCTTTTTCACTTTGCCAAAAGAGATCTCCTGAGGGAGGTCTGTTCAAGTTACACACTTTTTAAGCATTTGTATTAAAATGCCATGTGTAAAATACATTTTTTAAGGTATATTCTCCCACACAAAAATATCTGCTGCACAGTATTATCTGCAAATATATATACATATCTGCAAAATATACATACATATATCTTCAATATGTATGGAGAAAATTCAAAAGTTTCACCTCTACTGAGTCCTTCCTTGACATTGTTCTTGCAATTCAAGTCTCTGGCAAAAGGTGCCTGTGAGTAACCCAGGGAGGATAATTCTTATTGGTATATTTTTTGGTTAATTGATTTTCAAAGCAGATGATTTAAAGATCATTACATTGCAATGTTTTATAGCAATGAAAAGCATTCCCTGTCTCATGACGGCTACCAAGACAGCTCTGGATTAAAGATTACAATTTGTACCAGTGAAGCAAACCACTTACTCCTGTATTGTTAAACCCTTAATAAATGCAGAAGGTGAATCATAGAATAGTTATGTAACCTGCCCAAAAATATAGGAGAACAATGAGCAAAAAGACTTAGGGTCATAAATGTCCCCAAAATGCTCTCCAACAAGAAGGTTTGCAAATATTATCATTTTGCACAGCTTTACTTCTCTTGATCTGAAAGTATTTGCTAATTTTACAGGCCACTGAAATATAGTTTACTGACTAATTTAATGATGAAACAGCTGTGTTTTCAAAATTACTCATTTTGAGGTGAAAATAAGCTACTGACTCACCCCAAAATACAGAAAAAGAACCCAATAACAACAACAGAAAACCCCAAGTGAAATGGAGAAAACATTCTTGACCAATCCTTTTTTTAATACAGAAAAATACAAACACCTTTTTTTCTCTAGTTCTGCTCACTTTTCTTAGTACTTTAGACTCAGGATTTGAGCTGCGTTCTCAAGAGATGAAAAGCTTCTTCAGTGTGTAAGGATAATAAAACAAGCTGGTGTATGCTGAAAACACTGAATTTTTCATCCATTAGGAACATCTGCCTATTCCAGGAGGGATATCAGAAAACGTGTCCAGGCAGAAACACAAATTGAGAAAATGTCTGTGGCAGCATCTGAAATCACCACAACAGGATAAATAATAAAATATTTACCATGACACGGTAAGGCTCTCTCACCATGGCAGTGTAGGGCAGGCTCCCCAACAACATACTTCCAGCATTAGGTCATGGAAATGGTGTCAGAAGATGGTTTATTGTAAATTATGGCCTGGATTGCCACATATCCACTACACCTCCAGGAATCTGAACTCTGAAGTCATTTAGAGGTAGGGTTACATCTAGAAGAAAGGATATCTTCCCTGGGAGATAAAACAATACAGCATTTCTATGCTTTACAGATGTAGCAAGAGGGAAAAAAAACCCCAACATTGGAAATGGACATCGAGCTGGGGAAAACTCTTCTGAAACCAGAAAACTTTTTCCAGAAAAAGCCAAATAAAATTCTTGAGCATTAATACTAACCCTGCCCCTCCTTTGGCCTTTAAACTGCAAGACAGTCTGTTTCTGATTTTAATTTCATCTGCTCTTATCACTTGGATAGAAATGCAGAAAATCTTTGCCATCTATTTGCTCACCAAGGTTGTGCTGTGGCTTGCAGAGAACAGCCCAGCACAAATAATGCCAATAAACAGAGTCAAACCACACAGCCACTTTTCAAGTGGTATTCCATTAACCTGGATACCTTTCCCAGGCCTTTTTTCCTATTCTGATTGCAGAATTTGGGGCATCCAAAACAGCAGCTACTCCTGATCTTTACCTCTGTTGCCTCAGCAGTGGTGCCCCACCAGCAGCACATTTCAACAGATAGAAAGGCCACATTGCACTTAAAGGAATTCAATTAATGAAGTAATTAATGTAATGGAATAGTGAGAGCCAAAGTAAGGATTTCAAAGTTAGAAATTGTGATGTTCTTTTCAAAATACAAAATATTGTTATTGTTTTTTTTTTTACCCAGATAGGAGTATTTAATTCCTGAGTAGACTTCTCTCCCTTTTGTGCCCCAGGTTTTTTTAACTTTGATAAAGCTGATAAGGAACTGAAGGAGGTTGAAATCTCCTTAAGTTATCCTTAAACACACCACACTGACACAGTTCTATATCATTGTTCCTTCTCAAAGCAGACATGGAAAGACTGAGTGATTTCCTCAAAATTAACACAGGCTATTGGCACCAAAACTTTTAGACAAATCCAAAAATTACCATATTAAGCTGCACCCCATTTTTCTGGAACACAGCCACTATGCCTAATTTTCCCTGAGGAAATAAATTACAATTAAATAAAAATTGAATGAATAGGGGAGGAGAAGCCTAAATATTAAACTATAAGTGTTGGAAGAGAATACAACTTTTTGGCTGATTCCACTGTGTCTATAAATTACAGCACAGCGTAATGTATCATGTCTCAGATACAAGAACAGCACTGAAAAGAATAATTTAGTTTCTCATACACAGAGTTAATGATGAATTACCATTTACATGTTTCATCATTCACTAGTACATATGGCTATAATTCAGGAATCGTGACGGTACAAAATCTATTACTCCAACAAAAGATTTGTATCAGACAATTATCTTGATGGTTCCTGTCTTGTTCTTGGAGTAGCAGCATATTCAAAGAGCTCTGTGAGTTATCTGCCAGCTCTGGAAGTTCTTAGATAGCAGCGAATCTCCCTCCTCAATCGTAAAAACAGAGGAGAAAAACTAATGTTATTTTTATGAGTAACTTAAGAAAGCTGGCATTCCCCTCTCTCCCCGCTGCAGTAAACCACTCATTGAGCCTATTCTTTCTGTTCTTTTAACAGGATTCCAGGGCTGCATTTTTACCTGTGTTTTCCTTCAGATTTTATGTGTTATACAGTCAGATTCTGAGGACCTGGCAATTCTTCCCCCCTGCACAAAGTGACTTGTTTTTCCAAAAGCCCATTATATTATGATGTTACAAACTCAACTCCAAAGGTCATTAATTCATGATTTAATGTTGTATGGGACAGTAATTTTTTACTCCCCATACTTTCTGTAGGGCTATAAACCAAAAGAAACCTGCAGATTAACTCTTTCATCCCTGGATACCATGCCTACATTCTTAGAGGCCTGTATCAAAAGCCATTTTTTCCAGTAGAACACAAGTAAATATGTTATGAGCCACAGGGACATGGAACAAAGCCATGAAATACTCAAATCCTGAATTTACTATTGACTCATTGTGCAAGCTTTCCCATGCCATTTAGCCTCCATAAATCTAGCTGGGAGGCTTCAATGAACACAGAACAAATTATGCCCAAATCCAACTGGGCCTATCTGGTTTCTGTCATGGTTTGACATCACCTGCTTAATTTTATAGCTCAACTTGCATTAGCAATCCATACCCAAGCCCATGCAACCTCATCTGTGCTACAAAGTTCACAGAGAGAAGACCCATCTCTCTATTTAGGTTTTATGATAACTCTGTGAAGCTCCTCCTGGTCATAATTTTTCTCTCGATATCAAAATACGTCTCCGTATTTTGATCCTCTACGCTGCTCCATAAGGCAGATATAAAGAACTTTTGAATGTGGTCTCAACTTCCATTTTCCACTGTAAAACTTTGCTTCCTGGAACAAGTACGAGAATCAAATGCATGTATTGACACTGTCTCTTTTATTTCCCGTGTCTTATCTAAGGAGTTTTCAGTGAGTCTGTCAGATTCCTTGATTAAATCATGCGCCTCAGCTTTGAGCCTGTTTTTCCCTCAGTTGACATCTCGCCCTAAATACAAGCTTCTGCTTAGGGCTACCTCTTCCTCATTCAACCTGTCAATCCTAAATTTATCAAAACTCAAGATGTGGATATCCTTTTAACCTATTTATCCACATTAGATAATTCTTGACTTCTCCCCAGGGAATGTTTCTGGGAAGCTTTCCATTCTTTCGTGTGCTTGGCTTCAATGTTGTCACATTTATGCAATTCATTTGTACTTCTGACTTTCATTTCTTTCAGGAAATGACAATTCATTTGTGGAGGTCTGACTCAGTTAAGACAAAGTCCATGGGAGTTGAAAGCTCAGCTGCACCACTGAGGCTCCATCTGTGAAGAGACTTTGACAGTTCTTTCCTGTAGCTGAAGATTCTGCCTCTCCAACTACAGGTTTGACTCCCTTCTGGACCTACACTTGATTTTATTTCCATTATTGTAACTTACCACTTTCAATAAATTGACAGTCAACTAATGGAGAACTGGGAATAACAAGCTAATGAACTGGGACTAATGAACTGGGACCTTCATAAGTGCCTGGACCTGGAGACAATCTCTACAGTCTTGTCCACAATTTGTCACTTGAAAACCACATCAAAACATCAAGTGGGATGAATATAGAAGTTGAAGTTAGACCTCCATATATTTGAAAAAATAAAAAAGGTGAAATTCTTATTGTTTTACTGTTTATATAGTTAACACAGTGAGAAAGATGCAGAAAGGTTTGATCATCATCCCCCTCTTGCCTGTTATTGTCATTTTTCTCTTCTGGAAATAGAATGATAAACTTGGATTAAGCCACCCCCTAATTCAAAACCAAACTGGATCCAATTCAGGTCTCAGCCTATCTATCAAAATACAATTAGCAGTCCTACTGAACATGATTTAACCTGATTTTTCCAGAGGTCAACATTAAGTGAAATCAGTGGAGAAGGGATGCATTTAGCTGAAGAGCAACTATGCAGGTTCCAAGGACATCCCATATATTGCACCAGGAATAAATCTCTACAAAGGTGTTTTGCCACAAAATTTTTCCTTCCTGTCTGGAGGTGTCTGGAGCCCTATCAGTCTTTCATATAGCATATTACATTCCCAAAATATACCAATGTGTCACACTGTAAAAATAGTACCCAAGGTACCTTAACTATGAACTTTACTGTGTTATAGACACCTAAGTGAAAAAAATAAAAGGGAAAATGAGGTTGCTGGAGCCACACATTTAACATGCAATTATATCTTTCTCATCTGGGCTTGCCTTCAGAGCCATGATAAGCAGTTCAAACAAACTATTTGTACACAAGCTATTGCTCGCAGTGCCTGGTGAAGCAGTGTTCAATTGTTATTCACACTCCCTCAACACGTTCCCTATGGAACAAAATAGGAAGTTATAAGAAAGTGAGCAGGAAAATAGGATTAGAAGGTAAAGCATGGACTCAGGAAAAGGTTACAGCCCATTAAGTGACAGGCTGTCACGGTCATGTGCTGACTTAGCCCCGGTCACCCTCGTAAAAAGCGCACACGTACGTGGTCGGTTATCGCAGATCAGCAGCAGTCACTTGTTAAATCTGAGCCTTAATTCCCAAACAAATATGTCCATCATGCTAAATGGAAGTAGGTATGTGCCAATACACTACTGTGATTTTAAAAATTCATTGGGAGGACTAAAAATAGCTCCTAGAATGCATTAAAAAAATGTGTTTCTGTGCTGTTCTTTGCGACACCCGTTACTTCACTTGTGAGAATGTTGCTACACCGTCCATCTTTATGAGATTATAGACCACAGAAAACACATGGGGAAGGCTGATTCTCTTCACATGAAGCCTTCTCTGCACCCATCTGGCAATATAAATAAAGCTTAGTAGCGAGGATAGATGACACTCAGTTCCAGGCCCTTTACACTGCTAGACTGGTGCAAAGCAAGGAGCCGGTGTCTGGTGTTTGTCTGACAAGAAGCAAATCTATTTTTGCTTATAGAACTCTGTGGCAGATCATTAGAATATAAAAAAGCCCAACAAACCAACCCCAAACCCAAACCCCAACCCCCAGATATCTCACTTGTGCCTACAGGAGGAGAGCGGGCTGAAACAGCACTGAAGACTCTGTTGAATCTTCCTGGACATTAATAACCAAGAACCACTAGAAATAACCATGGTAACAAACAGTAACTAAGTACAGTACAATCACCCTGATTACCATAGAATTAGCACAAAACAAATGTTTATTTTTCCTAAATACATGTATTATGATGATGATGATAATGTTAGTAACTACCCCAAATTACAGAGTATTTGCCCAAAATGCCAATGGCATTGCATTAAATGCTTTGCTCTGCACTTGTTTTCAGACTTGCTTGTAGTAATTGGTGTAAGTGTATTTATAACAGATCCTTTCCCCACTCTTTCTCCCACCCTGTCCCCCCTCCCTGACTCTCAACCAGCTCCATTAATTTGAATATCCATTGGATTCATTGATCACTTCACAGCTGACCACAACACTTTCCTGACATTAGTCATTGCACCATTAACCTTTTTATAAGGCTCTCACCTACTAGACAACACGGGTTTGATTTCAATTTACACTCAGGGATTGTGTATTCAAGGAATTATACCATGAAAAATGAAAATATTAATTTAAACTAATAGATTATATGCAGGGTTGGTCTTAAGTGCATTGAGGAAAAAAATGGTACTGTGTTAAAGGAAGTAGAAATATTGATAGTGCAATGGGATGTTTACTTTTTGTTTGTTTTTCCTGAGTGCCTCTGTGTCTAATCCCACTTCTTGGCTTAATTTACTCTGCAAATGATTCTAGGATGTCATCTGATTTCTCTGCTGAACCGTCTCACTTCCACTGTGCCACTGCTAATATTTGCTGCATCCTGGCAAGCATGTCTGGGAAGTTGACATGGCCAAAAGTCCTAGGCACTGCTTTTCCTGGTCTGCTTTACACGTTTGGAAAAAATTTAAACTTCAGTATAAGAAAAACATTCTTGGGAATTGCAGGGACCACAAAGAAATTCCAGTAAGCCAGGTCTACTGGTTTATCAGTATCCTAGAGCTGGAGTAACAGTTAATGGCTTTCCTTCTAGGTATGGGCCCATCAGATTCTCAAGTGTAAAGAAGCCTTCAGCGGGAAAGGATGAAGCCCAAACTCACACGTGGTTCTTTCCCTGGAACACGAACGCCAGATGAAGCAGGGAGTGACACTGAAAGGATGCTGAAAGTTAAACTAGAGGAAGGAGGCGAAGCTGTTGAGTCTGGCAACTAAGATCTAGAATGAGACTGTCATGCTGATTGACAGATATTCCATGGACCTGACCCCCTTGTCACATTCACCTCGTGTCAGTGGAACTGCATTAACTAAAACACAATGACTCAAAATTTACGCTGGTGCCAGTGAGAAGGAAGGGAAAAAAAACCCCATAACAGAACAGGTTTTATACGCACAGCCTGGGGAAATGGTTGTCTGGTGCAAGTGTCTGAAGCTCTGAAGGGAAGAGAGTTAGGAGGGCTTTTTGTGTGTGCACACAGCACGTATTCCACAGTTTCCACCACTCCCTCCAACAAAAGCTCACACACACACACAGAGGGGCACAACCAGACGCGGGTGCCATCCTCAGCCACATCCTCTGTATGTACTGAGATTCCCAGGAAGTTGAGGCTCCAGTGCAGCCCCAGACTGTCAGGCTGGGCTGGGTGTGAGCTGCACTGACAGCTGGCACTCGGCTGTGCTCAGCCCCCCTTTTGCAGTGTACAGCATCATGCTCCGACACGCGATTGAAGTAATTAGCTGCCGAGCGGCTGAACGTACCCCGCAGAGCACTGGTGTCTCGTCTGACACATCTGGGCACAGAAAGTAATTGAAACAGCTGCTTCTACCCATATGGCAGCAAAAGCTGGTGGTAGAGAGCCTGCTGGCTAGGCTGTACCAACCTCAGACAAATTAGCCATCATTAATCCCAGAATCTGACCAGCATACACACAGCCACTAATCAAGACATCTGGGGGAGGGGTGCTGGCTGGGGGAGGGAGGGAGGGCTGCCAGGGAAGAAAGAGGCCTTTAAAGATTATTCTTAATGGCAACAAAGTGTGAAAAAAAGAAGAAGAAGAAAAAAATAGCCTAATACTTAAGGAAAAAAAAAAGCAACAAACAACACCCAACAGACCACCACAGCCCTCCCTCCCCAACACTTTTCTCAATCAGCTTGTCTAGGTGGCTTTGCCCACGCTGTTCATTAGAGAGCTGCTAAAATAGCAGCATTGCTTTCTGAAAGTGTCACACTGATATATGCACATGTCTGGCATCACACAAAGATTATAAATAGCGCCATGTAATCTAAGAACCTGGGGTATTTTTACACTGTGTGGAATGCAGCAGTGGAGTCAGGGCTGGGGGTGAAAACTGGACCTGCCCTTGTATGTAGGTAGCTGAGGTGCACCCTTCTGTTCTGCAGGACCAAGCAGGCACATGTGGGCTGTTTTCTTTCATCTCTCCAACACCATTCTTGGCTCTGAACTCTGTCACCTGCAGTGAAGTTCTGCAAAACAACGTGGCTCATCTTGCCATTGTAAAATCCAGTGTGCGAGTGGGAGGACAGGGAAAACTTCATAACCAACACCTCCTAACCACAGACACACAGACTGCTGTGCAAGGAAGGAAGCAGCTTGTCTGGGGAGGAATGGATCAGATGATGCCTACAGTATTCCACCTCATGTTTGGAGTATTTTTTGTCTAATAAGGTGTGAGACCTAATCTGAGTTTTTGCTGTTGCTGGGGTATGGCTCCCCTGCAACCTCATACAGCTCAGCCTCACTTTCAAAAAGGTCAGATCCCTTTAGAGGGTTTTTCCCCTAGCCACCCACTCATGTTGCTTAACTTTACAGGAACAGAGCACCCAAGATCCTGCCCCAGTACCACATGTTGAAGAGCTGAATTTACCAGCCAATTTGGGAGTCCCTGGGGGAGCAGACATCCCAGTGACTGCACACACCATGCTGCAGTGCTAAAAGACCTTTGAGTGATGCCAAGTGCATGTACATTAGCATTTTAGTTGGTTTCAGGAGTGTGCTTCTGATTAATCCTCCTTACTGTGCCTTGGCTGGAGCTGTGGAATGGCCTGGGCTGCTTCAGCTTCATCCCTTCCTCTTGGATGCATCCAGAGCAGAAGAGAAGTGCCATGAGTGCACCTACCGCACTCCAGCTGCTAACAGGGCTGCAAAGAGCCAAGCCAAAAGCAGCCCCTCAACAACAGGATGGTGTGGATGCAAATTCTGTGGTGTTTGACAGAGCCTCCCCTTGCAGACTGCTTGCTGACACACATCATCTCCAACAGCACAACACTGGTGCTGGGGTGGTGTGATACAACAACCGCGAGCACAACTCTGCTGTTACCATATTTACTGTGAGCAACCAAACTATGCTGCAATTTATTCACAAACTGCTAATGTTCTCCAAACAAGCTCTTGGCACTGCTGCTTTCCTCTTCATTTTAGCTGTTCTCTGCACTGCTTTGGTAGTATAAGTGGGATCACTTGCACATGGTCCCACGGTGTCCCAGGCAGCGCTGCATTCCAAATACTTTTGGGATAAATTTTTTTCCCTCTGAGGAAAATAATGCTGCTTGCTTTAAGACAACCATGGATCTCCCCCAACTCCTCAGCTTTCAGATCCAGAGGTAAGACAGGTTATTTTGCAGGAGGAAAATCCCACAACTCAAGTGTGAGAGGAGGAGAGGATTAAAATTAGTGAACTGCATAGTGCCTGCACACCTTGCAGGTTTGCAAGCAGACTCTCTCTGACCTCACCACTGCTTCATTATCACGTGAAACATGCACATCTCACTTTGTCCATGTGGGATGAAGAATTTAAAACCACTTGTCTTACAGTAGAAGCAGACACTCTGCCTGGATGTTCAGAGAGGACTAAGCAGCAGTTTCACAGTTGTCTGGTGTTGGTGATCCCTCTTCTCTGCTCACGTCTTGTCATGTCCCTCCAAGCCTGACTCTTCTTTAAAATCTGCTTTATGAGTAAAATTCCATACAGAGATTTGTGAAATTTGGATGCCTCCCTAAACAAACATGCAATGTCTTTCCCCGTTTGGAAGTCAGTTCTTATCGATACACTGCTTTATGGTTATTGGGATAAAAGATGCTGTGTAAAAGTCTGTATTACATCACACCACTTTACAGCTTCACTGCAGGCTCATCTGAAGGAAGATGAGCTACAAGACAGCAATTGCACTGGTAATTAACAGAGTAAAAGTCATTATGGAAGGCACATGAAAGGCAAACATGATTTCCTTAGAAGGGTTTCCTCAAATGTGATTCTCTCTCTAGCAATAAGCTGTGGTTCCCTTGACATCCTAGTCCCGGTTTATTGTTTTAAACAAACCTGTTACATAAGAAAAGTTCCTGTCTGGAAAGCTCTGCTGACAGCACGTGTTTGATGACAAAGGAGGCCCATAAACTGCAGCACAGTGGAGAAAGCAGCACAAGCAATGTGACAATCTTGGCTGCTGGGAGTGTGGATGCGCTGGCCGTGTCCTGCCTGGCTCCCGGGGCTCTGCTCACACTCAGCTCTGTGGGATGAGCCTGCTTGGAAGCAGAGAGAGCAGAGTGAGGTGGCCCCTTGTGATTTGTTTATGGGAATGTTGCTTCCATCAATCTGTGTCTGAGAGGGATGCAAGTATGGTGCTAATGCTTCCCCTGACACATGGATCAGGTAACGCTGCCAAAAAAATATCCCCCCCTTGCAGACATTCCACAGCTTCTGGATCTTGAAGGCAGATGTAAGTTGTGTCTTCTATACAGGATGCAGGCATCTGCAATGTGGTCTTTTCTTTGGTTAAAAATTCCCTTTTTTTTTTTTTCTTTTTTTTTTTTGATTGCTTGGCTGGCAGGCTAAGGCACTCTTTATTACCAAGAAGGCTGTAAGAAGAGTCACAGACTACAATTTTTCTTCCAAATGCTGCTGGCTATTTGCTTTCCAAGTTTCTCCTTTATTCTATGAAGTTTTATTCCTATAGTTGGGCATTGCAAATATTCTGCAATAATTTTGCTTCAGCAATATAAAATTGTGGGTGTTTTCCAAGAGCCATATGGAACATTTTCTTTAATTTTTTTTCCAGGTCTACCTCAAAAGCTTTTCCAGGTACACATTTTCTTTTGTGTAAAGACAATTTATAATCTGATAGATTAGCACTCACTGTGCATTGTTGATCCACTGCTGAAACACCTGAAGTGGTGCCCACTTCACTAATTCCCTAACAAATGTCCTGGTTCAGCACTTCCCCTGGGACACATCCTAATGCAAGTGAGAAAATGACTTACTGATTATCAGGCCTCATAGGCTGACATGTTTAGCTGTCCTGCCTAAGCACTTGAAGCAAATGAGATTTTTGTAATTTGGTGAATCAGCACAAATAAAAGCAGAACAACCCCCTCAGAGGTAAATTAACAAAGCATTTTGAACTGAACAGCTGAAATAGTTTCAAGTGCTGGAAGTGCTAGATCTAGATATTCAACTTTTTTTTTTTTTGGAAGACATTCTGCAGTTCAAGCAAGTTGACAACACTGAAACAAATTAACTACACATTACCATCCATCTGAGTCTGCAGCCTTTTGTGAGGAAGCTTTGCTGAAAACTTCTTCTCCTTCTGACAATGGAATTTAGAATAAGTGAAAAGAGATGGATGCAGGAACGGAGCAAGGAAAAATTTGGTTGCTGTAATTCTGAAGTCCGTGTAAAATGCAAACAGGTGAAATGACAAGAGTAGGAGGAGAGGAGGTGATGCTGTGAGAGAAGAAGAGAACATTTCTGTGTCTGCCTTGGCTGAGTGATGAGCAAGGGACAGGGAGCAGTCTGGAAAGAAGCATGGCAAAATTCAGGAAATGCTTTAAGCAGCAAGAAAACTTCGCTGGTGGCAGAATCAGCCTGTCAGTCTGAAAACTGAGTTCAGTTCTTTGAAACATTTGAAATCTGACTTTAAAGTACTTTCAACCTTGGTGGGAAATAGGGTTCTAGGTATGGGACAGCCCTGAATCTGGAGAGAAGGAAACTTGGCACATTTGCACTGATTTTCCCTCTTCATTCTGTCATTGATCAGGACAACAGGTTGGTTTGGAAAAAGCAGCTCAAATGCCCTTTGCTTTTTCTATGGGAGCTGGACATTCCACTTACCACCTTGCACATTACTTATCTGTGGAAAAAAATGGAAGAGCAGCTTGTCCTGGCCAAGAATTCCAGAAAGGAAACGTGTGGTTCTCCTTTTAAAGGACGGAATTTTGAGAAGTGTGGATTTCCTCAAGCAGCAACAATAAATGCCCAGCATATGTGAGCACCTGCAAAGCTGCATTGGTAAACATCTAAAAAAAGGGACCTCTTCCCCCTCCCCTTTGTCCACTACTATATTTATGAAATGAATTACATTTTTCAACAAGAGGATCACTGTTTTCCTTCCAATTCCCTTCCCAATTTGAGCCCCAGGCATAGGAACCACACTTCTCAATTAAAACAGTTAGCACAACACCTGGATTACAACTCTGCACTCGACTGGGGGCCATATGGTTTATTATTCCACGTCAAACCTCAGCCATGCACATATTCTCTCACATAAATGCACCCCCCAATATATATTTTGAAAGCCTCTGTGCTTTACTTCTTTATATACAAGTAGCTGTGGCACAAACTGAAATTTCTCTGCTCAGCTGCAGCAGACAATGGCCTGAAATGTTAAGATTTCACAAAGGTTTGCTTCCAGATATTTATGGGAAAAAAAAAAAATTCAATTTGAAACATCTGCAGTTCTTCATATGAAACCTGTCCTGAGGCCATGTTGTACCTGTGTCTGAAGCTTCCTGCCTGACCATTCCAGGTTACAAATTAATTATTAATCTACATCTCATGTATGTGTGTGTGCTTGAAGAGGTGTTTATGTTACCAGTCTGTAAATACTTCTTCACTCAGATATTTTAAGTCATCTGCAAGGTCTGTTACCTGCCTCTGTTAGAAATGTGTAGGCTTAAATCTATGGTACTGTCAGCTTGAACTGCATTTGCAATGAGTATATAGGATTAAACAGGGCCTAAATTATCTTTCTATATATATCTTATGAACAAAAGTGCCCTTCAACATTCTGTTTAAAATGTTGTGAGCCCAAACTCTGCTGGGCTGCAGCAGGATGGGCAGCGTGGGCAGAGGAGGGGGTGATTCTGCTGAGGACATCATGACACCCCCTAGAATGTCCATGGTCCCAAACGCTCAACTCACTCCATCTGCAAAGCCACAACATTCATCTTTCTTAAAGATTTTGGTGAATTTTACTAAAATTGTGTTTCCTTTATATCACACTCTGCCTTCCTCTGACCCTTAAGCATTGTCACTTTTTGTGCTGGGCTTCCACAGATCCCTTTTTTTTTTCATTTTTTAAATAGTTCTGAGAGCATGTTTTTAATTATAATCTGAGGAAGAAAATAAACGATATTTTTGGAGACCCCCTTGGAGCATTCTCAGGGTGGTTCGCTTATAAATCAAATTATTGAGGGCTTAATTGTGCAACCCTTCTGTCTTGCAAGCCCTTACTCATCTGAGTAAGTTCAGGGAGACTTCCCAGTGGGTAAATGCTCACTAACATGTGTGCACAATCTGGCATTACATGAATATCACTCTCACATATTTTGTGGCCCAGTGTATTTCCAGTATTTGCAGTGTGTTAGATACAGTTTAATGGTAAGCAGCTGTTAGAAGTGATTTATCAACATTATGGGCCAGTTTCTAACAACCTTACTGAGAATGGTACCCAACTCCTCAAGGAGTCCCTTTCAAAGCAGAAGGAATCACACACTGGAACACTGGGTCAGAATCCAGCCCTGGAAAGCTCAAGTCTTTTTTTTTATATATATCTGCTGGATACTTTGGCCCAGTCCTCCAAAATATTCAAACACACATTCAGCTTTGAGCACATTCACACATACCCTACATCCTTAGCAAAGAAAGCACTTAAAAAATCAAAAATGTAAATGCATTTTTAAAATTTTTCTGCAGGGTACTGATTTTGAAAGAGATGCTAACATCTAATTATAATTAAGTACATAAGTTCTTTTGGTATTCTCCCTCAGTCACCAGCACCTTGAAGGATTGACCATGCCCAGAAAAAATAATCTCAAAACGTATTAATCATCTTGTGACAGAGTTTGTCACTTATTGCTTTTAAATCTATCATATGTAGAAGGCTGGCATGGGACAAAATTGCTGCAGTTAGGAAGTGCCTTTATCCACCTATGCAGAGGAATTTTTCTTAAGAAAACTAAAATATATATATATATATATGTATGTGTGTGTGTGTGCAAGCTTTGTGTATATACAATATAAAAGTGTATATACACATATTCTTTATTTTTTTCCTGCATCTCAGCAAACAAGAACTTGGTTTAAACCTACAAATAGGTTTGCTCCTAACCCTGTCTCGATTTCAGAAACCAGATATATTCTGCCAGGCTCTGTATGCAGGGTCAGCTACGCCTTGTAATTAATTTAAATATTTCTTCCACAATCACCTATGCAAGCAAAATCCTGCCTATGGATTTATGGAAGCCCCTCGCTTTCCTGCTGGACATTACCAGAAAATTAAATATGGCCAAGAACAGGAGAAAGGAGGCAGACATTGTGTCAGTGAGCTCACTGAATGTCAGTCCATCTGTTGGTTTATAGGTTAATGTCCCACTTGTGCCCTTTCCTGTGCCATTATCCCTTGATTTCCCGCAGCAGGATTTGGAAAACAAGGCCCTGGGAGTCAGGCAGACACATTTGCTTGTTACAGAGAATAGGCTTGATAAGATGCTCTGTAATAACAGACCCGGGCAGCTCCCAACAAAATACAGCAAGACACGTAAGGGAAAAAAAAAAAAATTGGAAATTTAACTTTTAGTGATAGTGACTGCGTGTAGAGCCTGCAGCAGTCTCATCCGTCTGACCTTGCTTTGTGAACTACAAATGACCTCCCTGAAAAACAACAGAGACCTTTTCTTGCTCTAGGCTGTCTCTTGATTGTATCTCTTCCTTCAGGTTACTGTAACTGCTCTTTTCCAGGGGTTGGGAAGGAAAAAAAGAGAGAAGCAGAGTAGAAACACTTAGCTGAAGACCCACAGGCCCCCCAGGCCTGCTTCCCCCTCAGTTCTACCATCACTCTATTAATAACAGACAACGTTTTCATTAAACGATGCACTTTCCCGCTCCAGGATAGACTTGAGTTTTCTGCACTGATCATTATAAAAGTCCCAGGAGGGCTCCTACAACCACACTGTCTTCACAACAGAGACAAGAACTATCTGTTCCTACACAAACCATACACTGCAGTGATCCCAAGAGTGAAAGAGACCTAATAACCCACAAGTGAAAGAGGTACGGAGCCTAGTTATCAAATTCCATCCTGCAGGATAAAAGCATCCCCCATTCCAACTTCTCATCCAAGGTCTTTGTGGATAAAAGGTTTCTCTGAGCTGCCCCTGAATGGCAGGAAGCTGTTCCTCGTGCATGGCAATTGCCCTTGTTTTACTTGATTTTAAATTGAAGAAACCTCCCTTACCATACTGGATCTTTTCCCAGCGCTGGCTGAGCTGTTAGTGCATTTAGGATACAGCCTTCTGTTTGATTAAATACTTGAATACTTTTAAATTGTTGCCTCTTTCTCTCCTTTAAAGGGCATTATTGATACCCAGGTAGCCCTTGGCCATTATTTTGGGCAGGGGGCTGCACAATCACATATGGTGGCACCACCCCCAGTCTGAGGGATTTGCAGTAAAAAGAAACACTGCACAGCACCCAAAACTGAGCCCAGTCATCACCTTCCCCCGTCATGGATGATATTCTCAGTAGACCCTCTCCAAAAGGTAAATTAAGTCCTATTTTCATTTTTCAAAGGCTCCCCTGTACTCTTAATCTTTTCTTATGAAAATTGGATGAAGAAAGTAAAAAGATCAATAACTTAAACATGAAAGTAATCAAGCTATCATGAATAACCGACTGCAGGGAATTCCTCACAGCAGTTCCTTGGAGTTCTTGGAATAAAAGGCTACCAAAACCATTTATTTATGGAATATTAACTAAAATCTGGCTACAGTACAGCTAAACATGTAACAAAAGTTGAGTTAGCACTGCTAGTAAAACTCAAGTTCGCAGTCCAAAAAAAATTTCTCAAGGATATTATCCCACTGGGAAAATAATGAAAATTTTACAGCCTAAAACTTTGTACTTGCAAAAATTATGACTATTGAAAATGTTCCACGAGCAGCTGGAAACAGATTGTGTGGCCACTGGTATGGTTAATAATGCTGCTGGCATGCCAAACTCATGGGCACTGCTGGCCAGGGAGGGTGAAATGAAGCTTCACTTTTTGGGTGGTCACCTTGATTTCCAGATCTGGCTGCTCCATTGTGGCATCAGCTAAAAAGCTTGTAAGGCCCTGATTGAAGTTCCCTCTTCACTCAAATATTCCCAGTAATGGAACAGGAATGGTCCAGGCAGCAGCCACAGAGAACTTGCAACCAGCTAATGCTTCAACAGTAAATAAACCTTCCTTCCCTGATGATTATTTTCATGAAGTCCTGGTCCACAAAAAGTACATACTCTGGATTTTTAAATGTCGTTACGCCTTGGAAATCCATATGACATAAACTTTTGCCTAAAAATCAATTCTGAGTTACAATTTGATTAGCAGAAAATTGCCATCACATTTGTTTCTACATTTGTCTACCTCATGTCCTTTTCATTCATAGGCTGGACGATTTAAGCTTTCTTTAAAAACTCCCCAAGAAATTCTGTGACATTAAAATGTCCTTTGATGCTCTTTCACTAAGCAGTGAATATTAACAGTTATGGTGACCCTGTTCCCTAATGTGTCTCTGTTGGATCAATAGCAGTTAAGTGCCACTGTTTTACAATTAAAAAGGGGATCATTTTAAATTTAAAAGCTCATAGCTAATTTTCTTCTTGGCACTTAATAGCATAATTCATTTTTGAAAAACCACATAGGGAGAGCATATACTTTATTCTTTGTTGGCAGCCTTACTGGGGCTAGTTTTAGTACTCATTGTTGCATTATGTATAATTTACAGCAATGCCCAGTCAAGCCATCCACATGGCAGAAGTGTCATATTGCTCCAAAATATGAGTTTGATCCACAGGCAAGAATTAGAGGAAGAACCTGCTGGTTTTATACCTCAGTGAACACCTCTCTGATAAGCATTTTGTAGTGACTTGCTTCCAGGGTTTTGTTTCTGCACCTTCTTGCTGGGCAAGGCCTCAGCTCTTAGCAGGCCAAGAGAATTTATTTTGTGCTTGAAGAAGCCAACGGGCAGGAGTTTCTGAATTCTGGGCAATCCAGTAAAATAATGAGTACTACTACTACACTGAGTAGTACACTACTACTACACTGAGAAGTAAAACTTGACCCTTCCTACCCGCCAAAAAACCCACTCTCATCTTCATTCCTGTGAGGTTTTGTTTTGTTTTTATTTTGCAGCTAAAAAAAAATGAACAGAACTATGAAAATCCTGCTGCTTTTCCCCTAAATTCCCCAGGGGTATTTTGAACTTGGACATTCCCACTATGGATGCAGTAGCCAAGGGTGTGCCTGCACATTTGTAGGCTTCTACCTCCTACTGCACAAGAACAATGTCAGATCAGTGCATGCGAACAATCCCAGATCTTAGATTGCACGTCCTACAGTGGAAAAGTAGCTCTTGTAGGGTTTATTAAGTTGTTAGAAGTTGAAGAGGGAATGGGGAGGTTTCTGGTGAGTAGAAGCTTTTCTGTTTTCAATGTTTCTGCCCTAAGTATAGGAACTTAGGAGTTCCACATACTCTCCAAGCACCATAGTTTCAAAACTTTGTTATTTGCAAATCCCTGAATTCGGGAAGGAACCCACCCCCAAATATTTCCAGGTGGTTTCAAAGAGGGAACACGGACACAGAACTGAGGGAAGTTTGGGACTACACTTCAATAAATGTTGGCATTTCCTGAACTTCAGTCTCTTCTCACACCAGAGCAGAGAGCAGCAAACAGCTGACTGCATCAGTGTTGGGTTTGTGTGTGATTGCAGTCACAGAGGTGTTAGGCAATTATTACCTGATTGTTTCAGTGACTTTGTGAAAATGAAACCTACTCTTCCCTGCTCCCCCTCACCCTGGAAAAATCCTACATGAACTCTAAAAAGATATTTACAGAAAACAGCACTTCTGGCCCCAGCTGACACTGACAGTAGCAGACAAATAAGCTGCACTCATTTACAGGTAAAGACGAGCTGGGGCTTTTAACGTAAAAGCCCATATCCATCCTGAATTAAATAAATTCTCTTTTAACAAATCACTGCTGTGCATTAGTAACAAACTAACTGGAGCCACCGAGCTGCTGCAGTGTGATAAAGGCACATCAGACAGGAAATGTTGGGTTAATGTGAGCTGGCCCCCTGGGACACTCTCACCCAAATGGTCAGGGCTGTAACCCAAGTCAGCGAGGGGACTGCCAGTGGCAGTGGTGGCAGATCAGGTTCTGACAAAGCCTGCTGCTCCAACACGCCTCTGTACAACACAATTAACTGCTTACACCAGGCCTTGCCTTGTTTCTGCCACGTTACACTTCTCACATTTCATGTAATAGTGTTTGCAAAGTGCTCCCACTTTTCAATTAGCCAGCCCTGCCTTCCCCTCGCTCTCATCTGTGCCATTCCAGCTGAATCCAGGGCACTGCCCAGAAGTTCAGACTCCCAGACACAAACTCTCAAAGCATGTCTTTCAAAGACACTGGCAGCAGTCTTGCATTTTTATTATTTTCTTTTTAAAGCTGGTCATTAGATGTAATTTATTCTGTACACCTCTGGGGAATCAAATCAGGGATATAACTTCCCTTCGCTTTGCTGCCCTAGGTGTACAAGATATTCCTAACAAAACAAGCAGTAACCACTTCATCTGCAGAATAACCTTTCTGTGAGTGTCCTTCTGCCTATTGATTTGCTGATCTCCATCACAAAATCTAAAACTACTGCTTCATACCCTGCTTCCTTTTGAAGTAGACTTATATAATTGTATACAGATAAAAAACCAAAAATAAATCAAAGACCCAGGAGTTTTGCCTCCCCTCTCTGTGCCCTACAAGGAAAACCACAATCGCATTTGCCTTTGTGTAATTATCCTTTCATACCTGTGTGAGATGCAGCACTCCATGGGCTGGGTTTTCATTAGGTGCTAAGTGCTCACAAGTATCTGCAAGGCTGTCAGTCACCTCAGAAAATACACCAGCTGATTTTCCAGGACTGCAGGACTGTGTTCACCAACCAGATACTGCATGGTCACTTCAAACCAGTTCACGTAAAACTTGATTTCAAACTCTCTAGGAGTTAGAGAAGATTCCAACCCAGTTATAGTTCATTTCCAAAATGCAGACACTGCAGGTAGCAGGTTAAGTAGTCTGACAGGTCGAGCACTGGCTTGAAAACTTCAGATGATCAGAAATCCTTAAGCAGGTTTGTGTTTGGTACCCCAGTTTCAAAAAACTCTCAGAAGCAACCAAGCCAGCCTCCTGTAAGAATTCAATTTTTACACATCTCAGCTCAGAAAGTTCCCAGGATAGGAACACCCCAGACTGTGGAACAAGAAATGCTCTCACACAAAACCAGATGCAAATGTAGTTCATGTTGTAAGTTTTCAGAGCTGGATGTGAAACTGAGCTAAAATTGTCTCCTAAACCCCAACTTTTATTACAAGAAACCAGTTACTCCCAATTGCCTGATCTAGAAAACAAAGAAGTGAGAATATCTTGCTTTTTTTCTTTCTTGTATTTCTGATAAGGCATCAGATGAAAAGGAGTGAAAATTACTATTTCTAAAACTTCCATGCCACAAAAACATCAGTTTGTAATGAAGACTAAAACCATATTTTGGTAAATCTAACTGTTCTGTCTATACAATAGTGATTGGAAAGGTAGTTTGCAATCAGTGATATTCAGCATGGCACAGGATCCTTTCTGGCAACCCAGGAAATAAAAAACTTAAGGAAACACAACCAAGGTATTTTTTCTGTTGCTGGAAAACCTCTGGCTGAAACGAGTCAGCCTTAGCTTGGAACAGCACTGAGCTGAAGCTGATTACACCCAGGCAGGAGTCTGAACCAGGGCTGGGAATGATTCCCTGTGTGTGTGGATATTTTACCAGACATTTGGGCATGTTGGTGGTAAAACTGTCCTCATGGTTTTTTCATCATCTGGAAGAGTCTGGGTATGGACAGTAACAAGTGAAAATAGATCCCCTTCTTCAACATGAATTGTAAACAAAAGCATCAGCTGGAGGAGCCTGACCTCTAACACTCCAGTGTCTGGAGAAGGAATCATTCTTTTGGTCCAATACATTTTCAAAACACTCAGGAAGGTCTGAGATACCAACCAGACTTCAGACCTGATCTGGAGGCCAGAGGCCCCCCCTGCTGACTTTGTGGATTTGGATCAGGGCCATGGAGAAACAGCAATTCCTCCAGCTTGCACTGGAAGACAATTGCCATTTGTAGGCAACGTGTGAATATTCAGGGGGCTTTATTACACTGAATCCAGTAAAGTTTTACTCTGTATTAAGTTATTGCAGTGTTTGAAACTGAGCTGCAAAGTTTTGATTAAAAAAAAAAAAAAAATCAGTGAATTCCATATGGCTCCCAGGTGTTCCTCAACCTGGTCCCCAGTTTCCCCTTTCACCAGAAAAAGAAAAAAGGGATCTGGATTTATACCTAGAGATACCCTTCACTCTGCCACCACCCTGGTGTTATTGTATCCAGCACTGCAGACAAAGCTTGGAGCTTCCTGCACAGTGTGGGCCCAGGTTTGCTTTCCCACTCTACAGCATTTACAGATGTTTTCAGGAAATTTGCTCCAGGCAGGTGAAGAAAGAAGTAAACTTTTTGGTTTTCCTCTATATTAATATTTCCTGCCTTGTCTCAACATCCATGTGTGATTCATTCTCCATTCAAGATGTTCACCTAAGCGGGCAGAAAGTCAGTCAGGATTTTATTTTAAACCTTGTTAGGTTATTTTTTTAAAGCATGTTTATGAGTTTTCTTTCATTCAGGTAATCTAACCACACAAAGTGTTCAAGTACAACCAAATCTTACAGGTACCATCTTAGAAGTCACTTCCAATATTTTCCTTTTATTTATGATGTAAAATGTTGCAGCACAGAAACAATCTTAACACCTTTAGTTAATTTACTCATTTATCTTGATAGAAGAAAAAGACACTAAAATTTAAACTGATTCAGATATTTTTCAATTACAAACCAAATTGGATAGTGCCATGTAAAACCACAGAAAAATCCTGCTATTTCTCATTCTTGTTCTCCCAATTTTTAAACTTAAAGACTTCAGAAATGCAATTTTCCAGATTTTTACCTGAAATCCTACTGACATTTTTGTTGCTACAGGACAAACTGTTTTAAGCAGGTTAAACAAAAAGAATCACACCAAGACGTGGAAAAGTTCAGCTAATGCTCCCTGTGATTTTGAGATAAGTTAAATAGACTTCCCCACATTCAACTCCTAAGTCTAATTGTTTTCCAGACACCCACAGACTCTGCAGGAAAGTCAAGGAAGAAAAAGCAAAAGCTCATGTATCAACAAAACTACATTTTCCTGCTGAAGACAACTTTGGGATGAGGAAAAGGGACCAGCACAACAAAAACCGTACAAGACTCAAATTTTTGGGATATTTTTGTTCCTGTTAAGTTGGGGAAAAAGAGCAGAGCCCTTTGCCCAGGAAATCCTGTCACTTTTCTCCAACAGCCACTGTTTGTTCTCTGTTCCTCCCTCTGCACAGTCTCTGGGTTGTTCTGCATTTCCCCACTTTCCACACTTAAATTGCCTTCCAATACCGGGCCCCTTCAGCCACTGGAACTTTTTAAATACATATATGCAGGTGACAGCTGTCTAGGGAGAAGTACATTTCCCTCTTCTGGTCCTTTATGCTAGAGTTGATGCCACACAATTCCCTAAATATGGGTATTTGCCATGGCAACAACTGCAGCACAGTTTTGCAGAACTCTCCCCTTAAGTGGCTTAATGGAGATGGTATTTATTCCCTTTCTGAAGATTTAGCTTCAGTGACACATTAATACAAACATAAATGGAGCAAATATTTGTGTGCTTCTTGGGAATAACAAAGGCACGTTTATCTGATACACACAGAAAAGACATTTTTGAACCTCATTAATACATGAGTAGAAGTCAATGGAGGAAAATGGATCTTGTTAACTGGCTTCTTGGATACCAATAAGCATCTCATTTGCCTTAAACATATCAACCTAGCAACACTATTTATTCAATATAGAATAATCAGTGACATTAGAGAGCCCCAGCATTGCACACAGAGGAATGATTAATCTATTATTCATTCCACAATAAAGACTCTGAGGGATTTACCATATGAAAAGTGATATTCAGAAAAGGAGGTGGTATTTTTTTTTCCCTGACCTGTATGGGAATTCCTGTCCTGTGGGATGAATTCCATTGAACATCCTGTGGGATGAATTCCATTGAATAACATTGAGAGTTTTGGTTGTGGGTTTTGCCTTTTTTTTTTTTTTTTTTTTTTTTAAGTACCCTTCCTTCCTGCGAGGCAGAAAAGAGATTCCAGAGGACTCTGGGACTGAGTATGTGGTGTGAAAACACAGGAACACAGGCATGGAACTTTGTATAGGCTGTATCACTTTTATGCCTTCTGAAGAGATGGAATGGTGTTGATTTGAGAAGCAGAAGCTCCTTTTTCCTCACTGCTGCCCATCCTGCCAGGATAGCTGCTGTGGACACAAGGTTATATTCCCATGTAGACATCTTGTGCATGTGCAGACTCCTGTGTACAGCTGTGAAAAACAACTGTAACCCTCACACAAAGCTGCCATCAGCCTGGATTTCATGTCCAGAGGACATTCACAAGTCTGACATTGCTCCCAGGAGCCACAGAACCTCTGAGGGCACCTTCCCTGCCCACTCCAGCCCAACACCAGCTCGTGAGCCAGAGCACAGCCAGCTACCCCCACGAAAGCCACCAAACAACAGGCTGTGCACCTGCTCTGCAAAGTTTAGATGCAGCCATTAATTTTTTTTCATCAACTGTTTAATAATTATTAAGAATCCTTCTGCTTACTCTGCAGTAACAGCCATGGCCTGAGCTCCAGCACAGCAGCCATTGAGCCCTGTACACCAACAGATGCACAGCTGTGCATTTAATTGGTGTCAAGGTGGCACCTGAAAAAGCAGCTACTTGAATATAGATTTAAATAGCAGGACAGGTGACTTGCAATTACTACCTGTGCATTTGTGTGGACAGCTTGGGACTCTGCTGTTTCAAAGACCAAAACTTTTTAAATTTCTTTGCTTCAGGAAGTTTCTTGGAGAAGCAAAGAGGTCATTACAATCAAGGAGAACTTTTGTGTAAGTAAGCACTAAGTAAAAATTATAGAACTGGGATTTAGATCATGAAACTGTCTAAAAGGCAAGTTGTTATTTGATTTTGAAATGTAATTGAAAATAAGAATAATGAAGATAATTCCAATTACTCTGGAATGGCCTTCTGCTCCTTGCAGGGTGTGCAGTGATTAACTAGCCTTTTAGAGCACTTCATTTTTTTTCCCCCAGTGATGGAAGATTTACCCAGGAATCCTCGGGTAAGAATAATTTGTTTTGGCAAAGACATTTGCAGCAGAGTGGAGGGAGGGTGCTAACCCCTGTCTCAGCCCACTCAGCCCTTCTGGGCTGCCAGGGCAGCCAAGGGAGGGACTGGAGGAGGATTTTCCATGCCAGTTTGAGCAGGCAGCAAACCATGCACACAACTGCAACTTTGATCATTCTGGCTACAATAAAATTAACCTTAGGGCTGCATCACAAGGTGCTGGCCTCAGCACACCTGTAAACACCACTGAACTGAGTGTTTATGAAAAACAAGCTGCACTTCTAAGGACCTCTGATGAATGCTTAAACTTTACACTGCTGGACTCTGAATAAGGAGAGCTCATTGATGAATTTCTTTTTCATTTCACTGTTAATTTTGGAGAGTCCTACTGATGTACATGAGTTATGTGCTGTCTTAGGATGTTCTAGCAATACACTAGACTAAAAGCAATGGTGGCTTCTCTCATCAAGAGCTCTGCTGCATCTTACCACTTGTCACCCATGTGCATCTTTACTGAACTCCAGAGATCTCAGAGAAAACACTTTAGGATGACTAAAATAAGGGTACTGGTTTTTGCCACAGTTTAGCTTAAATTATGCAAAACTCTGAGATATGCGAGGCATAAAGAAAGGAAGAACAAGGCCTTTAATTGAATTCAAGATCCATTTCAACTGAATTGCTAAAACCCTAAAACAGAAGAGCAGTTTTGCATTCTGCTAACATAATCCACCTCCATCCATGTTACTCCCCATGAGTCACACACACATAAGCTCTCAGTGCACAAGAAGCAAGAAAAGACCACATAGCAAGCAGCTGAATCAGCCTCTCCTTTTAGGCCTTATATTTGCCCATGAAAATAGTGAATATTGAGACAGGACTATTCCAACTGTCATCTACAGCTCTTTGTTAGTGATAAGAAAGGAAATTTCTTCACTTGGAAATTCCAGTTTTTGTGCCAACAGCTGCATTGGTTCCTCTGCTGCTGTCAAGAACTGAGTTCACTTTAGACCTTTCCAACACAGCATCTCAGAAACTGTTTGCTGCTTCTCAGCCCACAGCAGGGTAATTCCTTCTGTGGGGCTATGGCCTCTGGAGGAGAAGGCATTTTTGTATTGCTGTCCTCTCAATCAGTTTGTAACACAGACAAGTGAAATGACAAGGCCAATTAATAAGCAGAAGCACATTCTGTGGGTTCAGAGACTCAGGCCCTCAAAGCTTTCAGCTACAGATCCTACAGAACAAGGCAGAGAGGCAGAGCTGGAATGTGAGCCACAGGAGCACTTCCCTGCTGGATGGCTGATGGAAGAGCACTGGGATGTGCCTTTCCTTGCTCCCCCAGCCTGCAGTGGCAGCCCTCACCCCACTGCCCTGCTCTGCCCACATTGCCCTGAGCACCAACACAGCTCCTCTCTCCCTGTTCCTCCTCCTGTAGCCCTCTGCCCCCTCCCTCCCTGTGCTGATGCATTCCCACAGTCCTACCTGAGTTACTCCATGCAGCAAATCCCTTTTCTCGGTCCAAGTCAGTCTCCATGGCCCAGACCAGCACCCACAGCCTCCAGGAAGGGGCTGAGTGAAGCAAGGGAGAAATATTCCCTTGCACTGTGAAGGCACTGGAGCCCTGCCTGGGCAAGCACTTGGGGCCAGCAGCTCTCAGCAATTATTACCTCAGGGTGTGCAGGGTGCAGCCCAGGCCCAGGTGAATTCCTCAGCCCACTGATAGCTGTGGAAATGAGTTCATAGATCATTCACCTCATCCCTGCACAAGCAGCAAGTTTTTGATGTGGCTCCCAAGCCCTGGGGGTAGAGGGGACATCTCTCCTGTGCTGCACCCATAGCTGGGGGACACAGGAGATAATGCCCTCAGAGAAGCCCCAGCAGCTGCTGTGGCAATGGGGGGAGCCTGGGAGTCATTGGGGGGTCCCCATGAGTAAGAGGTGCCCAAATCTCATTGTTTGTCCCCAAATCTCATTGTCCCCATGCAGCAGCAATCAATAGGGCTGTAATTACCACTGCTGCTTTTTGGTCCCCCTAAACAGGGGGAGCACAGCTTCGTGCCCATGCTCCCACTGAGGATGCAGCTCTGCAAAACTACTCCTCTTATCCTTCTTTACATATTTATTACAACTCTTTAGACTGATCCATGCAAACCAAAGGAAAGCCACCAATGGAAAGGGGCCGGCTTGTGCCAGCAATCCCCAGACTGTCAAGCGATCACTGAAGATTGGACAGGTCCTGATGAAATAAATGTTGGCTGCTGACTCTTCCAATTTTGCAACACTCCTCTGTGTCACTGGAGCAGCCTTGTCCAAGATTGAGATATTTGCAAACTGTCATCTTTCATAAATATCTGCCTTGAGTGACACTTTGCCCCCCTCCATTTCCCTTTGAAATGTACCTAGCTGGCACGGAGCCTGCGGGATTTCATTGCTTGTGATAGGTGATTAGCAAAGAGATGATTTCCTCCTCCCTCCCCCTCCTCCCCTCTGCCAAAGGGCTGAGTGACAGGTCCAAAAGGCGAAAGGCAGACTGGGGAAGCAAATCTGCCAGAGGCAGAAGTGATGACACTCCGAAAACACTTCATTCATCTTGCCAAATTACAGGCTGGGCTGGGGACTGATGGAGACTGGAGGAGGGAGGGGGGGATAATCTCCTGCCTTTGCCTTGCGTGTTCTGTGCTCAGAAACATTGCAAAGCAGCTCCTGGAGCTTGAAGGATGCACCCCAATCCCCTGCAATTTCTGCTCTGTAATGCTCCCGGGCGAGCTGCGACCTGGCTGTGCTGCAGGCTCGTGACAGCAGCATCAGGTGCCTTAGTCATGGGTGTCAGATCCCCTCAGCTCCCACAGCCTTCCTGCCTGGACGGCAGAAATGGGGCTGAGAGGGAAGAGCCACCTGCACAGCCCTGCCCTCATTTATCCTGCTCAGAGGGCAAAGCAGGTATTTGTGGTTGGGAGTTTTCCTGTGTCTGTTTTGGGAACCTTGGAGAGGTAATTTGGGAATGAACACAGGTGTGAGCCACTGATGATGCTGCTCTGGGATGAGCTGGGATGTCTTCTGAGAAACAGCAAAAACTAATTGTGTGCTTGGACAAAGTTTTGCACAAAACTTCTTTTCCCTTTCCCATTTGGAATGAGAAATCCACTGATTCTTTTATTTTTTTTTTTTTCTCCTCAAAACGTTATCTAAAGAATGGCTTGATTTGGGCTTTTTCATTTAGGGAATTTTTTTTTTTTTTGGTTTCTGGGTTTGAAGTGGATGCCTGTCTCAAATGTAATTACTTTTTTTATTTTTTTACCTTACATTTAATGGTTTAACATTGAAATGTTTCAGACTTGCCAATTAACTACTACAACCCAAAGTATTTTGCCTGAATTCTCAACATGCCCCTAGTCTACTCTATTTACATTTTCAGACTTGACATTTCCTTTTAACAGTGAGATTGCTAACAAAGGAAATTATGTTTTCCTCCTGTCTTTGCCAATGGACGTTGTAAGCAGTGATCATTGAATCTTAAATTCACTTTTCCAACTGAAGAGCAAGGCAGTTATTTCAGCTGGTGCAACTGAAACTCTCTCTCTTCTGTCATCCTAAAGTACTTCAAGAGATGCACAAACCACTCCTGAAGAATGAAAGAGAAGGATTTTATTTTTAATAATACATGAGTTTTTTGCTACATGTCAAAGGGAGAACACCAGATTCTGTTCTCTCCTAGGCAAGTCTAAGACCTAGGGTGCACTCAAACACAGACTTAATGCTGTTGTAAAAACTTATTTGAATTTTGTTATATCAGAACCTACAGCTCAAATAGATGCTGATGTCACTTTTCATTTTTACTTGTGTAAATGAAGCCTTGGCTGCCTTTCTGTAGCATCATCAATGGTATATCTCCCAGACTACACTGAAAATGGAGACCAGGGCATAATAAAGTGAATTGCTAATAACAAAAATAGATGCCTAATACATGACAGAGTGAAGTGTCTACTCTAGACAGGAGAAGTACCATCTAAAATGATCCTGAGCTAATCATCCCAGAATCAAAAATATCAGGGGTGGAAATGATGAATGGCACTGTCTGTCCTGGAACTGTTTGATACAAGCAGGTGTGCTAGGCATTTATTTGCTAAATTCCATTCAGCAGAAGTAATTCTAAAGAACTTCTCAAGGTTCTAAATTAATTCTAAAGAACTTTAGAATTTTCTAACAGATGAACCCAAACATAATATGGTTCCCTTTTTCTCTTGAACACTAAGGATGCGCTCAACTGGGACTCAGAATCTGCATGTTCCCCACTGCTGGGTGCCCCATATCCAAGTGCTCAATACTGTCACCTGGAAAAGTTATTTCATGACAACAAAATTAGATTTTTTTCCTTATTGTATAAGCTTTTGCTTTTAAATCGGAAATGCTGGAAAACGACCATCATTTGGTGTTGGAACTGGGGAGTACCATCAAACATAAAAACAAAGCACAGGAAGGATCAAAGTGAGCCAATCCTTTCCAGTAGATTTCACTACTAAAAATGTGTGCAAAAAAGAGAAAAATCTGATGCCATTTATTTTGAGAAGTTCTGTTCTGCCATCACTCAGCAATTTACAACTTCAAACAGCTAATTGAAATATCACACACAGTGTGAGGTAGGCTGGCCTAAAAACCGAATATCCCTCCCCCTTCAGACTGAGGAATCAGGGAAGAGAAATCACAATGAGTTTCTCAAGAACAAACATTGAGTTTGTGATGGAACAGAGACTAAAACCTGGGGGCTCTTTGTCTCCCTTCAGCCACCTTGCTGCTTTATTCGTGTTTGCACACAGCCTGACCTGCAGCCACACAGCAGAAAAAACACAACAGAAGGAGGGAGAGTATGAATAAGCAAACCTGCATGTCAGCACATGGACAAATAACCCAGTTCTGCACCCACAGAGCAGTTCAGGTGAGGTTGAAGCACCTCTACCAATACTTGCAACTAAAAGTAAAAATCCTTCTCAGCTGTCCCTGTAGCTGAATTATTTCCCCTGCAAAATCAGAATATAAGAGAGAAGAGATTCCTCATCCAGAGTGTTGGGGGCTTTCTCCTCCTGGGAGAAGGAGCTGTGATCCCCAGCTCTGGAAGCAGCCCAGGTGAGTGGTGCCTGCCAGCAGAGGAGCAGCTGAGGTTGGTGCTCTCACCTTGGAGAAGTTCCTTGGAATTTCCTTGGGTGAGGTCTCCATCTGCAGAGAGGAGCAGCATTCATGCAGCTGTGTAAGATTTCCAGGGGTCATCTCCAAGGGTTTCTTACTCATACCCTGATGTTAGATAGCTCTGCACCAAGGCAGTGAGGGGGCTGACGATTGCAGTGGATGCAACCACCTTATTTCTGGAGATAAGGAGAAAGTGATAAATGCTGCATGTGTGAGCGTGAGATGTGGTGTAACCCATCTGGCCACCTACAAACACATGTGTTGTACCCATGACAAGTTAATTGTGCATTAATCAGGATATAATCTCATACTGCTAATGCAAGTCATGATGTAATTTTACCTTTACTACCTATGCAACTATGGCCATTATTATCCTGTAATAAATTGTATCACTTCAGGCTGATGAATGACACTAGTTAATGTCTCTCCACCTAATTTGTTATTTCACATGGTGATGTAGCATTACTTTGGTTTGGTCTTACCCAGGGAAGCTGCCTTACAGTTGTCTTTACTGGACTTTTCCAGAACATTTCCAACAGAAAAAAAAAAAAAAAAGAAATTGGTATTTGTTTTTATTAAAAAATAAAAAGGGGAAGATTTAATCAGTTGTTTGCTTTTGTTGGGCTACTTCTTTCCAGTGAGCCCAGCTCTGAGCAGAAACAGAGATACTTCAAGCAGCAATAACAAAAAAATGCTGATTTGGAATTTAGCACACATTTGGCCACATTGCTGCTTGTTTGTTGCATGTTTGATGCAAGAATAAATAATTGCACATTCCCACTGCTCCCACAAGATGCATACAGGCCCACTTGCTCAGTGGCAAGCAATTTAGTTGTGGCTTAAGAAGAAAAATATGTGTGTTGGAATTATACAGTCACTTTTTTTTTTTGGCTTTTGAAACTCACCTCTTTGCCTGCACACCTGTGTGTCTGATCCTCACACCTTGAGGCTTTTTAAAGTTCTGGGTGGGGGTTACAGAACACTATTTTTTTTTTTTTGGTGATAAATAGGAGAATGCAGACAGAGGACAGAGATGTAGAATGAGTTATTTTTCTAATGTTTTTCATTAAGCAGCAGCTGCTGTTTCCAAGCTGTCAGCTCTGTTGCCAGGGTGATTTTGTGCGCATGGCACAGAGCGGGGCTGGTGGGTTCAGCGCATCCACCCTCCTGCCCTGGGAGTGTCACTGCACCAGTGAACCCCTGGATCTGCAAACCCCTTCCTGTGGCTCTGCTGGGAACTGGGCTGCAGGAGCAGAACTCCTTGCTAAGGTCATTCAGCACTGTGCTCTTCCACGCTGGCACAGCCTTGTCTGCTCCCTTCCCCTGGAGTGGAACATGTGAAACGTTTCATTTTGGCATTTTAAATTTCACACACAGTTCTTGGGTCTTCTCCTCAAAGGACGTAACAGATAACCTAAGCAAGATATTAAATATTTCAGGCAGTGGCAGCAAACAAAGCCAACAAACCAAAATCGATGTTCAAGTGTCTGCACAATGCTAACCAGTGACTTCAGTGGATCAACTTCTCCCTCCAAACGTTGTGCAAGGGTTAAAGAGCTTTGTTGGACTACACAGAGGACAACAGAGTTGTCTTGCACAGAAAAGTGTTTACAGTCTAAGCACAGAAATAAGGGGCTCATTTTGCTCTAATATTAATCTCAGTTTGCCTTCCCAAGTGCAACATTTTTCCAGTCTACAAGGTAGGACTCCAAGACAGGGAGAGCACCTTTTTCTGTGGTTAGGGCATTATGATAAATTTATGGTTTCTGAGTGTCTAATGAATGCAGTAAGAAAGGTAAAACGTTCACAATTCTTTAATATACTGGTAGAAAACCTTATCAGTTTACTGGAGAATCACAAATGGCAACAGGTCAGATCAAATTTCTCATGTGGCATAAAATCATAAATGCAGTTCCCAGGGCTACCTCAACTTTAATAAAATGAAGTCATCCATGTGTTGCTTTGTATTAATATTGCAACTACGTTTAAGCATATATGAGCCATGATTTTTCCTCAAGTGTTAAATCAAATTGAATCACAGGTTTTTATGAGTGATAAAATGATAATAGACCAGATCTGGTCAGCTAGGATAATAACTTCATTCAGTACTTTGGATGTAAGTGTTTAAGATTTCCACAATAAAACTGTAATGTTATACCCTAAAGTGTGTTAATAACATTAAGTGATGTAACAGTGAAAGCGAACTGACAGAATGTAATACCCATAGGGCCATCATAATAGAAATAATTTATAATGTAACAGCAATAAAATCTTTAATGTTATCTCAATCCAGTCCTGTCCCCAAGTCTGGGGTTTCAGATTACACCTGATTTTTTTCTATGCATTTAAGTGTTAACTTAAAATAATTAAGAAAATGGTTTTCAAAGTGGAAGAGCCTTTCAAAGTTGCTGACCTGATCATAATATTATTAACTCTTTCCTTCCTACCAAAGTCCCGTGTGGCCAATAGCTGATATAAAAGGAGGTACATTTCTTTTGCTTCCATTTTCTTTCCTTTTTAAAGTAATTTTCAGAAATCAAGGAATATGTAGGACTACTACACTACATGAAAAAGGTGCCCCATCCTCACCATTTTCACACCTAAACACAAACCCAAACCACAGTGTGAAAGAGTTTGAACAAAGACCCAGTAAATGTCACCACACCATAAACACAGGGTTGATGTTTGTGGCTACTTACAGAAGAAAGGGGAAGCCAATGGGGAGTTTTCCATCCTTCCTGTGGCAAACCAGAACTTGCCCTGGAAGAGCCTGCTTGGATATTAGCAAATGTCCTTCCTGGCAAAAAAACTGGGATAAATTCCCCAGAGGACCCATGAGACCTTTTACAGTCAGATCTTTGAGAACAGAACTGATCAAACATCTCTAAGGTGTGGATAACACACACAATGTGTTTCATCCAACCTATTAACAGAGAGGAAAATCAGAGAACCTCACGTACATGACAGAGACCTTTCCTCCATCTCATGCAGCATAAATATGTTTCCTGGAATCTCAACATGTTGAGATTCCAGGACTGATGTTTATCATCTCCTAAGACAGTGGTCCTTAGGAAATGAAGAGCTTTTTTGTTAGTTATTCTCCCCAAAACATATGAAAACAACTGACCTCAAAAGGACAGACATGTGCACAGATCTTGCTAAATATGTGCAGAAACATAACATTTAAAAGTAAGCCAAACCCAATCTTTAATACTTAAGCCAAGATTTACTTGTTTCAAGGTAAGGTATAATTTTATTCCTTCTTCCTGATCAAGAGTTGCTTGCTAAGAATATTGACTGTTTTAGGCAGGAATACTGAGGGCTTTCTGTAATGTATGCCATGCCTCAGAGGAGCCAAACCAGAATAAATTCAGCATCTGAATTCTCTTGCAAACCCATCCAACCCAGGACTAATAACCTGTGTCTTTAGAAAATACTCCAGCATCAGACATACAAGATAGTTATGGTGCAATTAAGAAAAATCCTCTGACTCTCAGGTTCTCTCTGGACTCACCAGGGAATGCAGAAAAAAAATAAAAATAACTGGAACTGAACAAAGAAGCAGCTTATCATCTTGAAATATGCTGGGTTAATCGTCCCTTTAAAAGCAAATGTATTAGGAAAACATTAGATCCTTAGCCCTCTGTGACATAATTACACAGGCTTCTGATTAAACAGAGGCTCTCATTAAGTAAAACATTTTATTTTAGTTTCTTGTTGGTTGTTGGTATTATTGGGCTTCCTGCCCAATTCCAGCCAGGCTACCATATGAACAGTGAAAACAGCCAACATTGTTAATACAATAATAACAACAACACTTGGCACTTCCAGCCTTCCCTTGGTCTCAGAATCTTACAGCAATTTACAGATATTTCTTGGGTGCACCATGTGCCAAAGTTGTGGAGCAGGTAAAGCTGACCATGTTTATGTCATAGATGGATAAATCAGGGCAGAGAGGGATTCACCTGCCTTGGCCTGGCTGCTGGAAAGTCAGTGGTGAGATCCAGAAGTCCTGAGGAGAAAACCACTTGGAATTACTGTTTCAACTTCTTTCCTCCCTCCTTAATTGCTGTTGCTCTTTACAGGTTCCTTGTAGCAGAAGAGCACTTGTGCTGTGAAAAATCAAGCAGAGATGCAAATCATAAGGAAAAGCAATTAAGCATTGCTTATTGTTTGTAGTTTAAGAAAGCCTGGTAAAACTTCTCTCCAAAATTTGTGGTGGTTTACATAAAGCAGTAAGGACCTTTTTTTGACCATCTGAGATGTAAAGCTTTGCACTGTGGGTTAAAGCAGTAAGTAACAGAAGGATGTTTTAGTTTCTAGATCACGAAATCTGGCCCTTCAGACACACATAGAGAGGCTTCTTTGCAGAGCTTCCAGTGATGGGAATGTAAGGAGAACACTTGTGCATGGGATAAGGGGTTCATTTATGCATGCACAGCCTCTGAGCTGCCAATAGACTCAGCTTTTGTCCTCCCATCCTCCTGATCCACCTTTGGCAAAGATACTCCTCCCCCAGTGGCTGGGAAGGGGGCTCTGGTAGCCTGGAGTGGATTTATGTGGCCAAGCTCACAAAAAAAGGCTTCAGTCTTCAGCCTGAAAAAGGGTGAATCAACTTTTGGCCTGCATCTGCAAACACCTCAGGCGCTGAAAGCTGAGCAGAGCTTACCTTTGCTGATCATGGTATGGATACAGGAGCAAAGTTTTGCAGAATAGAGAGTTTCCCTTCACACAGAAGAGTTAATTCCTAAGATTAAAAAATATTTCTCACTGGTGTGCTGGCTAGTAAGGAGAGTCACTGCTGATTTACCAGATTTCTGCCACAGCCAAATAATTCTTTTTCTCTTTAGCCTAAAAAAAGAGAACTTTGACATCTAGGAGCATGAAGTGTTAAACTCCTCTTAGGCAGTGAGGTTTAGAAACAAAATCTCACACAGTGCATATAAATATCATCTGTATCCAGACTCCACCAGTGGGGATTGTAATTGGCACTGCTGTGAATTATCTGTTACTGATACACACCAACACCCACTGATTTGTAAGCTCAGGTGCCCCTTCCTGGCTGCAAAAATGAAAACACAACACCCACGTGCAAACCTAATGGAGTCAGTATCAGAAGGAGATTTTAGGTCTGTGTGCATGGGTGACAGGAGTAGCAGAGGTGGAAACCTGCTTGTCACTTATCCAGCTGGAGATGAGCAACTGGCTTCAAAAGAAACTCAGGAGTGAAAGATTAAAGGGAAGATGACCATGAACTCTCCTTTCCCCTAAGAAGTTCAAAGCTTCCTGATTTAGGTTCTTATCGCACTATAAAGAGGGGAAGCAAGGAAGATAAAAAATTTAAAAATAAATGATCTTTAAGAAATTATCCTCATCTGAGTGTCCTCCAATATGTCTGGTCCTCTAAGTGTTAAGTGAATTGTAACTAGATCCTAGGGAGACAGTTGCAACCTGGTTATCAGTGGCAGTAAATGGAAGATAATAGCCCCACTAGAGAGTTATGAAATGGCTTGTCTTTGAGCTGCCAAAGTGTTTAGGCTTTCTTTTATTATATTCACAGCAGTAATCCGATATGTCCTGACTTCTGTCATCTGTATGTAATGCTTATCAACTCTCTGCCAGTGATTCACCCCCTTGTCAGGGACAATTATTCCTCAAAGTGCTGAGGTTACGACTGAAGCAATATTATGACTGGAAAGAAAATATGAAAGGTGCAGAGCATCACAGCCAGCAATCTCGAGGCTGACGTCAAAGTGGAGGAGAACATTGTTGATAAAAAAATAAGGCATAACAGGAGTGTTGCACTGCTGTTCCCACAGCACTCCTGAGCTCTGCTAAGGTCATGCATACCTATGAGGATGGTGCTGGAAGGTTTTCCCATCGTTTCATTGGAGCTAGGTTGCCATACTTCCCTGGTTAGGTGTCCCTCTCAATTTCCTTTCTATGTCCCCGTTTAAAGCCACTTAAAACTGAAGAGGCAGCGTGTGTTCTGTCCCTCTAAATTTGCAGACAGGAGCCTAGCCTAGGAAATTCATTTTCCTCCAGAGGATCATAAAATGAAAAGCATAATCTACGGGACAGAGGGCCCAATTTGCAGTTTTCAAGTTGCCTGAAATTACAGTAACACCTGCAGTGAAATTCTGCTCCACCCAACCTCTTCCATCACTCTTTCAGATGCCTCAGGCAAAACTGAAGTAAATTTTGATCCTGAGCTTGTGACTAGGGGAGAGCACTGGGGATGCTCAAGTCAGTGTCCTGGCACCACGAGGGCAGTGCTGGGGAGCAGAGGGAAACTGGGATCAGAAGCTCAAGGCCATTGGGAGAGCAAGGGGCTGTGGCATTTCTTTGTCTCCTCTCACAGCAAGGGGTGGCTGTGGCTGGGGAGCTTTGTCAAGGGCAATGAGGAAAAGCAGCTGGTCAGTGAACATAATGGTGAGACAGGGAGGCCAGAGAGGGGTGGCAGATGGTCCCAGGGGCTGTCCAGCTGACCAACAGCAGCACCTATGCCCTGCGTGCACATGTGGCACCAGCCCAGGATGGGTTCTTAGGTGTCAGCCAGCACATAATTCACTGGACTGAGGGTTTCAGCCTACAGAGGAACAGAAGTGGAGGAAAACAATACCTCTCTGTGGTGTTTTGATAGTCCTTGTGCTCTAAAGTACAGTGCAAACTCCGTATTTCAGTCCATTTTGCAAACAAGGGGTTGAGCAAGGCCATTTCCCTGCTTGGAGGGTCACATGGGTCCAATTGCAAGGTCGGGGAGGCCCCAGTGAGAAGAGAAAACAAGCAGAGTGGGAGCAGGGAGGGAGGGAGAAGGCAGCCAGGGCTGAAAAAAAAATGATGTCCCACATCAGCCGGGTCAAATCAGAAAGTGGAGCCACTTCTCAGAGTGCAAGCCAGGCCTCGTGCAAGGTTTGGTGCTGCCTCTGGTGCTGGGGTGTTTGGTGCTTCCACAGGAGCCCACAGGGGTCCCAAGGGTCACGAGCAGCAGGGTCAGCTGAGCTTCCATGGGGAGGGAAACAGCCTCCAAAAGCACTGAGGAGAGGGAATGAATCACTGTGCCTTGTCTAATATATTGCAGTAATGTAATATAACAGCAATAACCCCCAGAGTACCATCTGGTGAACTTGTGACTAAACACAGCTTGTTTTGCTCAAGGCACACAGGCAATGGACAAGTATATATTTTATTCCTTCGCTTCACCCTGCCCAAGAACAAGTGGTAGCAGAGCTATTCCTGGGAATTTTCAGACCATCTACAAATCAGAGCTGCAAGCAGTTATTTCTCCCCTATGAAACACACAGGCAGCTCGCTCTGCAGGAGGGTGCTCAGCAGCACAAACTCCTGAGCCTCAGTCATGGCCACCAAAGTAGACAGAGGCCTGATCTCAGCTGCTCACTCCCCATTTCTGACGCTGCAAAATTCCCCAGTAAAGTCCTGTGTGTAGGTGGATGTTCCAGGTGATATTTCCCAGGGAGGCAGGAGGCCTGACTCACTCATGATGAATATTGGCGACTTGCTGCTCTGACCTTGGTCAGAGTTAATCCTGCAGGAATGAAAAGGTTCAGATTTCAGCACTCACTGGAAGAAAAGGGAAGAGAGGAGGAGCAGCCCCCTACTAAGATAAAGACATGACCAGTGGCTCTGCCATCAGTTACAGCATTGCTTGCATTTGGCATCACATTATGAAAATACCTATTCAGAGGGGAGAAGGAGATCAAAGAGAACATTTCCGTGGCGATGACTTTAGCTCCACTCCACTCTGCTCCCTCTCCTCCTCCCGTCCTTGGCGTTCCAAGGCTCCTGCTCTATTCATCCTCTCCGTGCCACCCTGGGTTTATAACACCACATCATCAGCAGCAGCACTAATAACCCGCGATTCTTTCCCCCCATTGTGTTTGTCAGAGTCAGTAATCTGGGCACTACAGCAGCACAGCACTGAAAAGCTACAGTGTGTTCCTATAGCAACCAGCTAATCCGCAGGTGGAAGGTGATTGGGCACCTTTTGCACCGGAACAATAATTTGAAAGATCTTTTTCAGTGTGCTGTTCTGCAGCATGAGTTCATTGTGCTGCAACCCACCACGAGTCGTTAGAAGCTGTCAGGAAAATGCACAAATCACAGCCAGGAGAGGCGAGGCCTTCCAGCAACAAGCCCTTGAAATATTTCACGGCAGGTTAAGAGGCCAAATTGTGTATGGCGAGATGTATTGTGTAGGATAAAACAAAGAGCTTGTATAATAAGCCAGTGCTGACAGTCTCCAAGTCAGGGAATCCCAGTGAAGTGTAAGGCTGTGCATGAATATGAGTTTTCCTGAGCTGTAGAAGGAAAACAGCTGTAATAAAAGAAAGTGCTGGGCAGAGCTCCCACATTCGGCTCTTCCAAAACCAATTACTCCCACCTGGCTATTCCCATTTCTCCTAAAACATCTCTTGTTACAGAAGAGAATTTAATATTCTCTAATTGAAACCTCTAATTTAAGGCATTTGCTTGCTATCCTCAAAGTCTGAAATCCTGGCCTGGACTTTCACGGGGTGATTAGATATTGTAGAAGTCTCAAATTTTTGCATATCCAAAGTCAAACTAAGAAACCTTCAAGAAATACACAACATGTTTCCTCTGAAAGCCAGGCTTTGTTATATTTCTCAGAGTTGAGTAGTCTGAACTTGAGGTAGGGAGTGATCTTCCAATCCATGGCTTGCAATGAGAGATGATCTTTAAGCTCTCTTCCAATCCATTTTAGATTTCCCTGATCTTTCCAAGTAAACCAGCCCAATCCATGGAGCAAGTGCAGCACAGGCAATGAGAGAACAAACACCTTCATGCCAAACCCAAGCAAGAGTCCCTGTCCTTTGCAGTCTATGTCTAACTTCTGCTCTTTTTTTCTCTTTTCTCTTCTTTTTTTTTTGAAAATACTGGACCAGAAATAGTAGACATAGATAGAAACCTCTTTAAAGCTCAGTTGTAGAAGCAAATGCATTTCCCATGCAGCCATTGCAGTGGAAAGTGAGAGCAGATTATGGAAATGATGTAACAGGCCCTGTCACAGGAAGGAAAAAAAAGGAAATCTGTTAAAGACTTCAATAAGAAGAGAGAAATAGCACAAGTGCTTCTCTACCTCAATTTAATCACATTGAAGAAAGAATGTCTTTATTAAATGCCTGGACTTAATAAAAATGTCAAAAATTCTCATTGCATGAATCAGCTCTTTCAAAATTTGCTGGGGTGATGGAGGAGAAAACTTAAAAATAGAGGGCAAACAGAAGTTTAGTTATTAGGTTATGACTTCCAAGACTGCAGCTTCAAAAGCTTCCCTACATTTACTGGCCAAAGATTCCAATCTGGGATGCTTCCATCTAAAGCAAATTTCCTAAATATGAGACAATGCAGTCAGTGTCTCATTTACAGCTGAAGAGTTTTATAAAGCAAAATGTCCAATGAGAGCTGAATCAACAAGCAAACAGTACAGAACAGATCCTGCTTTTATGACCTAACTGTTTTGTCACCCCAAAGTGGGATGAATAAAATGGATGAGGCAGGTTCACCTACTCAATCCAAAGGAACAGAACAAAAGCTTGGATGGGGTCTTGCATATTCCCCCCAGGGTATTATTGGATTATTGAATATTCTACAGCAAATACCAGTGAATTCCTCTTTCTTCCTCCTCCTGACTTTCCTCCCTTACCTACCTTGTAATTCAGGAAATCTTCCCAAAGAAGGTTTAAATGAAACAGGCAAATGTCTCAGAAATTCCCTTAATAAACAATTTCCAGAAAAATACGAAAAAAAACTTTTGACCATCTTTAATTGTGAAATGTATTGATTGTTCTTCTCAAGTAATTCCTGCCTGAAAATGACATATTTTTGTTCCTTTTAGAGGACTTGGATAGATAGCATTGTTTTTCTTTCCAGAGCACATCAAAGAGCCCAAATTTTGGCAGGCTTTCTGTTTTCTTTAAAAAAAAAAAAAAAGAAAGGGGGGAAAAGAAAGAAAAACATCAGCAAAACAAAGCTAAGAATAACTGCTCTTTTCTGAAGAGTTGTGGGCTTCTTCCCTTCCAGATTCATGTCATGGTGCTCACTTCAGGGAGCTGCTGAGACACAGAGCCTGGAGGTGGGGAGGAGGAGAGCAGTGGAAAGATCAGAGAATTGGCACGGGACACAGAGCCCTTCTCCTCTTGATGTTCAGGCTGAATCTAGACACAGTCAGTCAGAACCCAGTGTCATCGTGGTTTTTAAACACTTTCACGGGCCATGCAAGGTCACACTGTGGCCTCTAACACAGGGGACAAGTTTCCACATATCTGCAGCTGCTGCTTCATCGACAGCTCTGGTGATAGCTGCTCTCCAGTTTGTTCTATCTCCATTTTGTAAGGGAATAAATTCTAGAAATTGGCTGGATTTGGGTTGAGAATAGCCCTTTCCTTTCAGGACAAGGCTGTACATAAAGTACTGAGAGAGGTGAGTACCTCCCCCTTCTGCTCAAATGTTCAGAGGAAGTAGGTTGGTATTGTTGCAGAAAGGTTTTCAATTTTGAGCATGTTTTTGCCCCTGGATCCATTTTTCTTGATTTCCTTGCTCAGCCAGTGATGATGATTTACTTATCACAGACCTGAACTCCTGTGGCAGGATCTGATGTCTGTGCTGTTGGTAAAATATCGTGCACTATTGCCAGATGTTAAATATGAAGGAAAAACATCAAAAAAATGAAAAAGAAATGCCACCAGCTCTTACTTACTCTGTGAAGCAACTTTTATCTTGATTTACTGTGTAACTGGTGGTAGAATCAGATTATTTTAAGGCTTAAAATTCTCCTGGTGATTGTGGTTCAAGTGGCAGAGTTTCCAAAGCTTCCCAAGCAGAGCTGCTTTGCTCTGAATCAAGAATAAGATATGAGGAAAAGGCTCAGAAAAGAAGTGGAGATATTCTGAGGGAAATGCCAGCACTGTCTGCTTTATCACCCAAACTGTGGTGTCACACTGAGCTGAAACGTGCAAACCTCCCCCACCAGGGCCTGTTCATGGGTAAAACTGCTTTTGACTTTATGGGACTTTTAATGGACTGTTATCATCCAGCAGCCCAGACACAGGACTGCAGGAGCTGGCAGTGCATGGAATTTCTGGAAAAGGCCACAAAATCCCTGGAGTGTGGCATGGACCTGCAGCCTGGCCCAGCTCATGTCATGCCCGCACTTTGGGGAAGGAGCAGAAAGGCACAAAGACAGGGCAGCTCTCACAAAACCCACTGAGCTGAGCTCAGAGTGATAAACCAGAGTGCATCCCTTGGCTGACTTGTAAATGGCTGGGGCACAGAAAATGCCCTCTGGATCAAGAGGACGGGGCTCACTGCTAGAACAAATCACACAGTAAGTGAAGTTAGGCTGTGACCTATTGCTTGGTACAATTATCTGACCTCCTAACAAAGCCTGGTGAAGATGGCAGCCATCCTGCATATAAAACAGAGCCTGGTGGAAAGTTGCTATTCTTCAAGCCCTGCATCTAGACATCTTTCAAGTGATTTCAGAATTTAGGGTGAAAGTGGATCTTAGGCCTTTTTTTAAAAAGCCATTTCAAATCCTCATTCATATCATAAATGCTTTTTTCTCCTTTCTTCTGCAGGCCACTGAAATCTCTGGGGCCATGACATTGTCTGGCACTGAATGCAGCCCCTTTTTATCATTATAAAGAAATAATGAAAGCATATGGTGGAGAGGCACTCATATTTCAGTGTATGGTGCCTTCCTCCTTAACCAAGCACTGAAAAATATATACTATGATGAGAACATTGAATATTTCCAATACACTAACAGAAAATTCCTAATAATTCAAAGTCATCCCTGCAGCCTAGCTTGATTGTAAGTTCAAAGCAAAAGAAACCAAACATATCTTCACTTTTGTGCATTAAACATCAGCAAGTGACCTGTATTTTATTACAGTACACAGCTGTTTTATCACATAAGTAAATAAATCACCATTGAACCAACTTTGGGAACGAAGATTTTGAATAATAACACAATTAAGTTTTCCCACAAAGTCCAAATAGCCCACTTGCTCATAGTTGCTACAAGCTGTGATTCCCACGTGAAAGATATCAACTTATTTCCTTTTCCTGTCAATCATCAGTACCAAGTGGGGCCCTGGTATGTCAGGTCATGACCTTTCACTCTGGGCATGAGCCTGAAAGCCACTAGTGAATCAACTAGTTTAATTATTTAGGCTGTTTTTAATAAATATAAAAATGTGGCCTTAAATATTTCACATGCTTGTTCAGTTTGGGCTTTCAAGGACCTCTCATCAGGCCCACCAGCCTGAAATGTCCTCTTATTGGTAGGAAATCAGTCAATTAAAAACCAAATCCAGCTTTTGGAATAAGGTTTATTTTGTTGATTTTGAGCTTCCTGGCTTGGGTGTCACTTGCTTGTTGGTTTAGAGGACAGGCTTTTTGTTATATTTTTTTTTAACCATAAGACTGTTTTTAATCAACACCAGCAATGACCTATTTGCCCACCTCCCAGAAAATTATCCTTCATGCAGATGCCAGCATAGGATTCACAGATTTCCATGTATGGTCTATTTTCCACATCCTCTTCACCTATGGGGAAAAAAAACCCAAACAAATAAAGCAGGAAGAAATCCAATGTAGCACAGTCCATATAAAACAATTTTTAAAATATTTTTGAGTAATGTTGGCAGGTTTGCTACTGGGTCCCTTAGCAGTGGACAGTTTAATTCCATTTTAGGTCAAAGTGTGATGAAATCCTTCCTTTGCTAAACTTCCTAACAATTTCTTTCAGCTTCTAACTCCCATAATCTAAAAATCTAGGCCTGAACCAAGCTGCTGATCCTGCCCAAGATTCTGCACGAGCAATCTGCAGTAACAACAACCATGTCAGTATAAAACAAGTGATGCTTTCCCTGGATGTCAGGGGCAATGATTTATATTCTACAACCCACTTATGCTTATTGCCCAACAAACTTTCCAGCTGGTAGATACAGGACAGAATCAAACTTGAGGAACTAATTGATGGAGTCTTTCTCAAGAACTTGGACTGCCAGAGTCAACTTTGCTTCTGAACATTCCTGAAATGTACAGAACTTTCCCAGCCTCTCTCAGATTTATTTTGTTCCTCTTTCCCCTGGTGCTCCAGGACTTCCCAAGGAAGTGAGTGTGAAGGGCTGTCTCTATTTACAGATGATAAACCCAATTCTTATCTTTCTCCCTCCTCTCCCTCCTGCCATGGTCCTGCATCAAAGAGAGGACTTGGGGAAAGGGAAGAGAGATGCTCTCAGTCTGAATTTTCCAATCCCTCTCATGGGCTGCTGGGTCTGCAGGAAACATCAGCATGCCAAAATTTGCTTTTCTTTCAAGCAGGAGTATTAATCTAAATGATGAACTATATCTCAAAAATGAAATTGCTGCAGTGTAGTGATCATCAAAGGTACTTTAATTGAACTATGCTTTGTTTGGGACAGTAGAAAACACTTAATCTTGATCCTATTTGAATTCTTCATTTTGCCTTAATGGCTTCAAGGTGTGCACAATAGGACGTTAGAGTTCACAATAGACTCAAAGGAAAGTCAGCTGAAGCATTCTATCTTTATTGAATTAAAAGTGTCCTTGCCTGATAATGCCGCTTCTCAGGAATTTCAGCAAAATTGCTGTAGTCCAGAGAAATCTTTCCAATTCACCCAAGTCTGCACTCGCTGATGAAAAGCTGCCTCCTAAGAAGTGCTCAATCCTCCTCCCTCAAGATGCACCAGCAGCAGCATGTGTGCCCCTGGCATGTGAGCCACCCCAGCCTCCTGGAGGAGGGGAGATCAAACCCAAAGCATTGATCCGAGATCCAGCACTTTGAGGTGGGATCTGGGAAGGCTCCGAGGGGCTCCAGGGCTGCTCTGCCCTGATCCAGCTTTGCAAGGGCTCTGAGACAGAGCACTCGGCCCATTAATGTCCAAGGAGCAAATCAGGCAGTTTCAATAACTCGGCTGTGAACACAGAACCCCATTATCATTTCTGTGAGGCCAATCTGAGCAGCTGATTCATCTCGGGCAGTTTGCTCTGGACCAGAGGTCTCCACCACATCCATTTCAAGTTTTAAATCAGATGAGGGTGAAAAACTCTGCACTCAGACACTGTGTTAGGAGGTGCCATATGAAAGGACAGACAAGCAGAGAGGCTTGTATTAAAGGCCCTTATTTCCCATCATATTTAACTAGCTCCGTTCTGACATGATTACTGATTTCAGTGGAATAAATGCATGCAATGAAGTAGAGTTAGGAAACTGTAGAGCCATTATTCCCTCACAACACACATTTCCCTGGTAAACATGTCCTGGCTTTGCATGCATCTGATGGGTTTAGTCACAAAAAGCTGTATTTACCATATATTTAATTACCATGTATTTACAGCTCAGTTTTAGAATATGATGGGAGTTTCCTCATCCATACTTTTTTTCTTCCTTCTCTGGTAGGGGTTCACACCTTTTCTTACCTGAGCCTAAAGGCAGAAGAATGCTTCCAGATCTTCAGCAACCTCTGACAGATTACACCTTTTGCATACTACCAAAATATTAACTGGACAGGAAACTTATGTGAGTCCTGAAAACAGCCTGGAAGATGCCAGAAACAATTGCACCTTACAGTTCCCTGGCTCTCTTTCAACATGACTATGCAAGGAAATGGCCATTAGAAAATAGGAATGATGTGATTACATTACTCCTTTTCCCTTGGACTATTATTTCATCTATTAGGCTATTGCTTTTTAGACTTTATGTGCGTATTCAGCAATTCCATAAATAAGATTTTCATTATCAACATTGAAATCCCCAACAGTTTTCAGCTCCTAATGAGGTCTTTACTGTTCTCAGGCACCACTTGGAAAAGCCTTTTATATGATAAAATGAAGATGTGAGAGAGACTGAGCAAAGTGTATGTGTTGCCAAAGGCATTACTTTCAAACAGTCCTCAGTCTCTTCACTCAAACAGGTGGTGATCAGGTTCTAGTAAAAAAAAAAAAAAACAAAAAAAAAAAAAACCAGACTTGAAATTATTTCAGTCATCCAGCCACTGGGAAAAAAAAAGAAAGAAAAGACAAAAAATCTTTTTACTATAATCTTCTTTGCAGTCTCCAGAAAACTCAACGTAACATGGTTAGAAGAAATTTGCAAGTATTTTGATGATAAATTATGGCTTCCTGTAAGATGTTTCTAATAGTCACCTCTTTTCTCTCAAGTTTAAAAATGTTTAGGAAGCATAGAAAAAAATAAGATCTTTGAAATGACATAACAAATTGATATATACAAAAAATGGTTCCCAACACTCCTGTACACAAATTTAAGTATTGGTGGAGACAAAGAGCTCCCAGAGTGCTGAGAAATGGAGATAAAAGGCAGGTTCAAGCTAAACTGCAGTATCTGAACAGATTATTTGAGAGGGGAAGGCAAGTGTGGTTCAGATTTTATAACAGTCCCTTTGCCACACAGTGACAACATGCTGGGTTCATACACCAACAGTGAAATGTGGGACCAAATTCTGCAATGGAAGCAGCTCTGTACTTGAGGAAGGCAAAATATTTCAAATTTAAGCTGAACTTGCATGCTTTGAAGCCTAATGAACATTTTAAAGAAGAAACACAGGAACCTCAAGTGACACTATTTTGTAGAAAGGTCAGACATTCTCCTTCAATTAAAATTAAGACGTATTTATATCTCTCATACTTTGCATTAAAAAAACAGGGGCTTGGTTGCAGGAGCTGAGAAACTACCAGGATTCCTTGTGTATCTGACTTATTTTGAGGTGCCAAAATAACCTTGTGGAGTGGCAAGGTGAAGGGGACAAGCAGCTTGTGAAAGGCAAAGCAGTCTCATGGCTTTTACCAGAGGCTGAATGCACGGAGGGCCCAAACCCAAAATAACCACACAGGGCAGCCAGATCCTGGCATTAATGCTGTTTTTGAATGTCTAAAGTCACAGTGAGTTTGATGGCCAACTGCCATGATGCTCTTTGAAGATTCAGGGAGCGTTGAGTTTCATTTGAGATAACATGCTTTCGCAGTGGAATGGCAAGTTCCATAAATTCCTCTGGGATAAAATCTGAAGTAAACATCACAAAGTTTTGCATGGGTTTCTTGCAATTTGTTTTGGAGCTTTTGTGTTGAACAGGACTGGAAAATGGCTGGCAATGTTTTATTTCACTTATTATACACAGATTTTGAGCATGCAAGTCTAAGCAAGAAATGTTTGGAGAGCACGACTATGCGGCATTTTTTTTTTTTTCTGGAATAAGTGGCAGTTTTAATTAAAACAATTATACAAGTCTTTGTTTTCTTCAACTTGTTTGATTTAGTTGGTTTCTTTAGCAACAAACAAAGCTTTCATGGCTTCTTCACATTTGCACAGAATATTAATGTTGCTGCCTTTGATTTCAGAGTCTTGTAGACTTCAGCAATCTCTCAGCACTTCAGTCTCTAACACAGCTGGGGTTTTGTGAGCAGCAGAGATGGGGATGTGGATATCCCTGCATGTGGGTCAGGATAATCCCAAACACAGGCTGGGAAGAGGATGGGTGGGGAGCAGCTCTGAGGAAGAGAACTTGGATCTGCTGGAGCAAGTCCAGAGGAGAACACAGGGATGCTCCAGGGCTGGAGCCCCTCTGCTCTGGAGCCAGGCTGGGACAGCTGGGGGTGCTCACCTGGAGAGGAGAAGGCTCCAGAGACATCTTAGAGCCCCTTGCAGTGCCTGAAGGGGCTCCAGGAGAGCTGGAGAGGGACTGGGGACGAGGGATGGAGGGACAGGACAAGGGGGAGTGGCCATGTATTATTCTGTGATTCTACAAAATGCTCAGTAACGCAGTGGGGCAAAATGGACAGAAAAAAAAGGTGATCTAATATTGCAAAAAGCCACTTCTGTCTGAGAATTCCAAAGTTTGCAATGTCAATAACCTTCAAAACCTTCTGATCCACTTTATAGCTGGCTCAAAGTTACGGAAAAAAATTATTAGAGTGGTGTTGTTTTTTTTGTTTTTTTTTTTTCTTTAAAGCTTCTAATTTTCTTCCTTATTTTATTTTTAAACATTTTTGATCAGCTCTACTACAGCACATCATGTTTTCCATTGACACATGTATGCCTGTGTTTAAAATATCAATTCATTTATCTCCAGAAATGTTGACACAAAAGATAAGAATCAGTATTAAAAGAACTGGTTTAATTTTGGTGCTTTTCAAAAGGAAAGGGAGCTTAAAAATGCATTTCCCTCTGAAGATGTGGGTTCAGAATTTGGCTCACACCCACAATAAAAGTAACAGTGGTATTTAGTTTCTCATCACTAACTCTGCATGGTTTATCCCAACAGAAAAAGTAAAATAAATGTCTGGGCATTGTGGCTGTGCCCCAGAGGAGACATTTGGGGTGGAGTGGGCAGAACAGGACGGGCAGTGCTGGAAGTGTCCCAGTTTGACCAGCATGGAGGGTTCAAATCCATCATGTGCCAGAGAACAGAGCTAATAGATAAATCTCTTGCTGCCTTCCCTTTAAATCCATCATTTAAAAGATCTGCTTAGTTTATGCTTGTTTCTGTTTTAAAAATACATAGCTAAATCTCTATTTTTATTACTTTATTTTAGCTGCTTATCCAGAAATCAGTACATTTTCCTTCCTGGAAGATGCAATTTAATAAAAGCCAAACCATTCCTTTGCAAAGCTCCTCCCAGATGAGTATATCTAGGTCAGGTTTCAGCCTGGCATAAATATTTTATGCTTGAGAACCAAAGGTCTGCAGGAATTGGGGTTCCTGTTGGAACGCCTGACGTAGCCTCGGCCGTAGCAGCACATGTGGGCGCTTGCTTTAATAAAAAAACCCCTTAATCTCATTTGGCTCTACCTCACTGGCAGCTTGAAGCACTTGAATCAAACAGTACAGCTGTGAATTGTGACACTGGCTGGATGGAAGCCCAGAAAAGTTTTCCCAGAGAAAACCCTTCAGGGAGGAAAAAAAAAAAGGGGAAAAAAAAAGAAAAAGAAAGAGCAAGAGAAGGAGGAGGGAAAAAAGCTTCAACAACTGAAATACAATAGAAGCCAAATACAAAATCCAACCATCAAACCTTGCCCCCCTCCAACCTGAATCTGAAGCAAACCAGGAAACCAAAAGATAGATTGGATTCTTCTTACAAAGGTTATTTTGTAGGGTAGAAGGGCCAACCTGGGCAGCCCTGAGCAATGGCCCCAGTCTGTATTTTCTGCAAATAAACAAAACTAAAGCCAAAGGATAGGAAAGCTGAATTATACCACTCCTTCAAAATCCATTTAAAAGAAAAGGCAGCTTTGATTTTTGTGATGAAGAAGAAAAATATCCAGCTGAGGAAATTAAAAGAGGGTTGGAAGCACAAGTGCCATAAAGCAGACCTAGCACAAGTGCTCTTGCAATATTTATATTCTTATTTTTGCTTGAATCCTGATGTTGAAACCTTCCCCTAAAGCAGATAACTGAGCAATATGGAAAAACAAAACAACAAAACCATGGAAAGCACATCTGAATGGAAGGAAATGTTCTTTCTCAGAAGGCAGCAGCCATACTCTGGAGCCATAAGGTCAAGGGGTGAATTTCTACTGAAGGAAAACATTAGAGCTGGATATTTCTCATCTGTCAGTCCCATTAAAAACCATCTTTTAAGGACTCAGGACTCAGCATTGCGCCTTTCTTCAAGTTAGCAGGATAATAAAGATTCTGTTGCCTTTTGCAGATGTTTAAAGACATGATGTGAAAGACAAATTCTCCAGCTAAAACCCTCAAGAAATGTCACTTCTGTGTCTTACTGAAGGAGCTCCAGCACATTCTCTGCATAAACATCTGCCGGAAACATTTTAAAAAGGAGGCTGTTTAAATAATGGCTTTTGTAGGCTCGGTTGGGATTTTTTTTTTTTCCCCTTTCTTTAAAGAAAAGAAAATGAATTTGTGGAAAAGTTCCCTCTTCCAAAGCAACTTTCCTTTGCAAACATGCTTCAGCTAGGATGATCTGAGGGAGCAGCTGTAAAATGAAGAAGAAATGTTGAAAATATTCCTTCAAAACATTCTATATCAATCACACCTCCGAGACAGTCATAAAACAGTGCTTTCTTTGACTTCAGAAAGTTGTTGCTCCTCATTGTTATGCTAACTTGTTTGTGACAATTATAGCAAGGCTCTCTTTACATAATAATTGGATTTTTCTATTAAACAGACGAGGAGAAAAAAATGGCAAAATAACCAACATTCTGTCAAAAGTAGTACATTTGTGGCAGACATTGAAAAAAGGAAAAAGAATGAAAATAAACTCAGTTTATAATCTTCTTACTGTAGTTTGACTCCTCATTCTACGTGACTAACACAAGTCTACCTACACTTCTCCATCTTTAAATATCTGCCAGAGTGCTGGGCTCTGCAGGAACTGTGCCTGGGTACCAAAATGGATTAAGATTTTTGGATGGGTTTAGATTATTTTGTGCTTATTACAAAAAAAAAAAAAAAAAAAAGACACTCCTGGATGCAGTACTTCTGTTTCTAAGTGACAGAAATCAGAGATAGTTGGAAATACCACTAAGGAATTTCACCTGTTGCCAAACAAAAGGGTGTTTCTTCCAACAAGGACTATATACCCATTTCATGAATTGGGAGGGGGCTGTGAGTGGTGTTTGATGCAGTCCATTAAAAGCTTCATTAAACCTTGCAGGTTTCACATTAAAAAAAAAAATTCAGAGGATTTTGGGAATGATGCTGTAGGTGTGCAAATGCCAATGGATGATTAATATTGTCATTCTAACATATAATGATGTAGGGAGAGCTTTCACAAGGAATTTTATTATACAGAATATGGTTTTAAGATTAACATCACATGTGAGGCTGCTTCTTCAGGACAGAGATGGAGAATGATGAATCTACAGCAATTTATCTGAGAAGCAGTCCAGAACTCCCATCTCCTTAACCAGGAAGGGGAAAGGCAGGGGAAAGGCTGCCAGGAACTGTGGGGAAACAGGGAAGTAAAAATCAATCTGTGGCAGTATTAGCAAGTAGACTGGTGCAGAATATTTTACACTCAGGTCAAAATCAGGAGCTAAAAAAAAAAGTTATTTTCTGGCTGGAGATGTGTCTGATGGCATGGCTCGAGCAAGTGATCAGGAAAGAAAAATCTTTCACTTTTGCAGGGCTTAGAAGACCTTTTCCATCATTAGTGCCCATCCCTCAGCATTATCTTCATCTGTTCATTTACCCACAGTACGCATAAAATTTACTTCCAGAAAGGCCTTGATAATTTCTTGGCTTTGGCAAGGTACTCAGATGTAAATGGAACTATTTTGGCAGAGGCATCTTGAAGGGAAAAAAAGTTCCAAGAGGCCACAGATTCATTTTTATCCCCTGGTTCTGGCTTCTCCAGGTGCTTGTCACTGATGGCACCATTACATAAATCTTTATTTATTGTGCTATGCAGAAAAGGTCTGCCAGTGTTAACCAACATACTCTTTCCTTTCTTCCTAAAAACCAACAGAGGTGAAGACCTGATTTCCTTCTTGTTTAACATCCCTGATTGTCTCATAAAGCTCACTGAGTAAAATTGCTTTCCAGACTTAAATGCAGTAGATGCAGAAAACCAGTAATATTTTCCAATTGTTTCTTATCTGTTGGTGATTTCTTTCACAAGTCACTAACAATTGTCTTTCTTGATGATTAGTTGCTTTTGTATATCAGCTTGATTTTTGTATTCATATGCTTTCACAAAAAAGGTTGAAAGTTCAGTTTTTCCCAGTTTTCCCATCATGTAATAAAACATCTTCCGTGTGATCTTGGCTCCCAAAATCCCCCGTGACTCTGACTTCACACAACCTTGTAAAATTTGAAGTTCACTGGGTTTGTGAAGAAATGAATCTCTTTATTTGTGTGTCCCTTACAGACACATCAAGAAGTCTGTGTGATGTGATATGGTGTAAGTCAGGATGATTTCATCTGAATGAAAATTATAAATATCTCATTTAACACTTCCTTTAATTAATCCATTTGCTTTTCTAGAATTTATGTTTAGTGATATGAAAAACTTAAATAACTATCTAGGCAAGCATTCAGAACATATTCTAGGATCAAAATTTCAAGATTCATGAACGATTAGCTGCAGGGGTAACTTAAGTAATAAAGGACAGGGAAATTGATTCATCCTTTCCTATACAGGAGCAAGGAAAGTCTTGGCTTGTTGCTGATTTTACTCAAATGGTGATTGCTGATATTTACTCTTAACTTCCTCTTAAAAACCCCCTGTACACTGTCCAAATCTCCCTGCACCACTCTAGCACAGCTGATAGACACCAGCTGCAGCGTAAAAGGAGAAGTTTCTGAACAGACAATGATTATCTGTCAGTGGATAATATCCTGTTCTGAATCACTAATGGCCTCTGCAGGTCCAGCAATGGGACATCAGAACCAGCTTAAGCATGAGCTTAAATATTTGCATGCCGTGAAAGCTGTGTCAGAGAGATGTCTGTATTAAAATATTTGTGATAACGATTTATTTCGAGGACTTTTCTGCAGAGTTTAGTGCCCAATCATTCAGTGGAACATTTTCCCATTCTGTGTTAGATCTTAGTAAGTATTCCTGTGTGCAAGCCAGGCAGGGAATCTACCTTTTCATTAGCAGAGCTGGTGTGATCTAGACAGGTGTGGTTTGATCTTTCCCACACTGACCTTCACATAACTTCATACCTGACCTGAATTAGCACTGCCTCAAGGGTGAGGAGCAACTTGCTCATGGAGAAGGAAATTATTATGCTGCTGGTTATGTGATGCAGCTTTATAAGATGGATTGTATTTTGGGGATGTGACTACAAAGCCTCATGTTTTGACAATTATGCAGCATATGCAAAGGCCCATTTCGTTTACAGAACCCAGGGGTACTCTACAAAGCTCTCTCTATAAACATGGGTTACAGCCTACTCACAAAGGTGCTGCATTGCTTCTTTTCTTTCATTAACTGCCACACTCTAATTGTTAATTTGTGGCTAACATGCAAATAGCAGCATTTTATCCCAGTAAGCAAAATTAGAATAGCTTTAGATTTGCACTTGATGCTGTGGGAAGCTCCCAAATCCCAAGTGCCGAGTTTGGCTTTCATGCATTTGATTTTCAGAGATCTTTTCAGAGTTGGAAAAGAAAATCTCCAAATAGCTGGAGTTTGTAGGTTTATTTTACCATAAACAAGTTTGTTTCTTATTCACATTTCTGGGAGCTGGGAATATTTAGTTTTAAAAAGGAGGGAAGCTGGGGCCTTCAGCCTATTTGCAGCATAAAATTCCTCTGGATGAAGGATGCTGCAGCTGTGCAGCAGCAGTTTCAGGCCTCAAACACTCTCCTGCAATGACATCTGACATTTAGCTAAAACAAAGAATGCAAATGAAAGCTCTGCCACTTCTACAGGCAGATTTACTGTCCAAGGTAAAGGGCCAGGCTTGGAGCAGGGGCTGGCAAGGACTGAACATCTTTTGGCCTTTGGGCTCTCCCTGCACTTCAGTTAATATGAGGTTTCCCTTGTATCAGAGTAATAACTCTGTTTTTTAATTGCCAAATGTTCAAAAATCTCTTTGAAGGAGGAGGCAGAGAAGGAAGTGATTGAGACTTAAAAAAGTGGAAAAAAAATAAGCCCTCAAACTTTCTCAATGTATCAGTATTTTTCAGGGCAACAAGGGTGTGATGGAGGAAGGAGATGGAAGAAAAGCCATTACCATGCTTAGTTCCAGAAATTCTCCAGTTATTGCTAGAAAAGCCATCCAAAACCCACTTGAAATTGGTGCTGTGTGCTTTTTATACTCTTTGGGAGGGAAGAAAAAAATCAGAACAAAACGCCAAACATCTTCTCCAAAGAAGGGAAAGGTTAGAAATTATCTGTGCTGCACTGATCAATTTACCTGAGTTGTCTTTCCATGGATTGTATTAAGGGAACTTCATTTTCTTTTATTCAGCTGCTGGCCAATTTCTTCTTGACTCTTAAAAAGATCAATGAACACATCTCACTATCTTTGTACAAAACAAGCCTCTATTTTTTCCTCAAAATTTAAGAGACTTTATTATTTTCATTTGTAATGGATTTTTCTGTCCCCTTTTTCTTTCAGCCCCTGTTGTGATTTCTCTGATCTATTCTTTCTTTTTCATGGATTTTGTCTAAACTACTCAGGTTTGCTATTCTGTATGGTACAGGTAGGTAGGAAGTTATGTCTTTAGGTCCAGTAATGTGTAAACACTTAAGATTACACACAGCTCCTTCTTTAGTGCTGGTGTGAGACAGAAAACCATCAGTAAAATGAGACTAAAATAAGAGTGTGTTGTTTGAGGAAATTCAACCAGCAGTATCAGTGAACTGAACTGTACTTTTAAAGTGCCTCAGTAAAATCAATCAAATATTACTCAGCAGGAGAAAGGCTAACAAGTTATGACCAGAGAGGATTAAATTTAATCAGCAAGTGCTCTTTGGTTTATCTTCTCTTTTTCTTTTTTCTTTTTTTTTCCCTGTTTGTTTGTTTTGTGTTTTGCTGTTGTTGGCTACTGCTGCATCATGTCAGTTATTACACTCCTTATACACTGAAGTCTTAAATTCTCCAGAGAAATTCAGTAATGTCCTCAATCATAATTTTGCCACAAATCCAGTCTTTTTCAAGAAATGTTGACAAATGGAAAAATGCATAGTCTAAACATGGAAGCCAACCCCAATAACTTTCCAAATCTATCAAAATGAATTTCTGTTCTGACAGAAGTTCCAACACTGAAAACCGTGGGCTCAGTTCGGATTTGAAAAGCAGCCTCCCCTCCCCACCAATGATTAAATTATTCCTGGGAAATGAAGTTGTTAACATGAAATTGATACAAATTACTGTTTTATTTCAGACAAGCTGAAATATTGCATCCTGGTTTTACTTAGAAATAAAAACAGCAAGTGAGTTTGAAATGACCATTTGAAATGTATTGCTGAAGTTATAGTAAAAACATTTCTAAATTTACAAATGAATTTTTTTTTTAAACTGATCTGCTCCCTAAAGACTTTGTGATTTAGACAAAATGGCATTCACTGAGTTTAAAAGCTTTCAATAAACTGTACTTAGCCTATGGGACCACTGTAATTTATAGTAAATTCCCATTATAAAAATCAACATTTCTGGGCCTTGCTGAAGATGCCTGGGACTGTTTCTCCTACAGTAGGAAGAGGTCATGTTAAGAGGGCTCCTTGTTTTGGCCCTTCCAGGCTCAGATCTGCAGACTGGGCTGGAACTGGATGATTTTGAAGGTCCCTTCCAACCCAAACCATTCTATGATCTGATGATTTTATGATTGCAGCTTATATCCACACAACACCTAAAGTGGTTTAGCAGAGCAAGGATTCAGTAAAGAAAAGGAGCAAAATAACAGATTTGCCTTCTATACAGAAATACAAAAACACAGTTCCAAAAACAAAGACAAAGCTCTCATTCCAAAACCCCCAGAATGTCTGAAGTGTTTCAGAAGTGGCAAAAAGAGAAGAAAAACCCTTTGGCAGTGCTGCCACTCTCCATTTTCCCCATGCACAGTCCTACTCCCATATGCAACTCCTGCCTCCCTTTGGCTGCTGTGCTGCTGTTAATAAGCCTGTGCTGTACATTTGGCATGATTTCCACCTTCCACTTGCCATTTATTCCTTTTACAACCTCCCTTGTTATGGGTCTAGTGTAGCAAACTGCTGCTTTATGGGAATTTGCAGCCCACTTGACATATGGTACAGGATCACTGGCCAAAATGGCAGAGGAGCACAGAGAATTTTAGAGCCCAAGTTCATCATCTGTCTTGTTCCAGGACTTACTTTGGTCTGTGCCCAACAGGAGCCTAAACCCCCAGTCATATGACAACAGGGCTGGCTCCTGCACACATCTGCTGGACATCTCCACAGCTTCCACTCCTCCTGGAAGCAACCATGGACAGTGCTGGCATCCCCTCCCCAGCAACAGACACAGCTCAGGGTGTCAGCCTTTGCTGCTTCTCTCTGCTGGGGACCCCACAACCATCAAACCACGGTGCTGCACCTTCCCCATGCTCAACTTCCTGTGCTGTTCAGAGTCCTGGCACTGTCAGGGAAATCTCCCCTCCAAATGAGGTTATGGAACCTCAGCAGGAGATGGCTGGGAAGTGGATTCACCTCAGCACTGCTCCCTTCCTTCAACCAGCAGCCAGAACAGTGTTTCTACTCATCATTCTACTCATCATTCTACTCATCATGGCAGACAGGAATTGATGCCTGTCCTGCACCAAAACCACACAGAACAGCTTTGCTTTCTGAACTTGGGCAAACATTTTGTCCAGGATGAGATGCCCTGCTCTGCACCCTACTAGGGGACCAGGTGTAATCAGGCACCTGGAATTTACCAAGTGTGCATCAAATGTAAAAAATCTGTTCAGATGTGATTTTTAGGTTAAATATTCCAGATTGGGTCTGTTTTCAATGGAAAGACAGCAAACTGAACTTTTCAGTGACCCTTCTCCTTTTCCTTCTGCCTAAACACAAACAAATATAATTTTTATTTAAATTGCATAATGTGTGAAAACCTCTTCACTAGGTTCTCCCTGTCTTTCTTGC